>NW_005365229.1:3496432-3500397 GCF_000412655.1 Myotis brandtii | reverse complement strand
CAGGCCGGGCTGGGGGACCCCCCCTCCCCCCGCCCCCCGAGTGCACAAATTTTTGTGCACCGGGCCTCTAGTTCTTGAATATTTTCATCACCCAAAAGGAAACCCCATACCCATTAGCAGTCACTTCCCACTCCCTCCACCCCCTCAGCCCTCCATCCCCTGGCAGCCACTAATCTACTTTCCATTTCTATAAATTTGCCTATTCTGGACATTTCATAAAACAACCATACAATATGTGACCTTTTGTATCTGACTTCCTTCATGTAGCATAACGTTCTCTTTTTGGGGTAGTTTTATAACCTTATTTGACAATCAGCAGTTAGTTTTCATCCACATTAACTGTTTGCAGATTTATGGAAGTGGTGACAGGTATGTAGGTAACCAATGTATAGAACTTGCTTGGTCAATCTGCATCCTCATTACGTGCTGTGGACAACCGCACGGGGTATGGTATGGGACATTCCTTATTCCTTTGGCCCAGATCACTTTGTTGAGCCCAGTGTCAATGTGTAATTCTGGAGCTCCCATCTTCATGGCAGATTTTCAGATCTCTTTGAGTGTCCGAGGGGCACTTGAAACCCACTCCATGGATGCGCTTGTGAATGTTGATGGTGTATTCTCTGGTCACCACCTCATTGGTGGGCGAGTGGCCTCTTCTTCTCGCCACTCTGTTTTGCGGACGCCATTATGCTGGGCCCAAGTTGGAAAGAAAGAGTTTGAGATATTGTCAACATAATGTTTTCAAGGTTCATCTATGCCGCAGCATGAATCAATACTTCATTCCTTTTTATGGTTGAATAATATTCCATTGTGTGGATGATTCACACTTCATCCACTCATTGTTGATGGACATTTGAGTTGTTGCCACCTTCCTGCTATTGTGAATAATGCTGATATAAACACTCATTTACACATTTTTGTTTGAAACATGTCTTCAGTTCTCTTGGGTATATACCTAGGATGCAATTGCTGGGTCATGTGGTATGTTTTGTTTAATTAGTGAGGAACTGTCAAATTATTTTCCCCAGTGGCTGCACCATCTTACATTCCCGCCAGCAATGTCTGAGGGCTCTTCGTGCATACATTTTTGTGCGAACTCCAGTGAAATCTTAATACTGCAGATATACTATATATTTGTTTATGCACTGTATGTATCTAGGCTTCATACATAAAAGAGTAGATTTCTTTTGCTTCCCAAGATCCATCTTTTGCCCTCTTGAGTGTGCCATTGAGAATGGGTGTTCCAGGTGAAGCTTGGTGCTGTCGTCACTTCTGTTAATCCTTACAGAGACCCTGAAGTGGGAACTATTCTTATTCCCTTTTTAAACATTTGGCTCTGATGGGGGGGGGGGGGCGGTAAGTGACTTACTGTGACCCACAGTCTCACAGTTAGTATCAGGTGTTTCATGCATGCCAGTTCCTGAGTTGACATCTTCGGCATCAGGAAATCCTGCCAGGGTTCACCTCCTCTCTCTGGAAGGGGAAACAATATCCTCCTGACCTTTGGAAGGACTGACTCTCATGTGTGAATATCAATGGGACAAGGAAGGTAAGCTGGGCTGGCTGGCGAGGCACCTTACTCCTCTCTCCCTAGAGAAATGTTCTCAACTTCTTTTCCAATTGGGGTTTCATCTTCCATAGCGAGGCATTTACTCTCAGTTTGTCATAACCGTTGTGCCTGGTCCTCATCCTTTTAGACCAGGGTTGGGGAACCTTTTTTCTGCCAACGGCCATTTGGATATTTATAACGTCATTCGCTTAATATAATTCACTTAATATAACTTTGTGTTATGAAAAAAAGCTCCTAGATTTATTGACCTTCAAGTCCCGCCTGCGGTTGCCTTGGCAGGGCCAGACCAAATGATTTCAAGGGCCCTCTACGGCCTGTGGGCTGGACATTCCCCACCCCTGCCTTAGATGATCAGAGCAAGAGAGCCGCTCTGAGATGTGAAGTTCCCTCCCTTAATTTATAGGTCTGGAAAGTTAATCGATCTAAAGTGACTTGCTCAAGATCAAGGAACCCACGAGGCTGAAGTCTCCAGATCTGAGCCCCACTCCACCACAGAGGGTGGACGGAGTGGGCAGGGAACATGCAACTAAAGGCAGGAGCCTCACTGGTAAATGAGGGGATAATGAGGCTGCCACAGTGTCTGCCCACCCCTCCCATCTGTACACATTTACTCGCCCTTCCTTCCCCTTTCAGATCAGGTTTCAAGCCCTGCCTTTGCCACATATTCATTAAGGGTGTGACCTTCAGTGTCCTTAGATGTAAAAAGGGGAATCATAGGGCTATTGTGAGAACCAAATAAGCAATGTGCTAAGTCGTGAACTAGGGTCACCGAGGGAGCGCATCAGCGCGGTGCTGCCCTGTCCAGGGGGCACGAACCTGCCCAGGCTCTTATCCAGGGAGGAGGTTTCTTTATGGAATGCGTAACTGGGTGAGGCAGGTCTGAAGGTGAGTGGCGGCTGTGCTGCCTGCTCTGCAGGTTCTGGGGCAGCTCCCAAGTAGGGGCAGTGGGGGTGGTTTCACCAACACGTTCTCGATGTTCCTCAGCGAGGGGACCCCTTTCAAAGTCAACAGGCTGTCACATGGACACACACTAAACTCGGCAGTGTGACTACTTTGGGTGGTGACTTTGGAGGGTCAGGGGGAAATCTTCCCTCAATACTATGGATACTTAAAACCATTATGGCTTTTACTTTCTTCTTTGTCCTTTCCTCTTCCCTTTCTCTTTATGTTTTAAATGTTTATTCAAGTACAACACATATCCTGAAAAATGAATAAGTGTGATGTTGGATGAATTTTCCCGAGTGGAACACACTACGTTAGGAGCACCCAGACCAAGAAACAGAACATGATCGCTCCACCCTCCACCTTCCCGTTGACCCCCTCCCACTCACTTCCTGACTCTCCAAAGAGGTCATTCCCCTGACTTCTGACAGCAAAGACTTTTTTTTTTTTAGATACTTGAAATACAACTTAATTCTGATTCTAAACGAAAAGGAATGAGAATGACAGTAATGTACAAGGCTTTGCCACTGAATATTGTGATGTGACTGCAGCACTTTTATATTTGAAGCTCAATAAGGAAACAACTGCATTCCAACAGCTAAATGTGCAGGTCCAAAAAATGAAGGTATTTTTAAACTGCCACATTCACTCCGAAGCCCATTCATCTCCTTCAGCATCCTAAAGGTCAAGCACAGGCTCCATAATAAAGGGGCAAACACTGACATCACAGGAAGGTGACTGTGAAACTAGGCTTCTGACGCTGGGCTCCAGCTTCCCTTCCTCCCAGGCCATCATCCTCGTCCGGGAAAGCAGTGGTCTGGGCAACCTCTGGGTCATGCTCATAATGTGCTGCCAGCGCTGGGTCCCGGACAACCTCTGGAGGGGCAAGAGCAGGCATGGCGCCAAACTCCCAATTAGGTTCTCCAGTTAGCTTTCTAGCAAGCCAGAGGAAGGACTTTGCAAAGTGGTAGTTACTTTTGGCAGAAATATCATAGTACAGAGGTTCTTTTTTCGGGGAAGACAACTGATTTTGCCTTAACTTTCCTGGGCTTGATAGCCACTTTGTAGCCACACCACATGATGGGGATGTTTTCTCTCTTTCTTTCTCTCTCTCTCTCTCTCTCTCTCTCTCTCCAGATCTCTATGCCAGTTAGGCACCTTCTTTTTTTTTAAATTTTGTTTTAGCCCTGACCGGTTTGGCTCAGTGGATAGAGCATCAGCCTGCAGACTGAAGGGTCCCAGGTTCGATCCCGGCCAAGGGCATGTGCCTCGGTTGCGGGCACATCCCCAATAGGGGCTGTGCAGGAGGCAGCTTATCGATGTTTCTCTCTCATCGATGTTTCTAGCTCTCCGTCTCTCTCCCTTCCTCTCTGTAAAAAATCAATAAAATATATTTAAAAAATTTTGTTTTATTGCTTAAAGTATTACAAAGAGTATTACATATGTCTCCCCC
>NW_005365229.1:3495268-3496348 GCF_000412655.1 Myotis brandtii | reverse complement strand
TGACATTCCCCCGGCCTCCCCTACCCCCCAGTGTCTTGTGTCCATTGGTTATGCTTATATGCATGCATACAAGTCTTTCGGTTGATCTCTTACTCCCCCCGTGCCCCCACAACCCTCCCCGGGCTTCCCACTTTAGTTTGACAGTCTGTTCAATGCTGATGAACAAAAATAGATATAGAGGCACCTTCTTTTAAGTAACTCTCGAAGTTACATCAGACATTATAACTGCACCCTGGGCTTGGATGTAATAGCTGTCTCCTCCGCTGAACTTCTCCTGGCCCCATGTACCCCCCGGCATTGAATTAATAGGCCCTCTGCTGGTGTGAAACAGGAGGGGATGGACTTCAACACCAAGGGGGCTACATACTTCTCAAACTCACCAGATGTCGTTTCTCCAATGGAGTTTTCCCAGTCCCGTCTGGAATTGAACCTGTGACCCTTCAGTCTGTGGGCTGATGCTCTATCCACTGAACTAGACCAACTAGGGCTGGAGGCAGAATTTGAACTAGGTAGTCAGTCTGGCTCTGGACTTATGCTCTTAACCTCTTCCCTTCACTTTTTAGCATATAGAAACACCTTTTTTTATTTATTTAAACATTTTTTTAAAAAATTGATTTTAGAGAGAAAGGAAGGGAGCGAGAGGGATAGAAACACCAATGAGTTTTCCCAGTCCCGTCATCACCACCCAACACCAGTTAGAACTGAACCTGGGGTTCTCCTTGGGAAAGCATCATGATGTTACTTTCAGAAGACTCTCCGGCGGGTCTGACTGAAAGCGAGAAAGATGGAAGATTAATTCTCCTTTTATATAAATGGAACCAGCCAGCATTTACTCTTTGGCGTCTGGCCCCTTTTCTCAATAGTATGTTTAGAGATTCATCCAAATTGTTGTCTTCCAACTTTTGAAATAAAATGTTCCTAGATTCCCACGTGGTAAAAACTTCACCTTCATTCAACTAATTCTTGGACCTCAGGGACTCTTCGTGGGTTCCGCGGGCCGCCTCTGAGGGAACCACGCCCTCCCCGGCCTTCTCTCCGCCCACCTCGGGGGCTCGATGTGCGGCTGCGCACAGCGCGCCG
>NW_005365229.1:3466929-3495141 GCF_000412655.1 Myotis brandtii | reverse complement strand
CGACGTGGGCCGCAGCCCCCGAATGCAGTACCACGCGCTGTCCTTGACCAAGTGTGGCTTCTCCGTGACCCTCCTGGGGTTCTGCAGTGAGTGCCGGGGATCTGGGAAGGCGGCAGCTCTCTCAGCTTGATCACCTTTTCTCTCTCCTCCCTTGGGCAGCTCTCCGCGATGCACGAGCCCGCTGTTTTCCTGGACAGCTGCTGCCAGGTTTCTGCGCAGGCTCTGCTGGTTGGGTCTGCGTGAACAGGCTAAGGGAGCTGTAAACGAGCGCCTGCCATATGCCAGGACAGTGCTAAGCTAAATGAACTCATTGCGTAGTTCTCACTGAACCCTCCTAGTAAGTGGAAAGGCGGGCTGGAACCCAGGTGCGTGTGACCCCAGGGCCAGTATTGGTAACCGCGTCTCTGCGGCTGCTCTTGTCAGGCTGCGTCTGAAGGGACAGGCAGCCTGTCTCCCCTGCCTTCCTCTTTGCAGAGCTCTGCAGACAGATGTTTTTCATTTGCACAGCATGTCCAGCTTTCCCCTCAGTGTGCTGCGTCACGCGTGTCTGTTCCTCCATCCTCCTCCGTGTTGACATCGTTAAAGGGCAGCTCATTCTATATGAGTGCAAAGCAGTAATAAGAGCACTGGTTGCCTTTGGTCTCTGTTTAGAGTCTGCTCTCTGAGGGTGAGGGGGTGGAGTGGGACTTCATAGGGGTCTCCCTGTGGTGGGATAATTCCACCATCCAGGGAATCTAGATCAGTTTGAGGGGCTACTATGTGCCAAGTATTGTGTTACCTAAAGGTGAATAGGATTCAGGCCCTTCCTCTGTGGGCAGTCTAGTGGAATCTGGACAAGAATTGGCCTCATTCTCTGTTCTGGCAATTGAGGAACAGAGAATTGTTTGGAAAGTCCTATTTTCTGCCCTAGCTGATTTGGCTCAGTGGATAGAGCATCGGCCTGTGGACTGAAGGGTCCCAGGTTCGATTCCAATCAAGGGCACATGCCCGGGTTGCAAGCTCGATCCCCAGTAGGGGGCATGCAGGAGGCAGCTGATCAATGATTCTCATCATTGATGTTTCTATCTCTCTCTCCCTCTCCTTTCCTCTTTGAAATCAATAAAAATATATTTTTTAAAAAAAGAAAAGTCCTATTTTCCAAAATACTCTCCACTATTTTGCCTGAGCTGGCAGGTCATCTGTCTTTAAATTAGATTGTCCTGTCTGGTTCATTAAAGGGGACATTCTTTTCAGACTCCAAACCCCACGATGAGCTCTTGCAGAGTGACAGAATTCGGATTGTACCTTTGACAGAACTTGAGAGACTTGCAGGTAGGGTGCAGCGCACTCCAGATTTCTCTCTGTGTGTGTGTGTGTGGGGGGGGGAGGGCCGGGGAGAGTGGTGGTGGTGTCTGCAAATTGCCAAGAACGCTTTTGGTAGTGACAGCTATTTTCTGACTTGCAGTTGGGCCGCACATTCTTCAGTATGGAGTCAAAGTTGTATTTCAGGTGGTGCACTTGCTGTGGAAGTTGATGTGCACTGAGCCAGCAGCCTACATCTTTCTCCAGGTATATGTCAGCCCTGCTTCTTTCTGTGAGAATCACTGTTAACAGTTCTCCTTACTTTCCAGCCTTTAAAAATGCACAGGTTGGTAAATAAATTGCACGTCTGTGTGTATAAACTTTTAAGAATATGAATAGGAGACTAGAGTATGTGTCCATTCTGTTTATGGTACCCATCCAGTTTACTTTTCTATGTCATTACAGATAAGTCTCATGTTGTACTTATTACACATCTAAGTGTTTTACATGTGTTAACTCATTTAATCACTGACAGCAATTCTAAGAAGTAGGTTCTTATATTACATTTTAGAGATTTTAGAGATGAGGAGACCTAGATCCAGAGAAGTTCAGTAAGTAGCCCACTGTTACACAGCTAGGAAGTGCTGGAGGCAGAATTTTTTGTTTTGTCAATCTTCACCCAAGGGTATTTTTTTCTATTGAGTTTTGGAGAGAGTAGAAGGGCGGGGGAGAGACAGAGAGAGAGAGAGAGAGAGAGAGAGAGAGAAACATTGATTGGTTGCCTCCCACATGGGCCCTGCTAATGAGAGAATATTAGAATCCTAAAAATAACATTTCATCTGACTGTACAGTAAGAAAAGAAAAGAAAATCTTATACCTTACCTGTAGGTAATAAAAACATTTGAGGACCATCACATTAAGGGAATGTTCCCATTTGTCCTTTTTATTTTTTATTTATTTAAACATTTTTAAAAAAAATTGATTTTAGAGAGAAAGGAAGGGAGCGAGAGGGATAGAAACACCAATGAGAGAGAAACATCAACATTGATCGGCTGCTTCCTACACGCCTCCCTGCTGGGGATTGAGCCCACAACCTAGACATGTGCCCAGACCAGGAATCGAACTGGTGACCTCCTGGTGCATAGGCCGACACTCAACCACTGAGCCATATTGGCTGGGTAGAAGCACCTTCATTTAATTGGCTGATGTACCCTAATTATTTATTTAGTCTTTTTTTATGGTAAAAGAGTATCAATGAATATATGTTTTTTGCATAAATCTGATCTCTTTCTTGGGATCAATTCATAGGAGTGGCAGTGCTTGGTCAAAACTGATGCACTTTAAAATGCTGTGGTGTGCTACCTGATAGTCCTAGAGTAAGGCTGGGCCAGTTTACCCCCTACCCAAGGGGATGCCTCTTCCCCCACACAATTGCCACCTAACTAAATGTACCTCCTTGGTTCGATGATCTGGGACTTTTCAGGTTGGTCAGTTTGTTTCTTTTATGACGTTTTATACCTTTTTTAGTAGAAGAAGATTTTCTGGCTATCGATCATGTACGTTGCACTCAGTTTATTGTCAATGATGGTCTGCTTTCCTCCTCTTCATTCAAGTCTCTCTATATCCCAGAACCCCCCCGGCCTGCCTGCCATTGCTGTCTGCTGGTTTGTGGCCTGCCTCTGTGGGACCAAGCTCGTCATCGACTGGCACAACTATGGCTACTCCATTATGGGTCTGGTACATGGCCCCAGCCACTGCCTCGTTCTGCTGGCCAAGTGGTGAGGGTCTGGAAGGATGGTGCAGATACCTTCCCTAAACTGTGGTAGGAAGAAGGGCCTGGGTGGAGACTCAGTGAAGCTGGTTCCCTATATACTCTGTGGGGTAAGGGCTAGGCTGGGGAATTGGGCAGATGCTGGTTAAAAGTGATGGAAACAGGCCTAAGCAAAGGACAGCATTTGATGGCTCATGAAACAGAAAAGTCCAGAGAAATGGCTGACTTGAACTCAAAAAGGGTGTTATCAGGACCCCTTTCATCTCTCTTTCCACACTCCCTCTGGAAGGTATTTCTCAGGTTCTGGGAGCTCCCCTTGCTGTCAGCCTCACCCTGTCAGGCTCTGGAGAGAGTGAGCCTCTGATTGGCACCTGCCATCCTGTGACCTCGCACTGAGGCTGGGAACTGTAGCACCGCATTGCCTCAGGATTGGCACAAGTACTCCACTGGGAGAGCTGGGATCCCGGGTGTACCCAGACCAGATTCCCAAATAAAAACGGGCTGCTGCTGGAAGATAGGGCCACAGGCCACAGTTTAATGCGGCTGATGAGACAGGGAGAGGGAAAAAGGGCCTGTGGTAGCAGGTTTGACCAGGAGCAGGCAGAGTTGGTCTGTTCTGAGCCCCAGTATACAACACCTGCCTCAGCGGGGACTTGCAGCCTCCCCTGATGGGTCATTCTCTGATGGTGGTAACAGCAGTGGTGGCAGCAGTAATTATTGAGCACTTGCTGCATGCCAGGCTCAGTCCAAGTCCTTTATCCCATTCAGTCTACACTGCCCCCCTTTTACAGGCTGGGAAATCAAGGCTGAGAACCATTATGTCTCTTGTCTCACAGCTAATAAGTGTGTGGCCCAAAATGCAGGCCCAGGCTGTCCAATTCCAGAGCTCTCTGCATCCTGAATTAGCAACAAGCCCCGATACACCAATGGTGTTAACCTGAGTCTCATTCCCCCTTTCTGGTTCTCTTTCAGTTCTGCCCTATCATCAGGTTGCAAGCCTCCGTTTGGAGCAAAACTGTTGTTGACACCTCTCTGTCATTTGCTAAACTCCTCTGTAACACATGGGGAGCATCCTCAGCCCTACAGCCTTTGTAGGGAACTAAAGGCTAAAATTGCAGGGTAGCTAAAATTTAATAACAGGGACTTTATTGTATTTCTTCTTATGGCAAGAGAGACTGGATTTTCCCTTCGGTAGCATATGTTGTTTCCTTTGAAAGTAATTGTATTTAAGCTGAGAAGCGATACAATGTAAAGAAAAATGTGAAGGAACAGTAGTACAGGTGGAACTCAGTACAAATCCTGGGAAGTTATCTTGCCAGTGACTCGATTTGGGAGACCCCAGCTCTGCAGCCTCTTCTGTACGGGAAGGTTTCCGGTCACATGGTGGTTATGGTCGTGCGGCCTGGCCAGGGCTCTGGGCTGAGCAACACTGTGTCTTTTCAGGTACGAAAAGCTTTTCGGACGCCTCTCCCACCTGAACCTGTGTGTGACCAGTGAGATGCGGGAAGACCTGGCAGAGAACTGGGGCATCAAGTAGGGACCTGGGGTGGGCAAGGGGCCCCAGCTCAGTTGGTCCCAGCTGCAGTGCTTGCTGTGTCATGTTGGCGAGGCATCTGGAAATATCCAGGGGCCTGGGAGATGGTTATTGTCTTGAGAAGCTGAGGGAGGAGGAGGTTGGAGTTTCTTTCCCAGCCAGCCAGACGGCCCAGGCAGTTTTTAAATACAGTGGGGCCTTGACTTACGAGTGTCCCGACTAACGAGTTTTTTGAGATACCAGCTGTCTCTCGGCCGATTTTTTGCATTGAGTTGATAGAGTAATTTGAGTTAACGAGATCGGTCTCGGAACGAATTAAACTTGTAAGTCAAGGCCCCACTGTATATATGTTGGTTGATTTCAGAGAGGAAAGAAGAGGGAGAGAGAGATAGGAACATCAATGATGAGAGAGAATCATTGATTGGCTGTCTCCTGCATGTTCCCCACTGGGGATCAAGCCTGCAACCCAGACATATGCTGGGAATTGAACTGTGACCTCTGGTTTATAGGTCGGCGCTCAATCCCTGAGTCACACCACCTGGACTGGCCCAGGCAGTTTTGATGTTAGAACTTCTCTTTCTGATTCCCCAAGTAATTCATAGCTTCTTATTGTCATTGTCTGAGACTTGGATCCCCCAAGTGCCCTTCTTTTTCCACATCTTCCTGGGTCTTCTATTCCTTAAGCCCCTCTCCACTCCTAGAGCCTCCCTCTGATCTCTTTGCAGAGCTGTGACTGTCTACGACAAGCCAGCATCTTTCTTTAAAGAGACGCCCTTGGACCTGCAACACCGGCTCTTTATGAAGCTGGGCCGCACCTACCCTGCACTCAGGGCCAGGTAGGTCTCCTGTCTTCCATCTTCTCTTGTGTTCGCTGCTCTCCTGGCTTTTCCCCTGTCTCTTTGCTGCAGACTTAGGAATCCATTAAATCTATGGGTTGGCTAACTATGGTTCCAGGCCCACTGCCTGTTCATAAATAAAGTTTTATTGGAATGCAGCACATTCATTCACTTATGCATTGTCCACGGCTGCTTTCACACTACAACAGTGGAGCTGTTACAAAAGAGATCAAATAAAAGCTTGAAGTGTTTATTCTCTGGCCATTTAAGGAAATGTTCGGCCTGCACAAGGCTGTGGGCATCTTACCCTCCTGCCTGCAGGCTCCTGACCCCATGGCGGCGTCTGTGGACCTGTGTGATCTGTGGGGTCTCCCAGGGCTCAGGAAAGGCCCTTTGAGCAGCAGTTCACGCGCCAGTTGTTCGCTCCTTTCAGTAACCTGGGAGCCAGGTGGGAGGTCACAGCATCTTCATCCTAAGTCAGTGGTCGGCAAACTGTGGCTCGAGAGCCACATGCGGCTCTTTGGCCCCTTGAGTGTGGTTCTTCCTCAAAATACCACGTGCGGGCGCACATGTACAGTGCGATTGAAACTTCGTGGCCCATGCGCAGAAGTCGGTATTTTGTGGAAGAGCCACACTCAAGGGGCCAAAGAGCCTCATGTGGCTCGCGAGCCACAGTTTGCCGACCACTGTCCTAAGTTGAGGGAATGATAAGAACAGGAAGCTGGTGATGGCTGGGGCTGAGTCGGTCTTGTCTGCTGTTGTGACCTCAGCACCTAGCAACCAATAAATATTGATACAGAAAGCAAGGCACATGTCTGTGCCCCGGCCTAGGGTTGTAGGGTTGGCTCGGTGTGTCTGACATGGCCATACCCTGACCTTTGGGAGCTTCGGGGCCTCGCTCTGGTGGGCGATGGCCATCCTGGGGCCTGTGGGCCTGCTCTGTGGCATCTTACAGGCTCTGTCTCTGCTCCTTCAGCTCAGATCCCTTGGACCCAACCACGGAGAGGTCCGCCTTCACGGAGCGGGATGCTAACAGTGGGATGGTGACACGTCTTCGTGGGCGGCCAGCCCTGTTGGTCAGCAGCACGAGCTGGACAGGTCTCAGGATCCCCCTGTGCACTTGGGGGCTTGTATGAGCACCTGTCTCAGCCGGCATTCTCCTTCCTGCCAGGCCTGTGCCCCCCACATACATTTGGGGTGCCCTGAGGCCCTGATGAGAAAGGGGAGGGCGTTGAGCTGGGTGGGATGGGGGGGGGGAGACATTTAGAAACCAGTGTGATACTGTCTCTCTTCTTGTAGAGGATGAAGACTTCTCCATCTTGCTGGCAGCGTTAGAAAGTAGGTGTGTGGCTGTGATCAGGAGCTGGGCTTGTCAGGGGCTGTTGAGCTGCGTGGTGTCCTCTGCAGAGTGTCCCTCCCCCCTGGGCTGCAGGGTGGGCAGCCTGGGCACTTGGGTGGTGGAGGTGGTGGCTCTGAGTCCCCATTTGGGTCATTGAGTGACCAGGCCCAGAACTGAAGTGCCATCTCTGGGAGAGTGACCTTGTGTCTGGAATTGTCCCTCCGCGTTCCCCTCCCCCGCCCCTCCCTCACCTGAATAGACGATCCTGGTCATCATGTATTTTCTTAAACACAGAGTTTGAACAGCTGATCCTGAATGGAGAAAGCTTGCCTTCTTTGGTCTGTGTGATAACAGGTACTGCCTGGGACCCTCCATGTTCCTGTATTTGGCTTGGGGGCAAGGAGAGGGGAAGGCATCTGCCTTTCTGGTGTGCCTCTCCTGTGTCAGGCACGGAATGCTCCTTGTTTCCTTAATCCTCATGGCAGCTCCCTGATATAGGTTTTTCTACATCTGTTTGACAGCGGGGGAAACTGAGGCTCAGGGGAGGGCCTCACAGCAGGGCATGGGGACTAGGTTTGAATCTGAGCTTTTCACTTCTTCAGTGGTTTGCAGGTGTTTTGTTTTTTTTAAAGAGTCCAGTGTCTGACATAAAATTGCTTCCAGTGTGTCAGGCACGGAATGCTCCTTGTTTCCTTAATCCTCATGGCAGCTCCCTGACATAGGTTTTTCTACATCTATTTGACAGCGGGGGAAACTGAGGCTCAGAGGGCCTCACAGCAGGGCATGGGGCCTAGGTTTGAAACTGAACTTTTCACTTCTTCAGTGGTTTGCAGGTGTTTTTTTTTTTTTTTTTTTTTTTTTTTTTTAAAGAGGCCATTGTCTGACATAAAATTGCTTCCAAAGTAGCCCAGTGAGAAGAGAAGCAGAGCTGTGGTCGGAGGAGGAGGGTCCTGGGCCAGGTGTCCCACCTTGTGCACTCCCCTCCTCCTGGCCTCTGGGCTCCCAGGGTGGCAGAAGCCCACTGCACATGCCACGCCACCTGGGACTCCTGGCGAGGCACAGGGTAGTCCATGTGAGAATCGGTGTCTAATTGGCACTCTGGCGCCAGGCCAGAGTTTATCCTGGCCACGCTCACAGTCTGCTGGATGCAGGTTGCCATGGCCTCAGTGGTCAGGATGCACACCCCTGGAGGGTTGTTTCTGGAAGGGGCCAGATGGGAGTTTGATTGGAGCTGAGGAGTGTGGGCTTCCTTGGCAGGGGCTTCTCAGGTCTGGGCCATGGGTGGAGCCAGAGGCGGGCCAGTGTAGTAACTCCGATTTTCTCTGAAAGGCAAAGGGCCTCTGAAGGAGCATTACAGCCACCTCATTGGCCAGAAGCATCTCCAGCACATCCAGGTCTGTACCCCATGGCTGGAGGCTGAGGATTACCCCCTGCTTCTAGGTAAGGACGCCTGGCAGGAGGGGTGTTGGAGGGGGGGCTGGGCTGAGGTTTAAGAGGGAATACTTTAGGGCTGGGGGACAGACTTTTTCTGAAAATGACAAGATTGTAAATATTTTATTGGCCTCTGTTGCACATTTGTTTTTGCAACCCTTTAAAAATTAAAAGATATTCTCAGCTCAAGGGCCATACATACATCAGCCTCAGGCTGAGTTGGGCCTGGCCTTGGGCCCTGCTCCAGGGGCCACCTGGGACAGAGATGCTGCTTGCCAGGAACCTGTCGGAGGAGCTGCTGACTGAGCTCCAGGAAGGGAGGCTGTTTCCTGGTGTGCCAGCTCCTCCCTGCCCGGTGGGCTCAGGTGCTGTTTGCCAGGGATTGTAAGAGGTTTATGTCCTTTTAGCCTCCACGCCCTCTGTTCAGTCCTGCTCTTCCGTCCAGGCAAGAGGGCTGGGCTGGCTCTGGTTGGGGCCCATTGTTCCCAAGTGCCGGAGGGCAGTGCGGAGATGACGGTTAGGCATATTTACGTTCCCTTCGAGAATGTCCTCCCCTTCTCTTCCCGTCTTCATTACTCCGGGGAGGGCAGCGTTGGCCTGGTACTGATGCGTCTCCAAGGCTCATCTTCCAGCAGCCAGTGAGCAGTCCAGGCAGAGAGCCTTTGTAGGCAGGCATTTCCAGCCAGTACTTAGTGATGTGAGCTTGTTTATTTGGCTTTATTTTCACAGCGACAGCTGGTTTTCTGTTGAGTCTACTGTGGGTTCAAAATTTTTCTAATTATTATGATAAAATATATATAACAAAGTTTGCCATTTTAACCACTTTCCCATTTAAAGTGTACATACAACTCAGTGGCATGAATTATGTTCACAGTGTTGTGCAATCATCATCACTGTCTGTTTCCAAAACAGCCTCATCACCCCAAGCAGACACTCTGAATCCATTCAGCATAATTGCTGTGGGTTCTTTTAAAATAAATGGTGGTTAAGTAGGAAAAGGGAGTCTGTTTAAATTAAAATGTTAATATAGACAGGTAGTTTTCAGATAGGGCTGCGTGGCCAGGATTGGACACTGTGTGTCCCCACCCTGCACCGGATGCGTGGCCGGCTCCAGCCAGTTCTATGGGGGGTTGGGAGTGTTTCCCACTTCCCACTCCCCACCAGAGGCGTCGACCCACAGTCCTCACAGCACGTGTGGTCAAAGGGAGCATGGCCAGTGCTCTGACGACCCCACCCCCACCCCCTCCGCAGGGTCAGCGGACCTGGGTGTCTGCCTGCACAAGTCCTCCAGCGGCCTGGACCTGCCCATGAAGGTGGTGGACATGTTTGGATGCTGCCTGCCTGTGTGTGCCGTGAACTTCCGGTGGTAGGAGCGGAAACTGAATCTTCTGGGAGTTAGGTTCTCAGATTAGCAGCTGGGGGAACCAGTGTGGTCAGAGCTGCCCCTCAGAAAGGCTCCACCTCCTGATCTGGGCCGCTCAGCCAGGTGGCCCCGGGGTGTGGGAGTCCCCGGGTGGGCTGAGTCCTACTGCAGGAGTTGGCTTCCGCTTAGAGCTCATGTTGAAGGAAAACTACTTGTCCTCAGTACTCAACTCGGGGCTTGTGCTCAAAGGATAAAGCGGTGGCTGAAATTGCCTGCACAGTTTACATGATTTTATTTCTCCCTTTTGTCTGAGCTCATTTACTCCCTGAAATTGCCTGCACAGTTTACATGATTTTATTTCTCTCTCCCTTTTGTCTGAGCTCATTTACTCTTATTCAAATTAGTCAAATGAGTGTAATTCTGTCTCCGCTCTTCCTGGCAAAGATGGGGGTTTGGAGAGGACAGTGTGAGAAGAAGCTCTAGAAACTGCTCTCCCATGGGCTCGTGAGCCAGCCTCTGGACGGAAATCAGGATGTTAGACCCTTGTGTGAGCTGGGCACTGCACTCTGGGGTTACCAGGAAAAGTCACCCGTAATGTGCTGCCTCCAATGGGGTTGCCTTTTACCTTGTTTCTCTGCCGCATGGTTAAAAAACAAGCAGAACCCACTGAGCGTGTCCTCACTGTAAAGAGCAGAGAGCAGGAAAGGCTCAGATCCCTGTTCATTGTCCACAACCCCCCTTCCCATGCCCCCAAATCGGTTTGGATTTTTGCTATGTACCTTCCCAGGTCTATTTTCTATTCCGATGTCAAACCTAAGACCAGATTCATTGGAACCAGACTGACTATTCCTGACCCCTAGCTTAGCCTGTGGGTGGGGAGTGGTGGCATGGGGGTCCAGGTGGGCACCTTGGAGTTCTGGTGTCTTCTCCAGGCAGCTCTCAGACTTCCCTCGATTCTCTCTGCAGCTTACATGAGCTTGTGAAACATGAGGAAAATGGCCTGGTCTTTGAGGATGCAGAGGAACTGGCTGCTCAGCTGCAGGTAGTGTGTCTGCCGCCATGCCAGGGCTTGCAGGGCTTCAGGCTGGCATTGGGCCATGCCCCTGGACTCCTTGAGCGGCGCTGGGTCTGGGGAAAGGCAGCCGGAGGGAACAGTGGTCCCAGAGGTTGGGCCTCAGTGGGCCCGGGGGAATTCAGGCACACTCCACCTGCTGCTGGGTTTGTGGAGCTTATGCCACGCAGATGATGGTGCACAGGTGGACTGTCATCTAGGGAGCAATGGATATCAGGAGGGAGAGTGAGGAGTGAAGGGAGCTTCCTAGACCAGCCTTGCAAGATGGACGGGAGTCTTCAAAGGATACTTATTTCTTATTACAAAAAGTCATATATCATCATTTTTGATAGTTGAGACATGGGTGGCAAACTTTCTTGAAAGGCCCAGCTAGAAAAATCTGGTGTGACTGTGTTTCAATAAAGCTCTATTTACAAAGACAGGTGGAAGGTCCAATTCAGCCTACAGACTACAGTTTGCAGACACCTGACTGACTTAGTTTAGTGAAACTGGAAAGAACACAGACATTGTCTTGTTCCCAGCCCATGGGCTGGACGGTGCTGGGCAGAGACTGAGGGGTGGGTGCTCTTGGAGGAAGGAACAGCATGGCAGAGGCTGGGGGCTACTGCAGGTCAGTGTGTGGATGGCGAGCACTGCAGCTTGGCCGAGCTGTTGAGTAGGAGGAGTAGGAAATGGAACATGGCTGGGGTGTGAGGGGTCCAGTAAGACCAGTGAGGGAGGGGCTGGTTGGGCCAGGGAGGTCAGTCTCAGAGATGTTTGAGACCAGTTTCCCACGTGTGGAAACTGGGCAGGCTGGTGCAGGGAGGCCACTGGAGGCTCCCAGCCACTGGTGGTGGTAGTGTGGCCACAGAGGGAGGGTTTCTAAATCACTGCCCGGACAGCTGTTTTGGGGTGCAGCTGTGTTTGGGGTGCAGCTGTGTTTGGGGTGCGGCAGAGGTCCAGGCTGCTGGGAACAGGGGTGGGGGTGTCGGGAAGCGGTGATGAGGGAAGTTTTTGTCATTTTTCTTCTAGATGCTTTTCTCAAAGTTTCCTGATCCTGCTGGCAAACTGAACCAGTTCCGGAAGAATCTTCGGGAGTCCCAGCAGCTTCGTTGGGACGAGAGCTGGAAACAGACAGTTCTCCCTTTGCTTGTGGACACATGACCCCTTGGGCCAAAGACTGAACCCTCCTGAGCATGTCCTGGTGTTGGATGTCACAAAGAGGAAGACCCTGAGGCTCATGCAAACTCCTCCCTGCTCTCATTGGCTTCCCACCAGAACCGTGCTCCATGTCCCTCCTCCAGCCTCTTCCAGCTGCTGTCTGTTCCCTGCGCAAACTGTGTAGAGCAGCGCCTCCCAGTGGGTGGCAGTTGAAAGGATAGCAGCAGGTGCCATGCATGGGATGAAATTATTCCCCCCCACCCCTTCCTTTAAACTTTATTCAAAAGGCGAATTTTGGCAGTTTCATGACCACTTTGGTCAATAAAAAGTCGTATGGTCATTTCTAAGTTGCCAGACAGTCTTAGTTCAGGACAGAGAGGTGAGGGCAGCAAGAAAGTTTTCATTTAATTGGCACTGGTAATAGATGGCTTCCCATCCCTGGGGACACTCAGTTGCACCTCTGTGACGGGGGGATGTGCTTTTCTCATGCTGGCTGCTCCAGTTTTGGGAGGTCCATTCTACACAGAATCTGTTGGAAGCCTCATTGCTTCCTGTTTTCTTTGAGAATGATTTAAATACCTCCAGACAGCCAGGCTGTGGGCCTGTGCTCAGAGTGTTATGTGCATTGGGCTGTCACAGTCAACAACATTAACACATCAGAAACGGAGGAGAAATCCCAAACCAAAGGGCCACAAATGAAATTCTCAATAAGATGGAGAAGGTTGTCTACCAAGTGAAGTGCTAGTTCACGATGTATATTGTCAGAGACCATTTCATTGCTCTTCATGCTTTATGAAGGGTAAAAGGGTTTGGGTGATTGGAACCGTTAAGGGGAGAGGATCTGTAATAAGGAAATCTTTACAGAGCACTGGAGTATGAGTACCACATTTTCCTAAAGTCGGGGAAAGAGGTGTCTGCCTCGCACCTCAAACTTCGGGAGGGAGCTTCCACAGCTCTACACAGATGGAGAAGGTTGTCTACCAAGTGAAGTGCTAGTTCCCGATGTATATTGTCAGAGAACATTTCATTGCTCTTCATGCTTTAGGAAGGGTAAAAGGGTT
Source organism: Myotis brandtii (assembly GCF_000412655.1). Classification (NCBI taxonomy): domain Eukaryota; kingdom Metazoa; phylum Chordata; class Mammalia; order Chiroptera; family Vespertilionidae; genus Myotis; species Myotis brandtii. The sequence goes on along the minus strand of NW_005365229.1, from coordinate 3,482,313 downwards.
TGGGTGATTGGAACCATTAAGGGGAGAGGATTTGTAATAAGGAAATCTTTACAGAGCACTGGAGTATGAGTCCCACATTTTCCTAAAGTCGGGGAAAGGGGTGTCTGCCTCGCACCTTAAACTTCGGGAGGGAGCTTCCACAGCTCTACATGTGAGGCTAACCATGTAGCAGGGGATGTGGGGTCGGCACATCTCAACAGCCAAGAGAGGCTTCCCACACAAGCTGAGGAAGGGCCAGCCTTCGGCTTGGAATGGACTTATTCTAATGACTGGGAATCTGTGGCCCAGGAAACTAGTCCAGCCTTGAGTCACTTCTCTCTCTCTCCTTTCTTCCCTCTAGTTTATTACTTTCCTGTTAATTGCCTGTGGTCTATTCAACATCTCTTTGTCCCTGTTTTTGTCTCCTGGTGTCTGCCTCTCTCAGCATCTGTTCTGTCATGTCCCTAATGTTTTGATTCCTGCCTTGACATGGGCACCGCGGCCCCCACACTGTGAGCAGAGATGTGCCATGTGTACTGTAGGATGTGTGTCCAGAATGGAGGAAAACATACTTGATATATATGTCTTTACCTGCACAAGTGGAAAGCTTATCTCTGAGCCAAAATTTTCATTTTTGATTTATGGTGATTTGCTTATAACCAGAACTGCTGACAGAAAGGGGTACCCCCACACTTGAACAGTTATATTTCATTAGAACAAAGTTGGTGGTTCCTGATTCATAATTGAACACTCTTCAAACATTTAAGTCCAGTGAAAGTTTTATCAGCTTTCCAACATAAAAATTCCTTCCCAAGTGATTTAATTTTCGTGGTAATTTCCCCAAACATCTGCAAACCTACAGCATTAGTTTCAGAATTTCCATCTCCGAGTGCTCTTCGTAGGGAAATAGCTTCTGGTTGTGGCGAGGCACTGCTTCCCATGAGATCCCAGCCTTCCCTGGAAACAGAGCATACGTGTCTCAGGATGGTGGGGTTTGGGGACAGGATGTCGCCTGTCAGTGCAGGGCTGCAGGACAGGCCTGGGGGTGGAGAGCGGGGGAGGGTACAGACAGATTTTCAAGCCCCATCCAGACATCTAGAGTCAGCCTCTAGGAGCAGGACCAGGAATCGTGTTTTTAAACACTTCATGACAGCCAGGTTTGCTGTCTGCCCATCGGCCATGCCCATCCCCAGAAGGTCATGGCCTGTCTGGGTTCCCTGTAGCTCTGCACCTGTCCTACACCTCCTCACAAAGGCTGACACTCTGAACTCGCTCTGCCTGACTGGTCAGCACGTGCCTCCTCACAAAGGCTGGACATGAATCTGAAGGGGCAGCCGTCCTCTTCATGAGCACAGATGTCTGAAGAGCCATTGGTGAGGTTCATTTTGTAAATTTTATTTTGAATGAAAAATTAATATTTAAAAAGGAAATGAAAGGAAATAAAAGTGTAGAAGCATCTATGATCCTGCTGTCCAAGTATAACAACTGTTAACTAGTGTCTATTCCAGATTTCCCCCATGTGAATAGTAATATAAAGGTGATTATTTTTTAAAATAAAAATTGGCTTATACTATTTATGCTGTTTGGTACTTCGCTTTCTTCATTTAAAATATATTGTAGATTTTGATGGTTACCAGACGGGAGGGAGGTGGGGGATAGGTGAAAAAGGTGAAGGGACTGAGAACTACACATTGGTAGTCATGGAGATGTAAAATACAGCAAAGACGATATAGTCAATTATATTGCAATAACTATGGTATTAGATGGTTACTAGATTTATTGGCGTCATCATTTTTTTTTAAAAATTTATTATTGGGGTGGGGGCGGTGTCACAAGATGGTGCGTGGTTTACTGCCCAGGGAATTGCCGGCGTCATCACTTTTTAAGTAACATAAATATCTAATCACAGGGTTGTACACTGAAAACTAATATGTCAACTGTAAATTAAAAATATTAAAAAATACATACTGTAGATACTTTTTCACATAAGTCCCATCTCCAGAAGGACTTCATTCTTTTCGAGGCTCACAGTACTCTGCCAATAGGACATGGGCACGTGTGGGTGGGTGTTCGGGAGGTCTCTGTGTTTGTCAGCAGAGGCTGCTACAGGTGGGGCTTTGCTGGGGGAGGGTGTTGGGGCAAATGGGTCCTGCACTGTTGTCAGGTTCTGAGATAGAGGCCTGGTTGGGCCTGGCAGGTGGTGGGAATAGCAGGGCAGTGGGTGTGGGGTGGGAGATTAGGGGTGGAGAGCAGGAGTTACTTAGCCTCCCTACACCCATGTTTCCATGGGCAACAGAGGATGACACCCCTCCAGCTGCTAGAGGGGCTGGCACATGTCAGGTCTGGGGACAGTGCCTGGTCTGCAGCAATGCCAATTCAGGGCTGTAAATGGCAGACTCCTCTCCCTTCTGAAAGTCACCCCTTGTTCTTCCATTTACTGTGCATTTAATCCAGTAATAGCAGCTCCCGTTTTCCTGGGCGTTCCTGTGAGTCAGGCCCTGCTCCACCTCAGGTGGATGTTTCCACTGTATAGATGCCTCGGAGGCAGTGCCAGCTCAGTTCCACCAGGGCGGGTGTTGGAACCAACTCTAGAGCCTGTGCCTGACGGCAATGTGGTCTGAACTTCGTCTACCCTGACACCACTGGCATCCGCCATCCCGTCCACTTTATAGCCAATGAAACCTGCCCTAACCACATGGCAGGGCTGCTGGCCCCAGCCCTCCAGGATCACGGTGTGCGCTATCTCTGTCCCCCGGAGCCCGCTCTCCCCCCTGCCTCCTCTGCTGACTTCAGGGCGGGAGTTATCGCCCAGCTCAGCTTCTGGTTTGTCGCTGGGGCCCCATTCTTTCACTTCCCTGGTTTCTGCCTCACTGGAGTCCTGTGTGGGGCCAGCACAGTGGCCCCTGCAGGCTGGATGGCCTCTCAGCCTGTCCTGGGCTCACCTAGCTCAGTGGTGAACAGCCGGCATGTCTCTGGGTTGCGGATGGTGAAGGCAATGTAGGCGTCAGGAGCCTGCCGGTCCTTCTGGCAAGCAGAGAGTGTCTGCAGGACCCTGACCAGCGAGAGGACAGTTTCTGGGCAGTACAGCACATCTGCAATGAAAAACCCTGGGTCACTAACAGGGACTCCCTCTAGGATTCAGGACCCCAGAATGGAGAGTGCTGGGTTGTGCCAACCTTGGTAGCAGGTCAAGGGGCAGGAAAGCAGCAGTTCTATTAAATGGAAAGAAAGTTATGTATGTATAAAAAGAAAATCCTTAGGAGAATGAAAGCTGCTGAAAGACAAGGCAACAACTGAAAAATATCAAGGACTCACTGTTGTTCCTTAAAAAAAAAAAAAAATCAATTCTTTAATAAAGCAAACCTGAGTCTGCTTCAGACTTCTTGCGTCTTTGCTCTCTGCAGGGTGGGGACCACCTCACTCCGGCCTGACAGCCAGGCTTACAGGGATGGTGCCACCTTGGGGTGTGCTGCTTGGGCTCTGCGCTCCGGCCACTGTGTGCCTATGGGTCTCAGGGCTGTGGCCCAGGACCAGAGGTATAGACAGCTCTGTCAGCCAGGGGTTGAGGTGAGCTTGGCAGAGGATAAGGGGTCTGTTGGTGGCCAAGCCAAATGTCCCTTCTCTCAAGGAACCTGTCCTTGCACTAGAAGTGGGGGGTCCCCTCTGTGGGGACTCGTCTCCAAAAGACACGGTGTGCATCTGGGATAGAAACATGCAGGAGCTCTTCTCAGGGCCACACAGACATGTGGCGATGGTACCGAGCACAGGGAAGCCAGCGCTGACAGAGGTGGGGTACTCAGAGCAACTTCCCTGACTCAGACTCCACTATGGTTGGATGGTGAGCCCCTGGGTTCCCGTGACACACAGACTCAGACAGTCCTGGGAATATTGTGCTGTTCCTGTGGCCCTGAAAGGACAAGGCTGCCACAGCCATTTCCCACCCCCTCTGCCTGAAGATGGGGCTGCTCTCACTACTTGATTTAGGTTCTAGATGGCAACTGAGTGGCCTCCCTCAGGCTCTGGAGAGGGACACAAAAGCCGGGCTAATAGGTCAGACCACCGTGGTGCCCTGGGGCCTGCTCTGCTCATCCCAGGCCTTGCGGGCAAGAGCCAGGTTCATTTATCTGATAGAACCACTACAATGGGAATGCAAGTAGCCACTTGATCAAACAGGCGCATGTGGCTTTAGGGCACCCCAGAGGCACACCCTGTGCTTTGATGTCACTCTGGAGGCTCACAGTGACCCTTCCAGATGTCTCATCCATCTGTACCTCCCTGACCCTGCAGGGCCTGACAGCCAGGCTTACAGGGATGGTGCCACCTTGGGGTGTGCTGCTTGGGCTCTGCGCTCCGGCCACTGTGTGCTTATGGGTCTCAGGGCTGTGGCCCAGGACCAGAGGTATAGACAGCTCTGTCAGCCAGGGGTTGAGGTGAGCTTGGCAGAGGATAAGGGGTCTGTTGGTGGCCAAGCCAAATGTCCCTTCTCTCAAGGAACCTGTTCTTGCACTAGAAGTGGGGGGTCCCCTCTGTGGGGACTCGTCTCCGAAAGACACGGTGTGCATCTGGGATAGAAACATGCAGGAGCTCTTCTCCTCAGGGCCACACAGACATGTGGCGATGGTACCGAGCACAGGGAAGCCAGCGCTGACAGAAGTGGGGCACTCAGAGCAACTTCCCTGACTCAGACTCGACTACGGTTGGATGGTGAGCCCCTGGGTTCCCGTGACACACAGAGGACTCAGACAGTCCTGGGAATATTGTGCTGTTCCTGTGGCCCTGAAAGGACAAGGCTGCCACAGCCATTTCCCACCCCCTCTGCCTGAAGATGGGGCTGCTCTCACTACTTGATTTAGGTTCTAGATGGCAACTGAGTGGCCTCCCTCAGGCTCTGGAGAGGGACACAAAGGCCGGGCTAATAGGTCAGACCACCGTGGTGCCCTGGGGCCTGCTCTGCTCATCCCAGGCCTTGCGGGCAAGAGCCAGGTTCATTTATCTGATAGAACCACTACAATGGGAATGCAAGTAGCCACTTGATCAAACAGGCGCATGTGGCTTTAGGGCACCCCAGAGGCACACCCTGTGCTTTGATGTCACTCTGGAGGCTCACAGTGACCCTTCCAGATGTCTCATCCATCTGTACCTCCCTGACCCTGCAGAGTCCATGGTTCCCTTCCCTAAACTGAGAGTGGGTGGAGCCACAGGGAAACCACAAATGGAAGCCACAGGGAGCTGAATGGCACCTGCTGCGATGATGACGTCTGGCTGGAAGGCAGCGAGCTGAGGGGCCGTCACGATGTCCCAGTCCAGCTGTGCCACCGTCACCCTGGGGCTCTCTGTGTTGTGGGTGTTGTGTCCTGGGTGCTGCGCAGGGGCGGTGGCATCTGACTCTAACAGGAGGCCATTGAGAAGGATGTTCCCTCGGAGCTGCTCGAGGACAAGGCCGTGACAGTCACTGAAGACATATGCTCTAGGATGGCACATCTTGCAAATGGCCAGGCCTGTGAGGCCGGCTCCACTGCCGAGCTCTAAGACAGTCCTGAGTGGGAGAAGGGGACATGTGTCTGAAATCATGCTGGGGAAAACTCGCCTTGGTACCCTGCCTGCCCTGTGCCCCGAGGTCACCTGTGAGTGAAAGCCGCTGGGTTCTCTATGGCCCATTCTGCAAGGTAGAGTGCAGCATTCCACGTGACCAGGCCGGTGGTGCCATGGGAAATGATGGCTGAGCTCTCAGAGAGTGTGACCGAGTCCCCGGAAGGCTGGATGGAGACAGGTAGAGAGATAATCCAGCTACCAGAAGACAATAAGCTGGCGTTAAAGAGAAAAAAATCACAGCAGGTGGATGGCTAAATAAACTGGTATGCCCATGCCATGGAATACCACACAGCAATAAAAAAGAACAAACTGTTGACATATGCACCAACCTGGATGGATTGCAAGGGCGTTATGCTGAATGAAAAAAACCAATCTCAGAAGGTCACATACTGTGTGATTCCACTTATCTAACATTCTCAAATTACAGAGTTGTGGAGACGGAGAAACAGATCAGTGGCAGGGCTGCCTGGGGTAGGAATGGGGACTAGCCATGGGTGTGACTATGAAGGGGTGGCCTGAGGGAGGTCTTTGCCGTGACAGAACAGTTCTGTGTCTTGACTGTGGTGGTGCCTGTGCAGTTCCCCACATGTGGTGGACGACACAGAATTACACACACACCGTGCCATGTCAGTGTCCTGGCTGTGATGCTGTGAGTGCCAGGTGTTTCCGCTGGGGGACACTGGGGAAAGAGCACATGGGCCTCCCTGTACGATTTTTGCAGCTTTCTGTGAATCTATAGTTTTCTATAATAATAAAAGCGTAATATGCTAATCAGACCAGATGTCCTTCCGGACGAAGCCAGGGCTGGGAGGGTGGAGCCCCTTGCACGAGTTTCATGCATCAGGCCTCTAGTTAATAAATAAAAGTTACACCTCTCTGGTACCATGAGCTATATGTGAACAGTCTCAGTGTGTGGGGCTTCCTGAGTTCAACCTGACATCTGGGGCTGGGGGAGTCTCTGGCCTTTGGAGTTTCCTGTCATTTCTATCCCCACAGAAGGCGGGGACCCCATGCTTGGCTTACTGGCATGTGTTTCATGGAACATCCAGTCCTGAAACATGTTCTCCAACCTGGGGCTGCTGAGAATGACACCCCCAAGATGCAATCACCCACTCTCAGTCTTCTATTAAGACTGGGGGTGGGAAGGGAGGTCTGCTTCAGATAGATTGGTCAGAGATAGCTTTTTTGAGGGGGTGACATATGACCTGAGATGTGGGTGAAAAGGAGAAGTGAGGCATGTGAGGTTCTTGGGGGAGAGTATTCTAGGCAGAGCAAGTGCAAAGGCCCTGAGGCAGCGTTGCAGTTAGTGAGTTCAAGGAAGACAAAGAAGACCAGGGGGCTGGGGCTCAGGGAAAGCAGAAGGCACTAGACAAGAGAGAAAGGCTGGGGCAGGGCATGTGGGACTCATAGGCCACCTAAGGAATTAGGATTGAGTGATGGTGCAAAGGGAAGCCACTGGTGGGTTCTGAATAGGTGAGTGACATGATCGGATTTACCTCAAATCAGGGGGATCACTCAGGGGAATTTGGGGAAGATGGCTGCAGAGTACTTTTGAATCTTCCTGAATCCCTACATCAAGAACAGACAGAGCAGTGAGATAGGGACAACATTTACAACAAAGTATCTATCTCTGTGAGCCTGAAAATATCAACAGATGAGGGGAAACCACAGGCATAACCCTCATGCTCATTGTGTCTGTGGAGACAGAAGAGGGAAGCAATGGGGCATGCGGCTGACCTGAGGACAGGAGAATTCAGAGCTACAGGCATTCATCGGGATGCAGGGGCCGGCCAAGAACAGCAAGAACACCTAGGTGGTCAAGGACTACACGAAGGAATATGAGAATGAAAACAAAACAAAACTAGATAAAGTTAAGAGAAAGAGGAGGTGAAATGAAGTGATTTTTAAAAACAGAAAACAAGTCCGGCTGATGTGCCTCAGTGGTTGAGTTTCGACATATGAACCAGGAGGTCATAGTTCGATTCCTGGTCAGGGCACATACTTGAGTTGCAGGCTCGGTCCCCAGTGTGGGGCGTACAGGAGGCAGCCAATCAATGATTCTCTCTCATCATTGATGTTTCTCTCTCCCTTCCTCTCTGAAATCAATACAAATAAATTTAAGCCCTAGCTGGTTTTGCTCAGTGGATAGAACATCGGACTGCAGTCCTGGGTTCGATTCTGTTCAAGGGTACCTTGGTTGCAGGCTCTTCCCTGGCCTGGGGCCCTGGTCAGGGCTTGTGCAGGAGGCAAACAATCGATATGTTTCTCTCACATCAATGATTCTCTCTGTCTTTCCCTCTCTCTTCCACTCTCCCTAAAAATCACTGGAAAAATATCCCCTGGTGAGGATTAACAACAACAAATATGTGTGTGTGTGTGTGTGTGTGTGTGTGTGTGTGTGTGTGTGTGTGTGTGTGTACTCCCCCCCCTAAAAAAAATAAAAAAATAAAGAAAGAGATTGCTATGGGATGAACTGTGTCCCCCCACCCTCCCAATTCATATGCTGAAGTCCTAACCCCCAGCACCCCTGAATGTGACCTTATTTGGAGACGGGGTCTTTACAGAGGGAATCAAGTTCAAATAAGGTCCTGAATGCATCCGTATATGAAGAGGATATCAGGACATCGAAACACCACAAGGGATGATGCTGTGAAGAGACAGGGAGGAGACGGCCACCTGCAAGCCGAGGAGTGGCTGGACACAGCCTTCCCTGCAGCCCTGCTAACACCCTGACCTTGGAGCTATAGCTTCCAGAACTGTGAGGTGATACATTTCTTTTGTTTAAGCTACATGTTTTAAGGTACTTTTTAATGAAAAACAAAAGCAAAGAACAAGTACTAAAAATTATAATTTAAGAAAGCATTCCTGAAAAAACAAAATGATTTGAAATAACACTGAAGGAATACAAACATTGCTCCTGGGATCACCAGCCCCCAATAATCAACCCAAGACACATTCTAGTAAAATGACTGAACTTTGAAGAAAGAAGACCCTTTGCCCATCGAAGAGAAAAGGAAGAGAAAATCAGATTATCATCAGGCTTTCCCACAGCAATGCTTCATGCCAAAGAAAAGGGAGAAACATATTTAAGAGACTCAAGGAGAGAAAATATGAGTCAGAATTCAAGTATAAATGGCTCATACTGTTATCAACATGTAAGAATGCAGGGAAGGTCAATCCCAGAAGCCCTTCTTAAAGAATCTATTGGAGAACAAACTTCAGACAACCAAAATGGCTAGAGAGACGTCAACATGTGGATTGAGGGGGAGCTCTAAAGACATATAGATTGAAAAGGAAGAGACTATGGGATGTTTGCTAAGTCATTCATGTTTATGCCCACCCCCTGGGCCCCGTGTCTGTGTTATGTTACAAGGCAAAGGGATCTGAAGATGTGCTTAAGGTTACAGAACTCGAGATGGAAAAATTATCCTGGATTATCTGGGTGAGACCAATTTTATCATCTGAGCCCTTAAAAGTAGGCCCTTGTGAACTGGCTGCCAAAATTCTGTCTTTTGACTGAAGTGACGGTTACCAGGGTGGCTGCCTTGCAATGATTCAATAAGCTGTATATTTATTTTGTGTGGTTTTCTGTATCTATGCTTTATTTTATGGTAAAAGGTTAAAAACAGACAAAAACATCCAAGATCCCTTTGACTGTTGTGTGCAGAATGGATTTTTGTGGGGCATGAAGCTGGAAGACCAGTCAGAAGGCTGTGACAGTGGTCCAGGCTGGTGAGGATAGTGGTGGGGGAGAGTGGGAAGTGACTGCTGTCCTATAACACCCACTCATCAAGCATTTACTGGGGACTGAGTGCCATGTTCCTGCTATGTAAATACTATGCATAACCTAATTTAACTCCCAGCCACCCCATAAAACAGGTACTATTATTTGTCAAAGTGCTTGATTTACAGATGAAGAAACTAAGCTCAGAGGCGGTTAACTGACTCCACCTAAGACCACAGAGCTGATGAGTCAGGGTCTGAACCCATGGGAGGCTGCTGGAGCCTGAGTTGTAACTGTGTGCAGAGGCGGGTGTCTGGCCTGTGGGGGGAGGGAGGCGCACGGCTCCTACCAACAGATAGCTCCTGTGGCACTGAGTGGGCTCCTCGGCTGTCAGGATCTCTGCCAACGCCTCGTACAGCTCGTCCAAAGGCTCTTCATGAGCAGCTTCGTGCTGGGGGTGGTGGAGCGAGAGCTTCAGCAAGAGCATTAAATATGGACCCTCATGAATCAAACAAAGGTCCTGTCTATTTGCCTTTACTCTGACTTCTAAAAACGGCTGGAGGATTTTCACTAAATATGGTGAGGCAGATTGGGATGGACTGATGTAACATAGGCTACCTGGCATATAAAAAATTCACTCAGTGGGGGGACCTGGGTATCTCAAAGAGGTATAGAGAGGGCGAGGGTGAGAATAAGGTGTAATCTATGGCAGCAGAAACGGAATGGCATGAGAGCTGCTGTGTGACAGGGACAGAGAGCTCTGCCCTTTGACCATGATGTCTGGGATGGAGAATACAAATGGTGCTTTTAAGTGGGCCCAGGCAAAAGCCACAGGATGGGCACTTCAGGGTGTAGCTTCATCAGTGGGCAACCTGTCCTGCGCCCCATGGGGGTGGGGTGGGGTGGCATCGGTGGCCTTGCTCCCCCTAGTGGTGTGGGAGAGACCTGCTGGTGACTGCTAGATGTGCCATGCTGGTGAGAACGAGGGATGGAGGCAACGGAGAAGCCGGGATCGCTCCATGTGCTAAGCATGGGTGAGGCACGGCCCTTGTATTCAGAGGCCAAACAGGTCAGGCCTGCTACTGACCACTGAGGTTTTATCTTACTGAACTCCAGTCTAACATGAAATTTAGCAAATTTGGGTTCAACCTTAAAACCCATCCTGTATCAGTCAGGAAAACAGCTATTCCAGTAGTTCACTGGGAGTAAAGTAGTAAGGGGAACTAGTTATAAAGGCATTGCAAGACCTAAAACCTCCAACAAGGACAGTGCAGCAATCCAGAGATTGGCAACAGTAGGAAACTGTCAAAACCTCTCAGGTGGGAGAAGAGAAGAAGGTGGGGATTCGATGCTCAGGGCTGCCCGGTAGAAATGACAACTCGCACAGGGACCACAGAGGAGATGCAGCTGCTGCTGGAGATCCCTCGAGGTAGAGAGGGAGAAAGGCCTTGGAGTTCTCTTTCCGCCCTCCACGGCCTTTCATTGGTCGAACCCAGCTGGGAGACAGTTGCCCAGGGAGCACCTGCCATACGGGGTTTGCAGAGGAGGCAAAGGGCATGGGACGGATCTGAGCTCCAAAAAGCAAAGCTGGGCAGAGGGCCCACTTCTGGAGAGCCAGCCAAGTGCCAGATGCTGTCTGGCTACCAGGCAGACATGCCCACCACTGACCTTTCTGATGAGCTCCGAGAGAAAGCACCGGGCATACTTCACAGACGGCGGATGCTTCACGCACAGAGGATGTTTCACGGTCTGTGACAAGGGACACATGTGAGTTGCTGAAGAAACCCGGCCTGAAGTCTCCCATGGGCTCTAAGTGACTACACAGCAAACCCCAGTTACCCGATCCCTCAGCAAACACATACAGACACAAAGGTTCTGACTCTAGGTGATTCATGCATCTGAAAGAGTAAGTCTTCAGAATAAGCCCTTTCCCAACACTTCTCTGCTGCAGCAGCACAGGCTGTGGCGGTGTTTCTAACACCCATTCTGGGCAGGAACGTGAGGCACAAGGACCCAAGCAAACACCCTGCTATCGACTGAATGTCTGCATCTCCCCAAATTCATATGTGAAATCTAACATCAAATGCAATGGTTTTATGAGGTGGGGCCGTTGGGGGGTGATTAGGTCATGCAGGTGGAGCCCCCAAGAATGGGATTAGTGCACTTATATGAGAGACCCCCATAGCAGTCCCTTGTGCCTTCCACTATATGAGGATACAATGAGAAGATGGCCCTCTATGAATCAGATAGCAGACCCTCAGCAGACACTGAACTTGGCACCTTGATCTTGGACTTTGCAGCCTCCAAAACTGTGCAAAATAAATTACTGTTGTTTATAAGCCACACAGTCTATGGTATTCTGTTATAGCAGCTGGACTGGTCTAAGACACACCCCTTCCCAGGGCAGCCAGCATGAATGAGAGTTTGTAGTAAGGACAAGTGTGGGATTGCCTGGCTCCATGGAAGAGGCAAGAGCCCAAATGGTGGAACAAGGCAGATTTGGCACCTGTCCTCCTGGAACTCATATTCCAGCCAAGGAGATGAGCAGGAGCCAGACCATGATGAGTGCTCTGGTGGTCAGGGCAGAGGAAGATGGGGGCTCCACCTGGGACGTGGAGGAGGGGAAAGGGGGCTCTCAGGGGTGACAGTTTAGTGGAATCAAAAAGCTGGGGAAGGAGATCCAGGCAGAGAGAACAGCTTAAGCGGGCTCCAAGGTGGCCACAGCCTGGCATTTTGGGAAGGAGGGCAGGGTGACAGGAGCAATGAGAGTAGGGACCAGTTCCAGGGGGCCTGTTGGCTGGAGGGACATTATTTTACCCAAGGGCAATAACATACCCACACACTGCTCAGGGGCTTTCTAGTTGGCTGGTGTTAGGTGGGGTAAGAATCAGAGTAGCCTACAATGAACAATAACCTTGGACATCTCTGAGCTCACAGTCCTGAATACTAGATTGCCCTGAAGTCTTCCCCAGTTACAGCTCCACCTTCTCTACTTGGTGGTCAGAAGGATACCCCTGGTTCACCCTCCACATAGGAATTCTTTTTTTTTTTTTTTAATCCTCAACTGAGGATGAGAGAGAGAGAGAGAGAAACATTGATCAACTGGTTGCCTTCCGAGAGAGAGAGAGAGAGAGAGAGAGAGAGAGAGAGAGAAACACTGATCAACTGGTTGCCTTCTGTATGTCCCCTGACCTGGAATCGAAGCTGCAACCTTTTGGTAGACGGGACTATTCTACAACCAACTGAGCCCCATTGGCCAGGGCCACGCAGGAATTCTTAATCTGGGTTCCTTGGAGGGCTTAGTGGTGGGAGGAGGATCTGTGACTCCCCTGAATTTGTATTCCAAATGTATTCTGATGCATTTTTTTTTTCTGGGGGGAGAGCCCATAGCTTTGGGTTTTGAGAAGGGTTCATGACCCTTCAGAGGGTTGAGAGCCAGGAGGCAATGTAATCTGCACTTGATCCACATGGCCAGGGGCAGGTCAGGCACAGTGGTGGTTCCACATATACCCTCACCCACACGCATCTTAGAATCCAAAACTCAACTCCAAAAAGCAGGGGCCCACCTACATCTGGAAAAGAGACACAAGTGGGCAAGACGTGCATCTTTATTTTCCCCTTAAATGTAAAGAAGAAATTCTCTGAACAGTTAGCAAATGCTAGATGTTCCCACAGCTGTCACTTGTTTTCTCTGTGGACAGTTTAAAAAACATCTGCCAGACTCCCTCCTCTCAAGTAGATTTTTGTATATTCTGATATCTTCATCTAAGACAGAGCTCTCTGAGGTGCTCCCACCCAAATGCAGAGCCTTTCTTTTTAAAGGAGACAAGCACAGGCACTGCACTTCTGTCCTGTCCTCATGGGCAGGTCAGGAGGCTGGTGACCGTATCCCAGTGACTGACCCTGTGATTCTTACCTTCTGCAAAATATCCAGCAGCAGCTCAGAACCGGAGTCCCTTAATTTCTCTTCTAGGCTCTATTTGGAGATAGATTGGGGGAGAGAAAGAAATCAAGACATTTTCACAGGAACATTAAACATGCAATAGGACATGTTGGAAAAGTGCTAAGTGCTCTCTCCCCAGGGACCTGGGCGGGTGAAAGCCTGACCTTGACAAGTCTCAGGTTATACCTGGATGAGTCAGAGAAAGCATATCAGGAGATAGACTCTTGGTTTGCATTAGCCCTGGCTGCTAAGCCTCGCCTGGGTCACAGACCGGCTTGGTGGCTGTCCTCGTCAGCCAGGAATTACAGTTAGTCAGGACATCAGCGCCTGATGGGCTTGCCTTGGACTTGACATTGAGTTAATGTGCAGCTGCCAGGCCCAGCTTATACACTGTCCTCTCCTGCAGGGGACTGACTCCTGGTAGTGAGCTCAGGCTCCAGAATCAGGCAGACTGCCTGGCTGGTGTGCGACCCTGGGCAGATCCCTTTGTTTCTCCAGAACGACTTATCACATGCTGTAAGACCTGGCCCTGGCCTCTCTTTTACCTCACTTGCCGTCATCCATCTCACCTCTGCTCATGCCACTCCAGCCACACTGGCCTCCTTACTGCAGCTTGCTCTCACTGGCAGAACCTCTGCACTCCCTGCTCCCCAAGACCTCCCACAGCCCACTGCTTCACTGTTCAGGTCCCGGCTCAAATTTCCCCTCTTGGAGGCCTTCCCGGATTCCCCTCCTTTGATGAAACATTTCCTTGTTTTATTGACTTTATAGCCACTGCTATCATCCCGTGGCGTTTTCTTATTTATTCATTTACGTGTTTATTCTCTGGCTGTCCCATCTGAACAAGGCCTCATCTGTGTGCTGCTGATCCTGGTGCCTGGCTCCTGGAAGGCAGTCAGTGAACATTTGGATGGAATAAACATACTAGCTAAAACACTTACATCCATTTACCATGAGCCAGGCACTGCCTCAGATACTTCACTGTCATGTACTCCTGATAACAGCCCTTTGAGGTAAGCATCCTGTTTTACTAATAAGAAAACCACAGCCCAGAAGTATGCAGTCACTTGCCCAAGGTCACACAGCTTGTATGGGATTGGGCCAGGATTCCAAGCAGGAGGCTGTCTCTCAGGTCTGCACTCTACCTCTCTTCTAGTCAAACAACCTGTGTGGCAAAACACAATAATAGTAATAGCCCCCACCACATGGGCGTGGTGGGCCAGCCTAAGTATGCATTTAGCATGGTCCTGGTACAGAGTATGCGCTTATTTTACGTGAACAATTTTAGCTGCTATGGAATTGGGTTCCATAGATGCTGTTAGAAAGGTTTACATTTTGGGTTAAAAATGTACATATCCCTTTGTGACTGGAAATGAGCTCTCAGAATGCTAAATGGTTTATGTCAATAAAATACAAATGACTAACGAGGGGAAGACCCGGGAAGAATACATATCCAAACTGAGTCATCCCAGTGAGCTCACCGCACATGAATTATAAAGGAGGCAATGTCATTGGAAATCTCCTTGGCAGGAGGAAGCTGCTGCCATGCCATTGGCCTGTGCAGTGGCAGGTCCCCAGGGCAGGGGCGCTGAGACCTCTACCATCTATTTTCTGGCCGGCTTTGTTCCTCCCTGTCTCTTCCATCCGAGGCTTAAGAGCCTCCAAGTTGCCTCTGAGCCGATTTTGTCCAAAGCTGATGACAAAGATGAAAGCACCCAGGGGCGTGCGTGTGTCTGTAATTGGGTGCGGGGATTGTCTGTGATCTGGTCACTGCGCTCATTGCAACCTGATCTCCAGCTGTGCTGAGGCCTTGACCGTTAAAATGGGCAACAGCAGCTGTTTCTCATGACCGGGATGATAACTGGCTAAAAAAAAAAAAGAAAAAGTCATGAAAATTATTGGGAACTGTCCATGACCCTAAATACCTGAGTGAAAAAGGGAGTTGGGAGGAAACCCTGCATTCCTTCAATTCGTGGGACCCAAGTCAGCACAGGTAGCGGAGGGCGGGAAGGACCCAGAGGGGAGGGAGCTGATGGCCGGCTGAAGGGTGGGCTTCCCAGGGGCGCGCAGGTGCACCTCCTGCTCTCTGCCACCGGCCCGCGCGGCCCTGGCGCAGCCCCAGGACAAGGACCAGAGGTATGGCCCC
>NW_005365229.1:3434410-3466374 GCF_000412655.1 Myotis brandtii | reverse complement strand
TGGCGCCACACGAAAGCTTTGCAGCGCCGCGAGCGCTCCCCGGGGAGCGTCCCCTGAGGCTGAGATGCCGGTAAACATTCTGCTGTTCCCGCACTTTCCCGAGGGTTTCTTTGTCGGGGGCAGCCCCCGCCTCCCTAACCTAGGCCTGTCCCCGTTGGCACCACCTCTCTGTGTGAATGGGCAAAAGGGACCCTGACCGCCCTTCATGCCCCTGGAGGGGGTGCCTCCTCAGGCCCGGGGTCCGTGGGCTCCGGCCCTGGCCGCCCTTTCCCTCCTTGGAAAAGGGCATTTAGGTCAAAGTGTTGTTTTGCAAACTGGCTGGCACACGGAGGGCGAAGAGAAACGGGAGAGAGGCAGGCCACCCCAGATGGGGAGGTGGCAGGTTTAATAAGGGAACTTATTGAAGAGTCTTGTCTGGGGAGTCTCGAGAGGAGAAGGTCTCCGCGCTCCCCGCCAGAATCTTAACAGTTTCCGTAGAGGCCTTGACCGGGTCAGTCGTGCCCGTGCCCACTCCGGGTGGTCTCTCACCACAGTTCTCTCAGGAACCCGCTCCCGCTTTGGGGACGGCGGGCAGGGGAGGGTTGGGGAGGGGA
The DNA here is from genome assembly GCF_000412655.1 of Myotis brandtii. Lineage (NCBI taxonomy): Eukaryota > Metazoa > Chordata > Mammalia > Chiroptera > Vespertilionidae > Myotis > Myotis brandtii. The sequence continues at coordinate 3,465,781 of NW_005365229.1, read as the reverse complement.
GAGACGCTCGCAGGTCCGCCGGAGGTCGCGTCCTCTCCATGGCCGCCTCCGACGGGAGGCCGGAGCTCTGGCTCCCCCAGCCTTTGGGTCAGTCCCTAACCCCAGGGGGACGTTGGTTCACCAAATGCTGATTAGGCTCTCACGTGCTTGGCGCTGGGGCTGCAGCAGTGAGAAAAGCCGGGAGTGGTCCCTGCTCCCGGGGCCTCAGGGGCTCGTGGGGAAAGGGGCCAGTGACGCAATCGTCGCCCCCGCAGGCAGAAGCAGGACGGCATTCTATGCCAAGCCGGCGAGCTCGGAGCCGCGAGGGAGTGCGACTGTGTAGGGAAAAGGGTCTGAGAGAAGAGCAAGGGGTCTCTTGGGTGCCGTGGAGTGGCACAGAGGTAGGGATAGGGAGGGAGATTAAACAATAATGACTTCTGTGTGACATGATCGCGTCTGGAGTGAAAGGCAGGGCAGATAGTCCCCCACGTCCCAGCGCTGCCCCTGGAGTTTGAACCGTGTTCAAAGTCTGCACGGCTGACTTCACAAATCTCTCACAAAACTCTGCTTAGAAGCATCTCGAGGGCTAATTTGCAGAAGGCAGACGAGAGGACAGATTAAATCTCCTCACCCCCTTCGGATGAGCGACACAGGAGCCCTGTTCAGCTCTGAGCACTAGAGAGGAGAATTCATTCTAACTGAATGCGTTTATTCTCTCATATCTGTTGTGCTTTTTCCACAACCAGGAGAGCACAGGATCTGGCACAAGAGTGGTTTCTCTTTCATTCCCCCGACACTTGTTGACTTAGAGCAGTGGTTCTCAACCTTCCTAACGCCGCGACCCTTTAATACAGTTCCTCATGTTGCGGTGACCCCCAATTTCATTGTTACAAATTGAACATAATTAAAGCATAGTGATTAATCACAAAAACAATATACAATTATATATGTGTTTTCCGATGGTCTTAGGCGACCCCTGTGAAAGGGTCGTTCGCTCCCCAAAGGGGTCGCGACCCACAGGTTGAGAACCGCTGACGTAGAGAAAGAAGGTGCGCTGTGGCGATTGCTGTGTCTTCACATGGAACTCCTGGGTTCGGGTCCCGAGATGTTGCGAAAATCCTCCTAGTCACAGTGTCCGGAGACGGGGTCACTAGCGACACAACAATGAGTCTTCACTATGATTTGAGTCTTGGTCCTAAAGGGCGACTCTCGGGATTTCGGTCAGGTGCACTGGTTCACTTCCGCTGTTTTGATAGGCGCTCTGCCTGCAGAAAACCAATGGCAATGGGTCAGTTAAACTCATAAACACAGGGCTTACTCTATGAACACACATAATAGCTATTAATTATCTTTCCTCTGAGGCAGTGGTTCTCAACCTTCCTAATGCCGCGACCCTTTAATACAGTTCCTTATGTTGTGGTGACCCCCAACCATAAAATTATTTTCGTTGCTACTTCATAACTGTAATTTTGCTTCTGTTATGAATCGTAATGTAAATATCTGATATGCAGGATGCATTTTCATTGTTACAAATTGAACATAATTAAAGCATAGTGACTAATCACAAAAACAATATGTAATTATATATGTGTTTTCCGATGGTCTTAGGTGACCCCTGTGAAAGGGTCGTTCGACTCCCAAAGGGGTCGCGACCCACAGGTTGAGAACCATTGCTCCAAGGAGTGAAAGGACATGTATAGTTAGTGCCATAGTAACACTGTCTGACGTTATACCAAGATATTAATAAGCCTAGGCTGGTCCAACCTTACCTAATGCCGGAGATGGGAAGCAGATTGGGGAAGGATCCTGAGTGGGCCGCAGCGCAGCATTGACCTACACCCAGAAGAAACCTTCATCTTTGCATGTGGGCTCTCAGGAGGGACAAAGGCATGCATTTCAGGTCTGACTCTGGAAGGGTCAAGGCACTGAAGGGATGTTTAAGGTTCTATGGACCTCAAAGGTGTGGTATGTTCAGGCGTAAGTGAAGATTAGGACTGCCGTGTAACACAAATAAAAACTCCAGGTGGTGTCAATATGGAGAGAAGCATTAGGACATCCCAGTGGTCCTTCCAGTGGCAAGAGGGATGTGCATGAGCACATACCAAATTAGTGATTCAGCTTCTGGATTTGAGGCTTTCTTTAATAGTAACAATAATAAAAACCTAATGCATTTTAACTGTATGGAACGGTTGCCTTTTAGAAATTATGCTGTGGGCATGGCAATTCAATCAGTACATTGCAGTTTTTCCTGTATCTCTCCTATGGCTAATGGTTTCTGTAAAAAAGGACCAATTGATTTCTTTCTAAAATGTTGCTTCAGGGTATAGAGACCTTTATAGGTCATGTTTCAACTCACAGGAAAATTTTATAGTTTAAATAGAAATTACGTTAACTGTGGGCTGTGAAATGGAGTTAAGGTTAAGTAAAGTTCTGCTTTTTGGTAGTTTATAGTGTTCGGGAGGTCCCCATGCTATGTCCAAGTAGAAAAATGGTCAGGGTTGTGTGCAAGAATACGGAAGGCTCAGTCTATGATAAACTACTGAGATGTAGAGAGCAGTGCACCAGCTCATATAATGCTTTGATGGGTGGCAGAACCAATATTATGGGTTGAATTGTTCCCCTCCCCCAGGGTTATGGTAAAAGTCTTAGGAATGTGACCTTATTTGGAAATAGGGTCTTTGCAGACATAATTAAATTAAGATAGGGTCATACTGGATTACAGGGGGCCCTAAATCCCATGACTGGTGTCCTTAGAACAGTGGTTCTCAACCTGTGGGTTGTGACCCCTTTGGGGGTTGAACGACCCTTTCACAGGGGTCACCTAAGACCATCGGAAAACACATATATAATTACATATTGTTTTTGTGATTAATCACTATGCTTTAATTATGTTCAATTTGTAACAATGAAAATGCATCCTGCATATCAGATATTTACATTACGATTCATAACAGTAGCAAAATTACAGTTATGAAGTAGCAACGAAAATAATTTTATGGTTGGGGGTCACCACAACATGAGGAACTGTATTAAAAGGGTCGCGGCATTAGGAATGTTGAGAACCACTGCCTTAGAAGATAGCGACACAGGGAGAAGGGTGCAGTGTGGCAATGGAGGCAGAGATTGGAGGAAGAACATCAAGGACTGTTGGCAACCACCGGAAGCTAGAAGAGGCACAGAAGGACCCTCCCCTACAGGTTTCAGAGGGACCATGGCCCTGCCCAACCCTTGATTTTGTATTTTTAGCCTCCAGATCTATGAAACAATACTTTTCTGTTGTTTTAAGCCACCCAGTTTGTGGTACTTTGTTATGGCAGCCCTAGAAAACTAATACAACTAGTGCATAATTTGGGGGTCTAGTGCAACATGAAAATGCAGGGTCCTTGTTAAGAATTTTGAGACTGTGATAGTAGCTTATTAAACCAAGCTGGGGTCTCTTCTGAGTCCTGGGCCCAAGCTGGCTCTGGTTGCTGGGTTCTCAAAGTGCTGGACCCCTTGTGGCAGGAAGTGATTGAAATGGATGATTACAATGTGCACCAACCACAGGAAACCCAAAGGCCACTCACTCCTTTTTCCGACGAATGGCTGTGTATGTCACGCTAGCGACAAACAGAACTGCAAGAACTCCTGTGACAGTCCCGAGACCTATTGCTGTATTTTGGAGAACAGATGACCTCTGCATCTCTGCTCCTGTTAAAAAAAAATCAGATGGTTTTTAATTGTCTGATTATTAAGAGGCTGTTCCAGATGCTCCAGGGTCTGTGGGAAGTTTCCCATCCAGGCGCTAGTGAATATTAATTATGGAAATGAAATGTACATTTAACCCAAGAAAGTGCTCACTGTAGAGAAATCTCACAGGGCAAGTCATTGAAAGACGATTTACTAAATGACCTATTCGCCAAATGACCCATTTGCCTAATGACCACTTTGCCAAATGACCAATTTGCTAAAAGCCAATTCACTGAAAATCAGTTGGTGGGATGTCTACTGCTTATTAATAACTGGTGGTCAGACACACCTTACCCCAGCTCCCAGTGTGCTATGGGACAGAAGCGGGGTCCAAATAGTTGAGCAAAATTCTAATGTGTTTTAAAAAGTCGTCAATACTTTGGTGAAGTGGTCATTTACTTGATTAGTTTTCTGCAAAATGGCCTGCTTTCTGTAAGTTCACAAGAAGATCGTGGGCAGTGGCTTGGAAGAAGGGAAAAGGGTGCAGGAAGCTCTTCTTTATTCTCTGTTTTGATTGAATATGGTTGCTCTAAGCACTCAATAAATCATCAGGCAGTATCTGAGTCTCTCCCGGCAGGAGAAAAGCTGGCCAGTGTTTGCAAACACTGAATTCCCAGAGATGATTTCTTTCTTCCTTCATGTCGCCCAGATTCAGGATTTTTAAAAAACCCTCACCCAAGGATGTGTTTATTGATTTTAGAGAGAGAAAGAAAGGAAGGGAGGGACGGAGGGAGGGGGAGGGAAAGGGGGAGAGAGAGAGAGAGAGAGAGAGAGAGAGAGAGAGAGAGAACGCAAGATGAGAGAAACATTGATTGGTTTGTTGGTTGCCTCCCGCAGGAGCCCGGACTGGGGATCGAACTCAGTGTACGGGAAGGTGATCCAATCAACTGAGCCCCCGGCCAGGGGCCAGATTTAGGATTTCGAAGTCTTAAGAATTAGCAACCTCATTTACAGGAACCCTTGCCCCTTTCTTCAGCAGTGAGTGAAATGGTTAGCAGCTTTTCTCCAGGCGCTAGCATACATGGAGTTGGGGAAGGAAGACTAATTTTGGGTATCTACAAAGGGCAGACTGCACACGATTTCTGATGATCAGTAGGATTATCCTCTGACTTCCTATATGGAGAGCCTTCCCTTTGCCCCTGAAGCACTATGTAAAATGTCACCAGCACATCCAGGGGTTCCCTACCTCCTCTGCTATCTTTTTAGAGCTGCTGATATCTTGTACCGGGGGTGCTGAAGCTGCTGGGAAACAGGATTATTCTGCTTGATTTCATCCCCTCCCCAGGAGACCCCATTATGAATCTATTCTTTCTCAGGACAGGAAGCAACTGCCAATTTTCTGGTGGTTGCTTTTGCATCTCACCTGGTCGCTGTTCGAAAGAGTCCACAAGCATTTCTTGGGTGACTGCCAGGGAGCCATTGTGGGGTTCGGGGGTAACCCCCAGGAGCTTACACATGAGTGGGTAGATATGGACGCTGTCAAAAGGCTCAGCCAGGTGATTCTTCTTGAAATTTGGCCCAAAAGCTCTGAATATGGTCTTCATGTCCTCGAGATCATTATCAAAGCCATGGTCTCCTTTGTTGAAGTAAATTATAAGTCGCTGAAAAATAACAACAAAAAAGCCATTTTAGGACCAAATTCACTGAAAGAAAACTGCCCCTTAGTAAATATCATGCTTGTCGGATCCATGAAATCTTTGAAAATTTAAATGACAAGGAAGGACACTGCTTTCCGCAATGGCAGAGAGAAGAGCAAAGAATGAAAGATCTTTAAGGTAGAATTAATTAGAAAGCATACCCATTAGAAACAGCAAGAATATAATGATAACAATACTGACAATGACAATAAGCTCAAGGAGAGAGTGCTTACAATGTACCATGAATTGTTCTGAATGCTTTATAAATATATGTTAACTCTTTTTACCCTCACAGTGGCCCAGCGAGGGCACTGTTATTATCCTCCCTATTTTGAAGATGTGAAAACTGAGGAGCCTGCCCTGAGTCATGTAGTAGCAGGGTTTGGAGCAGGTGTCTGAACCCAGACTGTATGGTTTTAGAGCCAAGTATGTTTTTTATGGCATAAAAGTGTATATATATATATATATATTTGGGGGGAGTTTGGAGAAGAGAGAATAAGGACTGTAGGTAATTGTTTAATGAATGCCAGATAGGTTTTTGTCTGTGCCCCTTGAAAAATGACTAAGTAACATCAGTCACAACAGCAGGGAAGAAATATGGTGCTCTGTACTTTGGAAAGTTGGTCTCATATTTGGCCAGGTGACTACAGAAAGCTCCTGTCACTCAGCTCAGGCTCCCTCGCCCTAAAGAAACCAGTCCAATGACCTTTAAGGCCATAGGGAAGCCCATCAAGAGCAAGTGCCCCAGTGACTCCCTCATGTGGTTTGCAAGCTCTTTAGTCCCTGAAGAGAAGAGTAGCATCCACTTTACTCTGCACCTCAAGGCAGGCAGATGAATGGAAATCTGAGTAGTGTACTCAGTGAGATGTACTGAGACCAAAAGATTTTCTGTCTAATTGTTAGTTTTTCAGAAGATTAAACTGATCACAGCATCCTATTCCCTCAAACTCTCTGGTTGGTCATGTTGGGAATGTGATTGTCCCATTAAATGCCTTCGCCATACTTGGAACCTATTACATCATGAACCAGGTTTACAAAGAGGCCACTGACTCTGGAATCTCTCCTTGGAGAGGCCTTAGCGTTGGGCACACATCCTCAGTGGTTTGGGCTGTTTGAAGGATTACAAAATACCAATAAATTGTTGCACTTTATTGTGAATAATTCCACCACCACTAGATAATAACCTAGTGAATTTTCCCAAGTCTTGTAGCAAGCTGAGAATATACAGATTGCAAACATAATGATAATGTTTGGCCCTGTCCACAGCCTTAGATAAGGATTCTTCAAGCTATACCTGAGATGGTATTCTGTTATGTGATATTTAAATATCACATCAACTTTGTTCTGACATGAATTGTTGGTTGGTAGTTAAGAAAAACCAGACCATTTTACTTATGTCTCACAATTAGCATTGGTTTTGGTATTTTCTTCTTTAGATTTGCTTATTCAAATCTAATAAAATTTGTTGAGATAAAATTTACATGCCATACAATTTATCCATTTAAAGTGTACAATTCAATGATTTTTAGTGTATGCACAGAGCTGTGCAACTATTATCACAACCAGCTTAGAAGATTTCCGTCATCCCCAAAAGAAACCCTGTGGCCTTCTGTAGTCATTCCCCATTTGTCCCCAAGTCCTCTCCACCTCTGGCCCTAGACAACCACTAATCTTATATTCTATCTCTATTGATTTGCCTGTTCTGGATATTTCATTTAAATGGAATCATACAATATGTGGTCCTTCGTATCTAACTGGGCATAATGTTTTCAAGGTTCATTTGAGTTGTAGCATGTATCAGTTCTTTGTTCCTTTTAATGGCTACACAATATTCCACTGTATGGATATACCATATTTTGTTTATCCATTCATCAGTTGATAGGCATTTGGGTTGTTTTCACTTTTTGCTTATTGTGAATAATGCTGCTATGAGCATCGGTATATACATTTTTGTATGAATAGGATTGCTTTTTTTCTTTTTCTTTTCTTTTTGATGTGTACCAAGGGAACCAGGAAGTAGTTTTTTGGTGAATCTCCTGGTGATCTGTGCATAATAATCAAACAGAGATTGCAAATATAATTATGGGTTCAGACTTCAGCCTTATACTTCTAATCCCAAATCATTCCTCTCTAGCTCTGGTTTCTTATTAAAATGAGGGAGATAAGAGCATCTATCTTTAGACAGACATGAACTAACTCATGTTAAGTTTTTAGCACAGTGCTGGATAATTAGCCTTGGTCAGGGGTGTTTGTCATTATTATTGGATAGTAGTGATGTGAGGCAGGGGTGATTGCATGGGATGTGGGGTGTGGGGGTGGGGAACATGTAGAAAACAGTGGGTTACCACTCACTGTGCATACACTTATGTTTTGTTGTTTTCCAGAACTGTCTCTCCCTAGTGGCTCTCTCCCAGATCCAAGATGACTTTATTCATTTAAAAATCAACTCACCCCATTGATGTTGTAACCAGAGTCCGCATACACTAGGATTGGCAGGACCCGCTCATGCTTAGCAAAGTGGAAGCGTTCTGGAAATTCCTCCTTCTTATAGACATGGAGGTGTGGATGTGCATTCTTCAGTGCTTGGTAAAGGGCTTCCTCTTTCCCTGGTTTGGGCAGGAGCATCCCAAAGCCTCCATAGTCCACAATATCAAACTTGACCAAGTCCCTGTACTTGATGTAGTTGGTCAAGAGGATCTCAGTGACATTGGGCTTCTTTTTTACTGTAGTCATGCCGTGGTCTGATGTGATGATGACATTGAGGTGCTCAGTCAAGCCATGCCTCTCAATGGCTTCTACCAGGTACCCGATGGTTCTGTCGATTTGCTTAATTATTACCCTTCTGTTTTCCGTCTCGGGCCCAAATTTGTGTCCCACATTATCTGGCTCTCCATAGTACAGAGTCACAAAGTCAAAGTCTTCCTTAGTGAACCAGTTCATGACAATATCAATGTTCTCCCTCCACTCTGTCTCGTTGCTGTCTGGGTGAGTGTAAGACTCCACCAGGGACCTCTGGACGGCTTCACCTTTGTATTTAGCACCTCCCCCAGGATAGTGGAATGATGCAGTCTTCCTCCCCTGCAGGGACAAGAAGAAAATTCCATCAGGCCATTTCTCAGAACAAGCAAAGCCCACCTGATCAACATCCCTACCCTTGTCCAGAGGTTTAGGAACCACATGGGCTTTGGAGTCAGATGAGGGTGGATTTCATTCTTGGCTTCACCAGGATCTCATTAAATCTAAAACTCCATTAGTTGCAAGACATGCCATTATTTTATGCACTGATAGGAAAGCAATGCTGTCAATTAAAACACCACACTCCAGGGATTGTCACCAGGATCTCATTAAATCTAAAACTCCATTAGTTGAAAGACATGCCATTATTTTATGCACTGATAGTGAAAGCAATGCTATCAATTAAAACACCACACTCCAGGGATTAGAAGATGTATTCTAACTTCAGAGATGGCAAAAAAATAAAATTAAATTAAAAAATTCATTAGAATGGAGGAAAAATGGCTCTAAATTGGTGATAGTGAGTTGTTTAATCTCTTTTTTTTTTGTTTAATCTCTTATGCTTCAGTGTTTCTACATGTAAAATGCCAAAAAGTTGACAGAATTTTTGTGAGGTTTGAGCCAATTAATTTTAAGGTAAAATGTTGGACATCATGTTTTGGCACATAGTAGGCACTCTTTGCCTCCAGATATAACAAGCCACTACAGGTCTTCCCCAGTGTGTGCAGTGGACAGTTAAGATGTTTGCTTGCCCAGCACCCACTCCTCTGTCTACTGGTTCAGAGGCCCCTGACGGTCTCTGGAGACTCTCCTCTCTGCCTTTGCTTCATGCCAGGTTCAGGATGTGTTGGCTCCACATCTGGCTCCAGATGTGGGCTGAGGCTCTAGCTTGGCTAGAGGACACTGCATCCTCTGGTCACTGTAGTTGGTTCAGCCTTGGGCCCATGTCCAAGCTAATGAGATACAATCATGGGACTTCCTCTGGGGCTGTTGGAGAGGGGAGAATCTGCCCTACTGGTTCCCATATCTAATGCTTATAAAATTTGGGGGTGTATGCAAGAAGGGGAGACTATCTTGTTCACTGTGCAGTTTGCTCAACCACTGGGCCTGACAACCTGCTCAGAGATAGAATAGGATGGTAGTTAAAAGTGTGTTCTGATGCTGGATTGCCTGGTGATAGTCTTTCCCACCACTTCGATGCATGTTACTCATGCTCTCCACCTCAGTTTCCACGTCTGTAAAATGGAGATGATTATTCCACTTCATGGGGTAGTTGTGAGGACTAAATGCATGTAGAGCACATTAGTAAGCTAATGAGCTTAGCTTTTATTTTTCCTGGAGAGGGACAGAGAGCAGTGGGCAAGGTAGCATAGTCAGGTAAAGAGGGGGCAACGATTATTCCCTCTAGTTTCTGTCTCCTGCAGGGTACTAAAGGTGAATCTGGAATGTGCCTGTACATCACAGGGTTGGGGACTGCAGAGAGAAGGTGAGGTTGAGGACTTCAGTAGTGGCAGAAATGACTATAGGATAGGGCATTGAGTTCTTTACAACAGAGGAATAGGATGGGTCAGCTATGAAATGTGGCCGAGTCTTGCAAGGCCCCAGAGAGGCCTGGGGTTGCTGCTTGACACTGAGACTCTTGTCAGTGAGGCCTGGTTACCTTCACCCCTCTATATGAGACCATAGGCAACTAGGTAGAGCAGCAAATTACAGTGAACAGGAAAAGGGTCATGGCCTCCCTACAATCTTTCATGGGAGGAGCCTATATGTTTCTTTCTTTTCTTGTCTCCAGAGAGTAAACCAGGGAAGGGTGTGTATGTGTCTGAAAGAGTTGATCACAGGCCATGCTCGCCTGGTTACCTTCACCCCTCTATATGAGACCATAGGCAACTAGGTAGAGCAGCAAATTATAGTGAACAGGAAAAGGGTCATGGCCTCCCTACAATCTTTCATGGGAGGAGCCTATATGTTTCTTTCTTTTCTTGTCTCCAGAGAGTAAACCAGGGAAGGGTGTGTATGTGTCTGAAAGAGCTGAGCACAGGCCATGCTCCTTCTACTCCAGGCTGCTGGGACCACCACAGGGTCTATGGAGAGGATAGGGGGGCATCTGGGAAGGAGAGTTTTGACTTGGATTGGGGATGAAGGTTCTACCATGAGCAGAACTGATTCTTCAGAAATGGGGCTGTTTTAACAAAGCAGGTGACTACAAAGTCATGAAAATATTCTTTTTAAAAAATTGAATTGAGAGAGAGAAATACATCAATTTGTTGTTCTACTTATTTATGCATTCATTGGTTGGTTCTTGTATGTGTCCTCACTGGGCATTAAACCTGCTACCTTGGCATATCAGGATGATGCTCTAACCAGCTAAGCTACCTGGCCAGGGCATGAAAACATTCTTAAGTGATCTGCTCCCCAGAAGAAAGGTGGTTTTGGACAAAGCTTGGTAAAATAGTTAGGAAAAGAAAATAATGTTCTGTATGTTCACCAATGTATTATCAATGAGGTGGACACATCTCACTAAGTAGGGTCAAAGCAGCTCCCCAACCAGGAACAGGCACATAGTAGATACTCAATAGATTTTTTGTTCAGTGAATGAATGGCCTTATTATTTGGGGAGCAAGTGCTTTCCTTCATCTCTGCTAAACTATTATCTGAGGGCTGTTATATGACACTCCTTGTATCACTCACGATTTGGATGCTCTGAGAAACACTCTGAAGTTTATTGGCTTCAGTGGAACCAAGGGATGGTGATGGTGTGACTATGTTGATGATATGGAGAATAAATGGGAAAGAATTTTGGGATAATGGCCTCTAGGTTGTGGCTATTTTGTCAACAAATGAGCAGAAAAGTACAACCAAGAGTAGTGCCAAAACTTCCCATGTACATTTGAGAAGTAGGAAAGTAATTTGGAAGTTGAAGGGGTTGCTATTGGTGCCCCACCCAAATCCCCTTACTGGACCAATGTACCCACACCCACTTCTGCGAGACTCTCAGCTGCCTCACTATCTAGAAAATTACCCTCATCCAAGTAGCCACGTCCTGTCTCATCTGGGAAGATATCTCCTTCACCCCCAGCTGCCTGTGGCCAGTGATTGATGGGAGGACAAAAGACAAGCTCCCTGGCCTCAGGGTGGGATAACATTGGGGTTCAGTTTATGTTCCAGAGCTTCCCATGGGATCAGGCTGAAGCTGGTCTCCAGCTGGGACCACATCTCACTTAACTCTTTCCCCTGGCCTCTCAGTTTTCCTTACTCCCATCTCTTGAAACCTCTCCCTCAATGCATTACCTGCACTGCATTCCTGCCTCAGGCTCTGCTTCTAGGAAACTTGACCTAAGGTTCTTAATACTAAATACTTTTCAAGGCTTCAGGAGCTCTGCTATCTATAGCTATAGGTGAAATATTATCCTTTCTACCCTCCAGCATTCATTTTCTATTAGGCGGTCCAGTTTTATTTTCTCTAAAGTGCTTTCCCCAATCTGAAATCATCTTAATTTGTTTACTTATTTATTGTCCGTTTCTCTCCTCTAGAATGTGAGCTCAAGGAGACCAAGAACCATGTCTTTCTGATTGACCACACTTTCCCTGGGACCCAGAACAGGCCTGGCTCAGAGTAAGTGCTGTTGATTAAATGCATGTTGAATGAATGCATGAATTCTGATTAACTTATGGAATCATTACAGAAACTCTTTCTCTTTTGGGTTCTAGCATCTTATTTGTAACCTCCACAGGTAACACATTTTCTTTCTGATAATAGAATTTCTATGGTTGATTTAACTTGCAAATCCTCTAATATTTATTTATTGCATTTCTGATTGTCAATCGACATAATTCTCAGTTTTTAGCGACGGTTCTTTGTTTAACTTACATATAAATTGACTTTGCTCTGAAGTATGGAATTGACTGGAAGGATGACACTTCTAACATTTTGTAGAATGTGGTTTGACCAGCTGTTTTATTATTTAGAATAATTGACATTGAAATTCCCAGGGACTTAGGCAGCCCTGCATATTCAGTTGAATTCCTGATGTTTGCATGTTAAATCTCAGGTGTTCCCATCTTGAAATTGAATTATTTTCGTGTGCTGTATTTTCAACACACACCTTCTTTAAAGATATTCCAAGCTGTAGTCTTAGGAAACTGATTTTTCTCACTTGGTCCCATAGGAATTTTAGGAGTTTTTGCTGCTCTGTGAAATGAGCTCCAGAGAGAAATGTGTGTGAGTGTGCATGTACACACACACACACACACACACACACACACACGACTCTGTTTATTTGGGACCCATGATAATCAGAAGTGCTATTTTCAACAAATACTTCTGAGAAATAATCTGAGCACTTAATTGGATGCAAAAGAGTTGGTATTTACTATTCTACCCTTTAATTAGCATAATCAGTGTTTCTAGTAGCAATAGCAATTGGAAAATCGCTAGTTTTATTAGGTTCATTATTCTCCCTTAGTGTAGTGTTGCATCGATGTGGCTATTACTTTTAAGTTGCTTTTTAAAAACAAGAGTTGGTATTTCCTACAGGGAAATCCTGACCGTTGGGTTTTGTACAGATTCACCAAACTCTTCAGAACCAATAATTAGGGGAAAAGTTTCAGTTTGGTTTTGCATTTTGTCTTGTCTCTTCCCTTAGGTGACATAATTAATGTTACAAGGCACACATTTTATGAAGGTGCCTGTGCTTTGGTGGGGAGTATGTGTGGCTTAGGGAAACGAGTTCCTTATTCATTTGAGGGAATGATCGAGTGGGAAGAGATGGACTCCATGTATTTAAAATTCAGAAGTTGAAATTGGTTCTGGGCATTTTCATTGCCTTTCTATGCTTAGGAGGAGCCACTGAACAGAAGGCAGCTCTACGTTCAAGATTCTGTTTTCTCCCTCCCACCCTTTTGGAGGAGAGATTGTTATTCTTAGAGCCTTTATGATGCATAATAAAGACACAGTTTGGGCCAATATTGGGATGCATTACCTTGCTATTCTTGGCAGATCCTGCTCACAGCTCTTCCAAGTTTGGAAGCTATTGTCTAGGACAGTGGTTCTCAACCTTCTGGCCCTTTAAATACAGTTCCTCATGTTGTGACCCAACCATAGAATTATTTTCGTTGCTCCTTCATAACTGTAATGTTGCTACTGTTATGAATCGTAATGTAAATATCTGATATGCAGGATGGTCTTAGGCGACCCCTGTGAAAGGGTCGTTCGACTGCCAAAGGGGTCGAGACATAGCTGCCCTCCCACTATCTCCCCAAACCCCCTCCTAGTGCTCGCCTATTGTGGTCTTGTTACAGACTCTTGGCACCATGCCGATCTCACTTAACCATGCTCTGCCGTCACACTGCCTAATATGCTCTATAGCTTTTCTGGAGAGAGGGGGAGCATATCCGTATGGTTTTCCTAGTTCTTACAGTCATGGCTGCCTGCCTTTCTCTGAGAATTAGGACTTGTGAATGAGGTGAAGTATCTTGGTCATTGATCAAGTTCAGTTATTGGGGGTGCTCATCAAAAATCCGAGGCTGTTCCGAATGGAGCCTCTCAGTTTGTACCCTGACCGTTAGTGAAGTCCTGCTAGAATGTAGGTGTGCTTGTGGGCTTGAGTAATGGATGCAGAGGTGGTCAGGAATCCCATCTTTTAGGCATCATCCACCAAGGCATGTCCATTCTCGATGGATTCAGGCAGCTTTAGTGTCACTGAGGAGGACATTTTAGTTATATTAAAGGTTCATGTATCAATCTCCACAAAGTTCACCAGGAAGAGACTTGGGAGAAGGATGGATTTTCCCAGTGGTGGATATGGGTTAGGCCCCCTTCCTCCAGCCTTGCCTGGCAATACAGATGTGCCCCTGAGCGGTGTTTGGGGTCATCTGGAGTGCTGTTGCTGGGGTGCTGGCTTGGGGCCGCAGGTTTGATCTGATGGCAGTGGCTTTTCTGTCAGGCCCTCAGGGAGCTGGCTGATGGCCCTGTCCCGTGGCAGGAGCTGCCAGTGGCAGAACGAGATATACCAATTGGACATTCACTTGCCAAACAAGTGGCGTGTTGTCAGTTGCCTGGCCCTGCACCAGATCCTCTTTTTGCATAACCACTTATGAATTCAGCAAAGAGGAAGAACACTCTGATGATGAATTGAGCAGAAGGAAAGAAAATTCTGCAAATAAATGGCAATGAGACACGAACCGTGAATAAGAAAAATAACAGGAAAGGAGAATGCTACCAGAGGCCCCACGCGAGTGAACAAATACCATGGCAAGAGACTAGAGAGGCCCTGGGTTTTGAATAGTGAATTAAAGAAGACTGTCCAGACCTCCCTAGCAGCTAGGCAAATAGAAGATTTATTATGAAATCCATGGCTAAATGTTTTGGCCACAGAAGTAATATGTCATGGTTAAGTGTTAAGAGTTGCTGAACCCAGGGTTGAGTTTAAATTTCAGCCCTGCCTTTTACTGGCTTTGTGACTTTGAGAAGTTTGGCACTGCTCTGTGCCTCAATTTACTCAACTGTTAAATGGATATAATCATAGCACCCGCCTCAGAGTTGTTATACATTAATATATGTAAAGCACTTAAATCAGTGCCTGGCTCATAGTGTTGTGAGCATGATTTTCTTGGGAGGACAGAATTTATTTGTGTAATCTATTTCTTAAAGTTTAAAAATTTGATGGAAGAGGAAGGAACTAAGGCCCAACAGCTAGGGAAAAAATGAACCTGAAGTAGGATAGGATCATTGGCCACCTCCTGTGATTATTCTAGAGCAGCGGTTCTCAACCTGTGGGTCGAGACCCCTTTGGTGGTCGAATGACCCTTTCACAGGGGTCGCCTAAGACCATCCTACATATCATATATTTACATTATGATTCATAACAGTAGCAACATTACAGTTATGAAGTAGCAACGAAAATAATTTTATGGTTGGGTCACAACATGAGGAACTGTATTTAAAGGGCCAGAAGGTTGAGAACCACTGTTCTAGAGAATTGTCCAATATGGCAGCTCCTAGCTACATGTATTTAGATTTAAATAGAAATTAATTAAACTTAAATACAATTAAAATTCAGTTCCTCAACCTCACTAGCCAAATTTCAAGGGCTCAAAAACCACATACGCCTAGTGGCTTCCATATTGGACTGTGTGCAGTAGAACATGCCCGTTATCATGGAATGTTCCATTGGATAGTTCTGACCTAGAGCTGTAGTGACCAGCTGAGTTAGTGCTAAAATGATTTAGCCTCCAATCATAAGCACGACTGACAATTTTTGAGCACTTAGATCTAAGTATCTTACAGGCATTATCTCGGTTAATCCCCCACAATGACCCTATAAAGCAGGGACTCTGACAATCTTTATTTTACGTATGGGGCAACTCAAGCACAGAGAGGAAGTCATTGCCCAAGGTCATGCAGCTGGAGAGGGTGGAGGCAGCTGATACCCTGCTACAGGAGTCTGAGTCCACAAACTGCGTTCTGAGCTGCTGCATCACACCACCTTGCCACGTGACATGCTTAGTGTGGGCTTGCAGCACAGAGATGCAGCCCTGGTACCCAGGATAGATTTGGAGCAAAGGCTGGTGTCATGTGGAAGAAGAAAGAGGTCCTGTTCTACAGTGACGACTGCAATCTCATTGACAAAATGCAAAGCTGGCAACAGGTTTTTGGGTTGGGAGTTGAACACACAGCTCTGATTTCTGCCCTTTCAAAGCAATAATGAATGGCCGTTGGAATCCTTTCAAGTGAATGTTCTCATAAGAGCTTTTCATCGTCTGAAGATGCATTAAATGGTCAACTTCATTCCCAAGGGCTTTTATGCCTAAGTCTGAGGAAGTGTACAAACAGATATTTATTAAAGAGCTGCTGGGTCCAGACCCTGTGAAGAGCCCTGGAGTTACAATCATGATTAAGCCAGTCTATGCCCTGACTTGTTCATCCATAACAGCTAAAACTTACTGAGCATTTCCTCTGTGCCCACTCCCTTTCACACATATCTCATTTAATCCTTACCTCAAATCTATTAAATAAGCACACCATCATGATCCCTAACTACACATTTAGGGAAACACATGCTTAGAGAGGCTAAGTCACTTGCCCAAGGTCACACAGCTTCTAATCTCCATCCCACATACTTTAGAATGAGAGGCAACGTCCTGGAAGCCAGCCTAGGATTTCTGACTGTACCTGTCTCTGGGCTGTGATCCAGAGGGGGAGAACGCCATTGTCCCACCACTCAGTCTTGTTCTGTGTGGTCTTGAAGGAGTACTTCCATCCTGTCTCAGTGTTAAACATCATGTTGTGTATGACTCCATGATCTTCAATCCAGCGACCTTGGAGATAAAGGAGGGAAGGTATAAGTTCTATGAATGGATGCTGTTACGGGTATTAATGTGATCTTAAGACCACCTTCCCCAACACCCTTCTGGTTGGCCTACGTCTTTTGGTGGACTATGGCTCCAGGTGGCCACCCAGGGGCTTCAGACTTGTTTTTCTGGAAGTGCAAACATTGGTAGCCACAAAGGAAGGACTCGTCACATCTCACTCATGCCAGATTGGATCTGCTCTCAGGAACAGACCTCACAGCCCAGGGGGAAGCTGGCATTGGCTGTGGAAGCTGATGAAGAAGGAAGGAAGGCAGGGCACAGGGAGGCCAGGTTCCTTGGGTTATTTCTGCACCCAGAAGCTAAGAGCCTAGGATTTGGACGCTTCCTGTGGGATTATTTTTCTTATCTTCTGCTTGTGATGATGATTCAATATTGAACATCCAGTCAGCCCGATTCTCAACAAACCTCCCAGGGTTTCTCGTAGGACTCCCATGGGCTATGCTGTTTGAGGGAACCAGTGGAATCAGGAAGGATTGCTAGACGTGGATGGGTGTAGACTTATTTCTCTCTGCTTGAGGGAGGAAGGTGGTTGCTGGGGAATGTGAGTAAGCTAGATTGTTCCTGAAGACACAGGAATTGAACCGAGTCTTAAAAATCCCTGTGATCTCACACTGAACCAGGGAAAAGGGGAGTGCACATAGGGGGCAGTGTAAGGGGAGATCTGAGCTCCTACTCCTCCCTGCTTCCTGGAGAAGAAAGACCCTGGATGACCCTACTGACTTAATAAGTTAGTGAGGATTTCTGTCATGTCCAAGATAAACCGAGGCAGGACATTCATGGTCATGGGAACAGGGAAGGGGAAAGCTCTCCTCTGGGTCAGTCACCACCAGGCTAAAGTTCCCTTCAGGTGGCCAAGGCTTTCACCTGGGAAGATACAAAAAGAGTTGTTGCTATAAAGCTTTAATCAGTTGTTTCTGCCTGGTATGTAGGCCAGCCAGCCAGCCACACTGGAAAGAATTTGTGCTGCTGCTAGGGGTTGGGGTCTTGGAGTGTCAAAATTCTTGGTCAGGGATTCAATTAGACTGTCGGCAGAGGAAGAGCAGTGACCTAGAGCTGGGTGCCACTCCGACATGACTTCTGAACTTGCTGTGTGAACTTGAACAAGCCCCTACCCATGCTGGCCGTGGTTTGCCTATGTAATAGGGTAGGGTTTGTGTAATGAAATCATGGCACACATGTACCATGCTATGCACCATCTCTCCCAAGTCCTTTGGGACATTAATTCATGTAATTCTAATAGGCCTGCAAGTGGGTATTATTATAGTTCCCTTTAGAGATTTCTTCCTTTATAGGAAACTGAGGCACTGAGTTTGCTTCAGGTCATGCAGCAGAGCCAGGCTTTGAACCTTGGAGGTTTGGTTATTACCAATGTGTTTTTGTTATTTTATTCAGATAACATTTACATAATTTAAAATTAACCATTAACATTTTATTTATTTATTTAATTTTTTTTTCTTCTAAACCCAGAAAAAGATAAATGTTTATATATATTATTAGCTAAACTGCCAGGCCCCATTTTACGTGGTTCTCATGTTTTATTTTTTTTCCAACAACTATATGCACTATCATTAAAACTCACTTTTCAGGTGAGAAACAGGCAGATGCTCTTTCCCCCTGGGCTGTGGGGGTTGACTACCTCGAGTGGGAACACTTTCTTTCTGGTAGGTAGAGGCATCTAAGACCACACTGACAGTTAAATGGCAGAGACTCAGGATTTGAACACTTTCTGGCTCCTGAGAATACATGATTCACAGTAACTGCTCTCAGAAATAATCCCAATATTACCATACTAGACCCCCACCCAATTTTCTGAAAGCCAATAGTGACCCACTTATTATTTATAGCATCCAGTTTTATATGCAGAATGACATATATCCATGTCCTATTGCACAATTGCCACAAAAACTGTTAGGTGACATGTTCACTCTTAATGGAGTTGTGCTAGAACTACCTACTTACTGTTATCTAGAAGTTACTAGACTAATCACAACATCTCCATAAACTTTAAAACTACATCCCCTCCTAAACCTCAGTTAATATTAATAATCTACTTATTATGAGATCAGTGTTTCTGATCTTTTCCCCTCCAAGACCTAGGAATTATAACTTTATGTGCCTCAGGCATGAAACAGCTCTGGTCACTGACACAGGGATCAAGCTAGGATGAACTAAGGACTGTACATCTGCTTTGCCCCTGATTGATATAAGAGCAACACCACCAATCAGATATCTCCTTGCCCATTGGTAACCACTAACATTTTTAAAAAAATATATATTTTATTGATTTTTTAAGAGGAAGGGGAGGGATGAGAGTTAGAAACATCGATGAGAGAGAAGCATCAATCAGCTGCCTCCTGCACACTCCCTACTGGGGATGGGCCTGCAACCAAGGTACATGCCCTTGACCGGAATCGAACCTGGGACCCTTGAGTCCGCAGGCCGACGCTCTATCCACTGAGCCAAACCGGTTAGGGCACCACTAACATTTTAAAGTGTACAAATTCAGTGGCATTTTGCACAGTCATAGGTTGTGAAATAATCACCTCTCTCTAGTTCTAAGATATTTTCATCACCCCAAAAGGAGACCTTGTATATATTTACATTCCTCCATTCCCTTGCCCCCTGTCGGCCACGGATTTACTTTCTGTCTCTATGGGTTTGTCTATTCTGGACACTTCATAGAAATGAAATTATACAATATTGGCTTTTTGTGCCTGGTTTCTTGTACTGAACATAATGTTTTCCAGGCTCATCCGTTCTGTAGCATGTTTTTGTACTTCATTCCTTTTTATGGCTGAATAATATTCCATGTCTGGAAAGACCAGAATTTGTGTATTCATTCATCAGTTGATGGACATTTAGGTTATTTTCATTTTTTTGGATCTACTGTGAATAATGCTGCTATGAACATTCATGTACAGATATCTGTTTGAGTCTCTGCTTTTAATTCTTTGGGGACTTAAATTGCTGGGTCACATGGTAACTGTTTAAGTTTTTGAGGAAACTGTTTTCCAAAGTGGTAGCACCATTTTACATTCTCACCAACAATGTGCAAGGGTCCCCATTTCCCCACATCCTCACCATCACTTGTTATTCTACCCTTTTTAAAATTATGACCAACCCAGTAGGTGTGAAGTGGTGTCTCATTGTGCTTTTGACTTTCATTTCTCAATGCCTGATGGTGTTAAGCATCTGCAGCGGCACTTTTAATATCTCTGCTATACTGTCTCTCAGGAGTGGGGATTGACTACCTCGAGTGGGAGCACTTTGTTTCTGGTAGGTAGAAGCCATAATGTGTAAGAACATTTTGAGGCTCACAGATGAATCATGGAAGCCTTCTGAAATCTACAGTGAGCCCTCTTCTTGTCATAGTGTCTGAGTTTCCTCCCGGCTGTGCCCCGCCACATTCCAGCAGATGAAATGGCAGCACAGAGATAATTTATCCAGGGAGCAGCTCTGCTTTGTCTTTTTTTAAAAAACCCGAATCATCGTGGATTCTCTTCTATCTTCCTGTCCAGTAAAAAGCAAATCACCCTGGGATTACAAACACCTGCCGTTTCGTCTATTGTAGCATTTCTCCATGGTTTTCTACCATCAGCATTTGACTCAATTGAGCTGCTTGTTAAAACACAGATTCCCGCCTGGCCAGCTTGGTTCAGTGGTTGAGCATGGACCTATGAACCTGGAGGTTCGATTCCTGGTCAGGGCATGCTTGGTTGTAGGCTTGATCCCCAGTGTGGGGCCTGCAGGAGGCAGTTCATCAGTGATTCTCTCACCATTGATGTTCCTCTCTCTCTCTCTCTCTCTCTCTCTCTCTCTCTTTCTCCTCTCTTCCTCTCTGAAATCAATAAAAAAGATATATATATCCCCATAGATTCCCTAGTCCCAATTCTAGCCCTTGCTGAATCCTCATTTCTGGTATGGGATCTGGGAGTCTGCATTTAACAAGCTCTCCAGGTGGTTTTAGTGCCCACTGACAACGTCAGAACCACTGGTTCAGGGGCTTTTAGTCACTCACACATGTGTGTTAGTCATTAACATACATGCATTAATTCCAGCAGATGTCCCATTACTGTGGAACCAGGGGGAGGGCAGGCAGCCATCAAAACCTGGCTCACTCCAGTACCTGGGAAAGCTTGGAGTTCCAGAGTCACTGGGAGGACTTGGGAGAAGGAATGGGAGAAAGCAAAGGATGCCATGGATAGAGAAACTTCCCCTGCTGTACCTTAAGGATGCTGCTTTCGTGCCCTGGGATCCAGAGGTCAATTATAATTTCAGTTAAGTAGACTAGCCTGGGAACCAATCATATAATCCATTTCCCCCTCAAAGCGATGTTACCCAAGTTTCAAACAACTAAGCTAAAATGAGCTCAGGGAGCATGACCCTTTCATTCTGTGGCTTGGCTAGTCTCAGTAATTTCACAAAGAGACCATCTCTGTGATATTTGGGTTATTTCCACCCTGACACTTAAAGGCATGTTCTAAATCCATCCAGTGGCTGGGGACCACTAATGACCCAGCAGAGGTTGCCACTCTCCCTTTGATTCTTCCTTCCTGATGCTTGAGCCTCTTTATCCCGGCCAAGGGCCAGTTCTGGAATGTGGGCAAAACATGACAGGAGAAGAAAAGCTGAGAAACAAACAGCTGTAGGGAGCAGCATTCACATTGTACTTTAATTTCATTTTCTACTCTGGAGACAGCCAGGGACCTGGCTGGAAAAACCATGTGAAGGGTAGCCTGTGGGTTGTGCCTGGAGTTCTGGAAGCTGCAAAGGAGCAGGTTTCACCTGGGTTAGGAGGTGCTGCCCTCACTGCGGTACGATGCTGCACAAGGGGGCCTGGACTGGAGGAGAGGGTTCGTCTTGGCTCCTGTAGTCCTCGTGCTCACTCTGGGCCTCAGTTTCCCTTTTTGTAAAACAAGCCAGGATAACGATTTCCAAGGGCCTTTTCGGCTGTGTCATATGGAGAGTTTGTCATCTGTGTCATTCCAATGTCTGGTGATGCGAGTAATTATGCAGTTTAGGAAGTAGGATGAGCTATCCTCGTGAATGAGATTCCTGCTGCTTGCTAATTTTGCTTTAATCAGGGTACAATGCAGACTCCCACACCATATCAGTTACGCCAAGGTGTGGGTAAATTTACCCAGCCGAGCATTTCAGGTCTGGGAACAAACCCAGATAGAACATGTTTTGCTGTTGGTTCTCAGGAACTGACATTTATTTCTCAAACTTGCAGAGTGAATTTAGGAAACCATGAAGTCCGGAGTTTGGTCCAACTTTTCCTTTCTCCTTCTCTTTTTCAAATATTTTTGAGCCAAGTACTATCCTAGATTGTCTCATGCTATTTGCAACTAGGGGACAGGGGAGAGAGTTAAAAACAGAAAAAATATGTTCTGGAGTGCCTGCAGTGCCCACAATCCCCCTACTCACATATACTGCTGAAAGGCGGGTCTAGGCACCATATTTGTACCATGTGATGTCTCCTCCCTATATTCAATTGGTTGACCTGAAACCCAATTCCCTCTTCCTCAAGACTTGAACCAAGAGACACAGTAGCTAATCAGCCAGTGGTTGACCATGAGCAAAAAGAGAAAGATGGCTACGAGTGAGGGAAGCAGAGATAAAGTCCATGGGGCTGAGAGCCAGAAAGAGGAAGTTTTCCTTGTCTAATTGCCTTTAATTTGGTTCTCAGATCCATGAGTTTGCTTATTAGAGCCTTGCAGTGCCGTCCTTTCCCTTGAGTTAGTGTGAATGGATTTTTTTTTTCTTATAACCATTTTTCTCTGACAAGGCTGAGAATAGGGCGGTGCCTCATTAATTTTGGTATCTCACTGGCACAAAGCAAAGAGCATTCAACAGATGTTTGTTGAATTTAATAGAATAAACTCCCTCCCACTCCCCTGCCCCATTTGCAGATGGCCAGGTATAATCTGAACAAATAGAAAGCAGAACTTGATTTAGCCCAAAGTCCATTTGGCAAAAAATGCTTTAGTGGGATTAAAATAAACCATGCTATAATTTAATGACTCTAAGATCCTCCCTCTCCCAACATTTCCTCAGCTTCTAACTACTAATTTTCAGGTGTAATAGTATATATACAGGGTCTTCCAAAAAAATGTATATACACTTTAAATTTTGAAAATGAAATGTACTTGAATAAACACTGCCTTTATAATTATTCAAAATGTGAACACATTTTTTTTGAGACACACTATATTTGTACATAGTCCATTTGGGCATTGACATACTTTCATGCATTTACTTACTTAATTTGAGGACCTACTATGTGACATTTACTAAATCTACCATATAAGCTATAAATGTATCTTAATTTTCCTTCTGATTTGAGAAGTCCAGTGTTTCATTAAGTTCACATTCCCAAAACCAAAGAAGGAAATATCTTATTAACCAGCTAGTATGAAATCAGAAAGGAAGAACAACTGCCATATCAAGCCAACCAATCACCTTAAATCAACCCAGTGCTCCAGTTTTGAGCAGACAAGCTCATTCAAAACCACAGCCAAGACACTGATGGAAAAACAGCCCATATGGGAGCTCCAAACCACATTCACCCCAAGTCTAGTACTGGGGGCACCACCTATTGATAACATAACTATCGTATTGAAATGAGAACAGGTGTCCCAGTGCACAATCAAAATTTAACACCTTATCAACTCCTGCTCTAGAAATGAGGCTTGACCCCAACACTAGCACCAGATAATGACAGCCCTTCTCTGGATGGAGAAAATAAAACCCTAGCGCACCCATTTTACTAAGCTATTCTTACTCATGTGTAAATGCAAATGAGAAATGCTGACGTTGCTTCTTTTTGACATTGGTTTTTAATTATGGCCATCAATAAACCACTTTATCCTTGAATAAGACTGAGAATGACTCTAAGGCAGAGGCACGATTCCTTAGGAACTAGGCCAGCAGAGAATGGGCTTTCTCACCCCCTCCTCTTCCTTTAATTTGCTGTCAGAAATAGAAATGCTCTCTCATCAAGGAGCTGGAAGCAGATGAGCTGCCCTTGAGTTCCGGTGGGAACCCTATTGACACACAGTTGTACCTTGGGCCTGACTTACTAGCCACTGTCACAGAGACAGGACCTGTCCTTGCTTCTGCATTTTTCCTCACTTCACTTTTTCCTCTTACCTCTGAAATAAGCTCTTTCTCTCCAAAGATATGACCATATTCTTATCCTCAGAACAGGCGGTTGTGACCTTATTTGGAAACAGTGTCTTTGCAAAAGTGATTACATTAAGGATCTTGAGATAAGGAGATCATCCTGGATTATCTTTATGGAGAAGAAGAAGAAGAAGAAGAAAAAGAAGAAGAAGAAGAAGAAGAAGAAGAAGAAGAAGAAGAAGAAAGAAGAGAAGAAGAAGAAGAAGAAGAAGAAGAAGAAGAAGAAGAAGAAGAAGAAGAAGAAGAGAGGAGGAGGAGTAGGAGGAGGAGGAGGAGAAGGGGAAGGGGAAGGGGAAAGGGAAGGGGAAGGGGAAGAGGGGGAAGGGGAAGGGGAAGGGGAAAGGGAAGGATGCAAGAGGGGAGGAGAGGGGAGGGGAGGGAAGAGGAGAGGATACAGACAGGTGGAGGCAATGTGACCAGGGAGGCAGAGACTGGAGTGATGTTGCTACAAGCCAAGGAATGCTGGCAGTCACCAGAAAAAGCAAGGGAGGATTTGCTCATAGAACCTCAGGAGGGAGCACAGCCCTGTTGGCACCTTGATTTTGGATTTCTGATCTCTAGACATTTTGTTGCTTTAAGTCGAAAGCTTATGATACTTTGTTACAGCAGCCACAGGAAACTAATATACTTGTGCTGTCAGTCTCAAGTGGTTTCAGCCTCTCCTCTCACTCAAGGCCTTGGAATCCAGAGCAGTCATGATTTTTTTTTGCTTGGTTGCTGTGGTGTTTTGGGCTGATCCTTCCTCTTGTGTGGTCCATGGACCTTTAGTGTCACCCACATGTTATTCATGAAAGCAACCCCCTAGAATTGGGCTGCACACAATCTATATGGCTGCAAGTGGTGGCTCTGTTTTGGGGGTTGCCCTGGGAGCTTGGTAGAAATATGGACTCTTAGGGACCAGCCCACACAAACTGAACCAGAATCTTCATTTTAACCAGATCCCCAGGTGGTTCATATACAAGTTCAAATTTGAATAGCACTAGTAGGAAAGATTCTGAGCTGGCAATTAGATCTTTTCTTCACTTGCAAGAATTAGTTACTTCAAGTTAAATCTGTTAAATATGGCATGGAGGTTATGTAGAAACCAAGCCAAACTCTTAGATTAGAAATGCATACTGATGTGTTGTGGATGCAATGACATGATGTCTGGCATCTGCTTTAAAAGATTCCAGAAAGGAAGGAAGGAAGGAGAGAAGGAAGATGGGAAGGAAGAAAAGAAGAAAATGACATTGGGTAGGGACAATGGAACTAGGTTGGCAAAATGTGAACAATTTCTTGAAGCTTGGTGCTGGGTACATGGCAGTTCATTGTGCAATTTTCTCTGCTTTTTCTGCAGAAATTTCCATAATGAAAAGTTACAAGATACCTTGGTTTCCCAGCTGTCTTTATTTTCAAGATTTCATTTTTTTCTCCCTTTGTGGAAATGACTGGTGTTGGAGGGGCATCTTTTTGTCTCAATCTGTGGTTTCTTTGCTCTTTTTGCCTGTGTCTTGGGCTTTGTGACTTCTAGGACTTTTTAGCGGGGAGCTCCTGCTGGGGGAGCAGTACGGGATCTGATTAAAGTTTACAATATCTTCTAACAAGTTTTCCAACAACATCTGCTGGGCTTGTATTGTTATTGGCAGCAGGAATTTAATTTCCTTTCTCTTTTCCTACCTCCATTACCTCTTGCAGACTTTTCCCCTATTGGCTAGAATGTCATATGTGTGACCTTTGACTCTCAGATTTACATGTGATTTGCATACTATATATCTAGTCCAGGGGTTCTCAACTAGGTGGTGACTCCCCCCCACCCCCCCCAAACATTTGACAATATCTGGAGCCAATTTTGGTTGTCACAACTGAGGGAGGGATGGTGCTGGCATCTAGTGGGCAGAGGCCAGGGATGCTAGTAAATACTCTACAATGTACAAAACAGCCCCTCAAGACAAAGAATGATCTGGCCCCAAATTTCGATAGTGCCGAAGTTGAGGAACTCTGATTTAGTCTTAAAGATCATCCAAGTACATTTGACCACACTTCCTTTGCTCCTGTCTCATGTAGGCCAGGTGGACTTCATGACTGATTACATCTGTGGGAAACTTTTACCTCCCATAAATTGATTTGGAGATGGAATGTAAGCGACTGATGATTTGTGTAAGCTGTGCCTTGTACCACCCACATGTTATTCATGAAAGCAACCCCCTAGAATTGGGCTGTACACAATCTATGTGGCTGTAAGTGGTGGCTCTGGTTTGAGGGTTGCCCTGGGGCAGGGTTCTGGAACTGGGAGAGACTTAATATCTGGCCAGCAGGGGCCCTGAGGCTACCATCAAGTGTCCTTTCAAGGAAGGAGAAAATGTTGAACAAAGAGGACCTCACTTTTATTATTCTTGACCATAGTCTAGTTATGGAGCAGCTCCTTTTCACCCCGGGGCCATATCCATGTGACTAGATCTAAAATTGTCAAATGATAATATCATGGCTTATGCTTTTGATATATTTTGTCTGAAACATAGTGGTGATAGCTTCTTAATTTCAGTCAGTTCCTTGGGGGAGAAAATATATTTATGCTGCCTCCGTAAGACTTCCTATCCACCCACCGTTTGCTTGGCAGAATTTCCTTAGTTTCAGTAGCATAACTTACTCTTACTGGTCCTCAATCATTTTGCAATAAAAACTGAGATTGCAAAAATGTTCGTTGTCATTACTAGTGATGGAGCAGTAAGTACAGGCTTCTCGAGAGAGAGAGAGAGAGAGAGAGAGAGAGAGAGAGGGAATTGGGTGATTTCAACTAGCACAATGAGCTGCTAACCCTCAGAGAATGACTCTTTATTTTGGTGAGATCTGAGGGGAATTACGACAGAGTTCAAGGAGATGGAGGGACAGTGCTGGGAGGTGGCTCTTTGCATATGTGATCACTGAATCCATGCCGTGTGAGTAGCCCCATAGATACAGGTGTGATTTCTTGGGACTGAGTACTGCGTCGCAGGACTGCAAATCCATATCCCTGCACTGTCAGGCCTGGGCTGGTGTGGTGGACTTCTTTCATTTCTGCCAGTTTTCCTTCCCTTGTTCCTCCCTCTGATAATAGTCCCTGATTTTCCCCTGGGGACCCACCAGCCCACCACTCACAGTCCATATGCGTTGTGTGGTGCTTGCCACCTGCCATCCTGAACTGTGGGTGGGCATGCAGTCCCAGCTTGGGTGTTCAGCACCATTCCATCCCCTTGGCCATAACAATTGGTTTTGAGAAGCAGATTGGCCTAATGAGAGTCATCTTGGGAACTTTGTGGTCACTCTTAGGAAAAAAAGAGAGAGAGAGAGAAGAGAGAGAGAGAGAGAGAGAGAGAAAGGATCATTTTGATTTTGATGATATAATTTGAGGATGTAGCCATATCTGAAGTTATCAATGAATTATGTGTTATATGACCATTACGGGTTGAATTGTGTTCCTCGAAAAAGATATTTTGAAGTCCTAAACCCCTGGACCTCAGAATGTGACCTTATGTGGAAATAGGGCCATCGCAGAGATGAGGAGTAGGATGGGCCTCTTATCCAAGTGACTAGTGTCCTTGTGAGAAGACGGCCATGTGACACAGGGAGAACTCCACAGATTGCACGGAGGATTGTAGTGATGCATGTACAAGCCAAGGAACACCAAAGATTGCCTGTGAACCACAGGAAGCTAAGAAGAGACAAAGAGGAATTCCCTACAGGTGTTATAGGGAGTGTAGTTCTAATGACACTGACTTCAGG
This sequence comes from Myotis brandtii, assembly GCF_000412655.1. NCBI lineage: Eukaryota > Metazoa > Chordata > Mammalia > Chiroptera > Vespertilionidae > Myotis > Myotis brandtii. Next base: position 3,438,125 of record NW_005365229.1, on the reverse strand, counting down.
GTTCTGTCCTCCAAACTGCTAGACAAGTTCCTGTTGTTTTAAGCCACCCAGTTTGTGGTCATTTGTTATGAAAGCCCTAGGAAATGAATGTAATTTCAGATTAATAGTTTTCTTTCTCCTTCTCTTCTTTCTCCTTCTTCTCCTCTCTTTCTCTTCTTCAAAATCATCACCATCTTCATCTTCATCTTCATCTAATACTCATGTAGTGACACACTGTGATGTGGGGAGTCCAGCCTCTAGGCTCACTCATTGTCCCTCCTGCATTGACCCCTGGGGCTCAGAAGTTAAAGCATAATTTTGGGGGCTTTCTGGAGCTCCACTCTGAGGAACTATCCCAGGCTTTCTGTTGCCTTTAAACAAAGACTGATGCGCACCCCCTGGTTATCTGAGCTCCATCAAGGACCTGTTTGAGGTAAGCAGAATTCCAAGATGGCCCCAAGATTCCTGCCTTCCCATCTGCACACCTTGTTTAGTTCTTCCTCCTTGCACATGGGGGTTACCTGTGGCTCGCTTCTAACCAATAGTACAAGGAAAAGTTGAAGGGATTTTGCAGATGTAACTGAGGCCCCTAATCAGTTCACTTTGAGTTAATCAAAAGGGAAATTATTTGGGATGGGCCTGATATAATCAGGTGAGCTCTTAAAAGAGGGTCACGAGGAGAGAGACGCTCTCCTGCTGGCCTTGGCTAAGCAAGCTGCTGTGAGTTCTAAGGTGCTAGGAAATGACTTCTTCCTAAAACCATGTGAGCTTGGGAGAAGATCCCAGCCTGGCTGACACTTTGATTGCAGCCTTGTGAGACCCTGCGCAGAGGACAGAACTCAGTCATGCTCAGACTCCTGACCTACGGAAACTGAGATAATAAATGGCTATTGTTCTAAGCTGCTAAGTTCATGGTAATTTGTTACGCAGCCATAGAAAACGAATGCGTCTTTCCATCTTAAGGAACTTTCAGGTGTTGTGGCCAAGCCCTGCTTTGTGTGTGTGTGTGGCGTGGGGGTGGGAGGATAGATGGGTGGGGCAGATGGATGGGTAGGGGGATGGATCGAGGTGGGAAGAAGAAAACCATCTTGGAGGAAGTCATGGCCTATCCGAGGAGGGAGGGAGCTCAATGAATATGCAGACCGACCCAGTGCTCAGCCTTGGGGAGCTGGAGGGAGAATGCCACCCCACAGCCAGGTCTTGTTGCACTCGGAAGCCTTGATCCCAGACAGAGGTCCCACTTCCCCCTCTTGCAGGTGGTTCTGGGAGGCAGATACTTGAAGGAAAAACACACCCTCTTTGTAAGGATGCAAAGATTTTCTTGAATGGAAAGATGATAAGGTGGGATATTTTGAATAACCAGTTAAAAAATTATCTCCCCCTTAGCCTTTCCCTCCTTCAAACAGCCAGGACTTCTGTCCTCCATTCTTCAAGGAAAGAACACCATGCAAGAAAGGGTAGAAGGCAGAGACTCCTCTGGCTTTGGAGTGTCACAAGCTTGATTCCTTATGGGCGCCATAGGGGAGTTAGGGTGCAGAGAATGGTTTGGGGGACACAGTTGAGCAACAACAAAGCTCCCCAGTCTGATGCCTTGAGCTGTCAGAGAAAGGAAGCAGAGGTGGACGGATCCCCAGGAAAGCAGCTCTTTGTCCCTCTCCCTCATTGGACTACAGAGAAACAGAAGCAAGTCCCCCAAATGGTCTGTGGGATCTGGGAGCACAGTGGACGTGAACCCGTGTGGTGGGACAAGCCCTGGAAAGATGGCAAGACCCTGGAGACACATGTGTGTAGTTGCCACTGTCCCCATTGTCTGGCCCAGTGAAGATGTTCAAACAATAATCGGCGAATGAAAGAATGCGTATGGCCGGAGCACTGTAAAAACACTCTACACTGAAGACCTTCTACACCAGCAGCACGGAACACTGATGAGGTTCCTGAGATCCTGGCTTATGAAGGCTGAGATATCTGCACAGCTGGCAGCCCCAAAGCAGGAGGGAGTCTGCTTTCCAGCTGTTTTAGGGGGCTTGCTCCTGGGCCCTGTGCCTGGGGCATGGCCTCTCCAGCCTTGCTCCCTGCCTGGGACATCTGGCCCTGGTTCCTTGGACTCTGTCTAGGATGCTAGGAGGGGTGGCCATGTGGCTTCTCGGACCTGAGCACTTGTTGGAGCTGTGCCATACTACTTCACAGCTGAGATGTGAAGCAGTGCGGCAGCGTTCCCCATCATCACCTCTCTCCTGTGTTAAATTGCCCAGAGGTGTTCCTAGAACACCAGTGAATTAGTTGTTGGGCCAAGAGAGCATCTTTTATCATCGTTTGTGTCAGGCCGACCCCCTGGAATCTGATGAGGTCTCTGGGTGCTGGCAGCACCAATTTTTATCCATTATTTTTCTGATTACAGATGATTCTTTTCCACATTGGAGTCAGACAGAGGTCGGCTTGAGCCCACCTCATGAAAATGAATACCGGTGGTTTTGCTGGGTCTGGGATGGCCTCTCTTTCATTAATACAATGTATTCAGCATATATGCACATTGCCTGGAAGCTCTGAGGATGGGCAACATTCAGAGGGGTTTGGATTGATTGCTTAAGTAAACCAAAGGTATCAGAGGGCTATAGTCATACTGGGTCAGGGATTGAAGACCCATTGTCTGAACTGTTCTGGGCTGAGTTTGAATCCTGCTCCTGCCCCAGGGAATATTTGTATATTTGATGAGCCTTGGATATCTCACCTATAAAGAGGGTAACTGTCCTGACCTCATATCAGTGTTATGGGAATTGAAGGTCATGATAATTGTGGTATCTGCTGGGCATTTTGTAAGTCAGGTCCTGGGGTCAACCACTCAAGGCAGTGGTTTTTCAAGTAGGAGCTGGGCAATGTCTGGAGACATTTTTGGTTGTCACCATGGGAGTAGTGGGTAGAGGCTGTGCAACATGCTGTAGTGCACAGGGCGGCTGTACCGCAAAACGATCTGGTCCCAAACATCAATCGAGAAGCGGTGATTATAAATAAGGGGGCACAGAACATGCTTTTTTTCCACAAGGGTGAATTAAAAAAATTTTTTTTTGTTATAGCACTTTGTTTTTGATAGTCAATATGTTCACATGGTCCAATATCTAAAAGGTGCACAGGGCATACAGTCTGAAGTCTCCTCCCACCCAGCCCCTTTCCTGGTGGCACCAGTTTATTTATCCGGAGGTCCTCTATGCATCTAGAAGCAGTTGTATGTGCATACAACCACCTTTGTATTAGATGTACGTTCCACATATTCTTTGCATCTTTTGTTGCTTAATCCATCTTGGAGATAGCTTCTAATTGAGCACCAAGACCGTCCTCATTTTTCCTTTTAAAGGTGACAGAGTGTGCCATTCTGTGGGTATATTTTATTTAGCCACTTCTATCTGGATAGATATTTTCTTTTGTGGTTATAGACACTAATGCAATGAATAACTTTGTAAATACTTGGTTTTCCACTGCACAGATATCTATCTATATCTATATCTATCCTATATAATAAAGAGGTAATATGCAAATTGATCATCACTCTAACACACAAGATGGCCACCCCCATGTGGACACAAGATGGCCGGCAGAGGAGGGCAGTTGGGAGGGACCAGGCCTGCAGGGGAGGGCAGTTGGGGGGGGCCAGGCCTGCAGGGGAGGGCAACTGGGGGGACCAGGCCTACAGGGGAGGGCAGTTAGGGGTGACCAGGCTGGCACGGGAGAGCAGTTGGGAGGG
>NW_005365229.1:3431132-3432548 GCF_000412655.1 Myotis brandtii | reverse complement strand
GTTGGGAGCCAGCAGTCCTGGATTGGAGAGGGTGCAGGCTGGGCTGAGGGACACACACACACACACACACACACACACACCCATGCACGAGTTTCGTGCACCGGGCCTCTAGTATAATAATAAAAGCGTAATATGCTAATTAGACCAGACAACCTTCCGGACGAAGCCAGGGCTGTGAGGGAAGCCCGGGTCCCGGGTGCCAGAGGGAAGCTAGTGCCGGCAGCTGGGGGAAGGAAGGCCTACTCTTGTATGAATTTTGTGCATTGGGCTTCTAGTCCTATCTAATAAAGAGGGAATATGCAAATTGACCGTCATACCATCACAAAGATGGTGGCACACACAGTGGAGGCGGGGTTTCTGTAACACAAGATGGCTGCGCCCACAGTGGAGGCCGAGTTTCTGTAATGAGCCTTAACGAGCACTCAGCAGGGACCTGAGGCTGCGCCCCTCCCTGCCCTGTGGAGCTTGACAGGGGACCTCAGGCCACGCCCCCCACCCTGTTTCCAGGCCAGGGGACCTCAGGCTGTGCCCCTCACCCGGCCGGGCTTGACGGGGGAACCTCAGGCCATGCCCCCCACCTGGGCGCCAGGCTGGGGGACCTCAGGTCGTGCTCCCCGCCCAGCAGGGCTTGACAGAGGACCTCAAGGTGTGCCCCCCGCCCGGTAGGGCTTGACAGGGGATCTCAGGCCACGGCCCCTGCCCGGCGGGGCTTGATGGGGTACCTCAAGGTGCGTCCCCGCCCTGGCGCAGGCTGGGAGACATCAGGCTGTGCCCCCTGCCTCAGCACCGGGCCAGGGGACCTGCGGCTGCATCCCCCACCCGGTGGAGCTTAACAAGGGTGGGATCAGCTGGGTCTAGATCTAGCCCAATGGGGGGGGGGCGGCCAGGTCTGGGTCTTGCGCAATTTTGAGGTGCACATGGGTGGGCTGGGACTTGACTCTGGGTCCCGTGGTGTGCCCCAGACTCTGACAGGAGGAAGATTTTCATATACATTTTACTAATTTTCTTTCATCTCTGACACTTCTATTATAGAGAAAGGGCAAATAGCAATATTAAAATATTTCCTCCTATTAATCCCCTTTTACTGTGCACAGATTTTGTGCACCGGGCCACTAGTAAAAGCATAATATGCTAATTAGACTGGACAACCTTCCAGACGAAGCCAGGGCTGCAAGGGAAGCCCTGGTCTTGGGTGCCTGCCAGCAGCCAGGGGAAGGAAGGCCTACTCTTTCACAAATTTTGTGCATTGGGCCTCTAGTATAATAATAAAAGCATAATATGCTAATTAGACAGCCGAACGACCTTCCAGACGTCCTTCCGGACGACCTTCTGGATTAAGGTACACGGATTTCATGCATCAGGCCTCTAGTGTGTGTGTGTGTGTGTGTGTGTGTGTGTGTGTGTGTGTGTGTGTGT
>NW_005365229.1:3430369-3431083 GCF_000412655.1 Myotis brandtii | reverse complement strand
GGATTTTTTTCAATAGATGGAGTTACACATATGTTGATATATATGCGATTTTATATGTATGCTATTTTGTTGTATTAACAGCAAGCTTCAAAACTTCATGTGTCAAATTTGCTGAAGGTGTTAACATCATAGGTATTTTTACACTTAAAAATGTCGAATTTCGTGCCAAAAAAAGAGCATTTGCGGGAAGTTTTAATTCATTACTTTATTTTGAAGAAAAAGTTATCGTATACTTCAGGAAGCTTATCTTAAGATACTTGTGAACGCTTAAATGCTTTAAAATGCTTTAAATGCTTTAAAAGTGATGCTTTCGATGTGAAAGACAAAGATAGTCCAGGTCAACTGAAAAAGTTTGAAGACCAACAATTACAAGCATTATTGGATGAAGATGTGTGTCAAACTCAAAAACAACTTGCAGAAAGATGAAATGTTGCTCAGCAAACAATTTCCGATCATTTACAAGCAATGGGAAAGATTTTAAAGGAAGGAAAATGGGTGATACATCAACTGAATGAAAGACAAATGGAAACCTGAAAAGTCATCAGTAAAATGTTGCTTCAATGAAATGAAAGAAAGTCTTTTTTGCATTGAATTGTGACTGACAATGAAAAGTGGATTTATTTTGAGAATCCCAAATGCACAAAATCATGGGTTGATCCAGGTCAACCATCAACATTGACTGCAAGGCCAAATCGCTTTGGAAAGAAGACAATG
>NW_005365229.1:3426619-3429959 GCF_000412655.1 Myotis brandtii | reverse complement strand
GAAAGATGGGGGAAATGTGTAGCTAGCGATGGACATTACTTTGAATAAAGCACTTTTGATGTTTCTCTTGAAATTATCGTGTTTTCTTTTATTACAAAATCCACATTATTAACCAGTATATATCTGATGGATAAAGTCCTACAAGTGCTGTTGCCAAATAAGAAAGTCCCTGCGTTCGTGATTGTGTTGGAAGTTGCCAAATTACCCTCTACTGGAGCTGTTTCATTTCCATTTCCCACTGGCAGGGAATGTAGAAGAGGAGTTGGGGTGATTTTGTAATTTTAAAAATTTGCTCTCACTGTTTATATCTTCTCATCAAAGCCCTCTGGGAATAAATAAGTTGTGGACGAGCCTTATAATATTTTGTGCCCACCATATTCTCAATGTCCAGGGACCCCCCATCTGTCTGTGGGAGATCTTGTTAAGTGCACTGAAGTTAAAGCTGCCAGGAAGCAGCATTTGCTTTCTCCAGAAAAGGGCTATTTAGTTCCTGCTTCCTGGTGCTAATAGTTCCCAAATGATGAGCCTCTTGAAGAGTTTACATGTAGGAAAATCTCTCTCAGCAAATCTCCCTCTGAGTGGCTGTTCAGCTTTATTTTTTAAGTTTCTGATTTGAGGGCTCTTTTGAGAGTCTGATGGGAGCGATAAAACACTCTCCCCGAAAAATGGCGCCAGCAGTTTGCATGTCATGCAGAGGTTCCTTGAGCTGCCCTTGGACCCCCAGGGAATGGCTCTCAGGATAGGGGGGAGGCTCTTGCTGCCAGGCACCTCTCCCTGCCCTGGGAGAGAGGTCTGTGGATTCCTAGCTCAGAACTGGGCAGAACCAGTGCTGTGTGGTACCCTGGGTTCAGGCCTGGCTCCTCCCTTCCCCATTTCCAGCCCAGTGACTGGGCAGTTACTCAGCTTTAGTTTTCTCATCTGTGGAATGGGACAATACTGCTTTGCAGTGTTGTATTAGAGGTAACTAAGGGAAAGCACCTAGTACAGTGCCCAACATCAAGACTGTGTTGGAGAAATGGGAGTTGGTTATTCTTATTATAGTGGAGTCCTTTGCAATGTGGATTCTGGAACAACCATGTTCCTTCTTCTCACAGAGACCCCACACATGCTGTTCCCTCTGCTGGAATACTTTTCCTTCCTCCTGTCACTCGAGGTATCTTTCCCTTGCAGCTCAACAGCCCCATCTCAGGGACCCTTTCCTGCCTCTCCAATTACAAATCCACTCACTCTGGCTGTCTTCTCCTGGAGAAACTCTGCTCTTCCTTCCTGGTGCCTCTCCAAGTTGTAATGAGATCTATTAGAGTGTGTGCTTGTCTGATGTCTGTCTGCCCCAGTGGAATACAGGCTCCCGATGAGCTGCGGAGACCAGCACGGGCAAGGGTCCTGAGACAGGTGGGGCTAAGTGGAGGCACAGGTAGGAGGCCTTTGTGATATGCAGGGAAGCAGGTGAGGGGAAGAGAGATGAAAAAGGCCAGGAGAGACCACGGGCCAGGCTGTGGGGGCCTTCTGGGCTACAGAAAGACAACATTTGCATTTTCTCGAAGACCACTGGTGTCCCTTTAACTCACCAACATTAAGCAGGAAAGTTGCCTGATCTAATTGAATTATTTAAACTTTAAGGTTTTATTATTTTTATAAAATTCATTTATTGATTTACTTTTTATTTTTATTTATTTTTAAAAATATATTTTTATTGATTTTAGAGAGGAAGGGAGAGGGAGAGAGAGCTAGAAACATCAATGATGAGAGAGAATCATTGATTGGCTGACTCCTGCATGTCCCCTACTGGGGATCGAGCCTGCAACCCAGGCATGTGCCCTTGATTGGAATTGAACCCGGGACCCTGCAGTCCACAGGTCGACGCTCTATCTACTGAGCCAAACCGGCTAGGGCTATTGACTTACTTTTTAAAAATATCACCAGCCACTGTGTGAAAGTCAGGGTGGAGGGTGGGGTGGGCCTGGGAGTGCAGAGATCCCTCAGGAGGCTATGGTCCTAGTCCTGATCCTGCCTGTAGGTCAGGGCTCTGTAGCCCACAGGGTTCTAGAAATAACCCTGAGATCTCAGGTTCTTCTAAGTTGGTGCTTCTTCCAGGGAGTGAGCCCAAGTTGCATGAGCTGCCTCTTCTCCCCAGAGCTGAGTCAAAATGGGCTCTCCCTCAGGGAATGACAGATGCCGGGCCTTCCACCAGCATTTGCAGACTGGCTGCAGAGAGGAACTTACCTGAGATTGTGGTGAAGTGGGATGGGGAGGTCATTGTCACGAAGGGTGGGGTGAGGTACTTGGCCTTCACTCCTTCCCGGGCCAGGCGGTCCATGTTGGGGGTGTCCACATCCTGGTCATAGTTCCAGCGGAAGCCATCAAACGAGACCAGCAGCAGCTTGTTGAAGCTCTTCCTCCCGGAGATGGGGTGGCCGCTGGCCCCATCTAGTAGGACGGGCAGCAGCAGCCCGAGGATTCCGAGCCTCGTCATGCTGTGAGCACCTTACACTCACACATCGCAGAGTTCCTGGGCCCGCTCCCATTTTCTCCCTTTTTTATCTGTGGTTGAACAAAGTCCACATTGATAATTCTGCCCCAGCTCTGCTGAGGATCAAAATGCCTGGAGTGTGGCACGTGTTCCATGATGAAAAAGTTCTGGAATGCATAGAGGTGACGTTTGCACAACATTGTGGACACGCTTAATGCCACTGAATTGTACACTTTAAAATGGTAAAAATGGTAAATTTTATGTTGTATGTATTTTATCCTGATAAGAAAAGTCAAATGGTGTGAAATATTTTGGACTCCTATACTAATTCCTATACTGTGGTAAAGATTTGGAGAACAAATTAGATTGGTGCTTTCTTTTGCTCAGTAGATTCTGTTTTGCTAGGGAAGATAAGTGATGATTCATTATGATTATGAAAACAGTCAGCATGGTCATAAATGCTCATTTCATTATATATTTTTTTAAATCTTAGGAAGATTATTAGTTGAAAATTCCCTATAAGAATTACAAAGTCATTGTGGTAAAATACACATAAGATAAAATTTACCATTTTAATTATTTGCAAGTATACAAATTTATTGATATCTAGTACATTCAGTGTTGTGCAACCATCACCACTATCTACTTCCAGAATATTCTCATCATCCCAAAAAGTGACTCTATACCCATTGGCAATCATTCCTCATTCCTCTCTCCTCTAGCCACCAGCAACCACTAATCTGTTTTCTATCTGTTCAGATTTACCTATTCTGGACATTTCATATAAGTGGACTCATACAATAATGTGGTCTTTTTTTATTTTATTTTATTTTTTTTAAATTAAATCTTTATTGTTCAGATTATTACATT
>NW_005365229.1:3377219-3425118 GCF_000412655.1 Myotis brandtii | reverse complement strand
AGTTATGGCTGCTCTCAGTCTTGCCCTCAGAGGCTCTGCTTCTCAGTGTGCCCTCAGGTTCCGGATGCTGCCAGACAGTCCCGCTTCTCTCTTATGAGTCTGGGTCCCCAGAGGCTCGCCTGGAACTGGAGCTCAGAGCCTGAGACTCCCCAATTGAATTCTCTCTTATGAGTCTGGGTCCCCAGAGGCTCGCCTGAAACTGGAGCTCGGAGCCTGAGACTCCCTCCCAATTGAAAACGACAACCGCGCCCTCAGCCGCCAGCCCGCTCCACATGCACCTCCGCACCTTAGTATTTTACTTCCGCACCGCTCCTCCTCTGAGTCTCGGTATGCTTTTCTCTTTCCTTCTAGTTGTAGAATTTCCACTCAGTCAGCCTTCCTGTGGTTCTGGATGATGTCCGTTCTGTCTTTTAGTTGTATTTTTGAAGTGGTTGTTCGAGGCAGCAAACTCCGGTGTTTACCTATGCCACCATCTTGGTTTCTCTCTAATGTGGTCTTTTGTGACTGGCTTCTTCCACTGAGCGTAATGCTTTCAAGGCTCATCCATACTGTAGCATGAATCAGTGCTTCATTCCTTTTTATGGCTGAAAAATATTCCATTGTATGGATAGTTTACATTTTATATATCTGTTCACTAGCTGATGGACATTTGGGTTATTCCTACCTTTGGCTATTGTGAGAAGTGCTGCTGTGAACATTAGTGTATAGGCTTTGGTTTGAATAATTCTGCTTTTCACTTAATTTTTACAATGTATGGGGTGTTTTTTACTGAACAAACAGCTTATAGAAGCTATGGGGCCACTCCAAGGTCACATAGCACAAGTGAGGCCAGAACTATAATTTTAATAGTTGGCTACATGTTTACTGGGCACAAGGGGTTTAAATTCCCCAAGAGAACACGTTTAAGCATGTTCCCATCCACTCCATATTTACTGTGCAGGAGACACAAAGGTATAGATACAGGGGTTGCCTGTGTATATCACAGACTCCAGGAGACAAATAAGGGTTACATGCAGTGGAAGGGCCCTGCTGGAGGTTCATGTGGGAAGTGATGCAGGAGTAGGTCCTAACCCTGAGAAGCTGGGCAGCAGAGGGCTTCCTGGAGGAGGTAGTGCTAGACTTGAGTTTTGCAGGCTGGGAGAAGTTTGCCTCTTGGAAGTACCTTCACTCAGCCACTCATTTGGATATGACCACAGTCTCTCCCCCTGACTCTGGCCTTTTCCTGTGTGTGCATGGGTGATACTTACCTTTGCACTTTTTGAAAGTTCTGCAAACTTTCGAGTTGTATAAAGATGCCACCAATAGGTTTTCTGGTAACAGTCGGCTGATTTTCAGTTTTTGTAAGGTTTTTGTAGGCTTTTGTAAGTTTTTGTCTTGACATGGTGGGCTGAAAGCTGGATGTCAGACTCAGATGAGATCACCCATTTCCCTCTTGCAAAATGGCCTGAGAATTCTGTTTCAGGCACTTGCTTAGCTTGAATCTTTGGGGTGAGGAGGTGGCATGTCAGGGGAGCTCCATTTTGTAGTTGCATAAGTTGGGTTGTTAGCACGGTGTTTTGCTATAATTAATTAGCATGGTGTTTTGCTATATGAGGGATTTTCGTAGGATTTTGTGATGAGTATGCAGCATCTTGGTTGGGAGTGTTTTGAAGCTTGCCAGGCCTGGGTTTGCAGCTCAGCTCTGCCACTTACTTTCTATCACACCCGGGGCAAGTCCCACAACCTCTCTATGCCTCTGTTTCCTTCTCTGTAAGAAGGAATGCCGATATGTTTCCTGAAGTTGGGAGGCTCTGATTAGATCATGCATGTTGGCAGGAACACTTACTGCTCATGGGGTATCCATGTGCTCCCCTTCATCTTCCAGACCCCTTGTAATTTATGGCCAATGTGCTGTGAGTAGAAAACCTATGGGTGACATCTTTATACAGCTTCTAGCCCAAAGCTTTCAAAGGCTGGTGCATAACCATCCCACTCTCTGCAGTAACTATGGAAGCTTTATGTTGAGATGGAGAATTTCCATCATTTTAGGTCTCTGAGTGACTATATAGAGAGCATAGTCTCCAGCCAGTGCATGGTGGACATGGAATGTGAGAAGTCAACCTCTGTTGCCAAGGCACTGATGTTTTGAGGTTAATTTGTTACTGTGGCATAACCTAGTCTATCCTTGCTAATGCAGCATGTTAAATGCTTACATTGATCCCTAGTACTAGTAAGTGCCCAAGAGATGTTAGTTACTTTTATTATTATTTTTAAAATTTAAATTATTTATTGTTTAAAGTATTACTGTTAGTTACTTTTAGTATGATGATAAGTTACTTTTACTACTGATAGTTTCATTTTCTGATCTGATGAGGCCAATGATGGACAAATTAGACTTGACACTCCTTCCAGCATGTGGGAGGGACAGACGATTAAAGGCCAATAAATAACATCATTATCTTTAGTTTGTGTCCCTAGATACCCTTGGTGACAATGAACAACGGATGCTACTCTGAGACAGCCAGGTCCAGGGGAGAGTTGCTGTTGATACCAGGACTGAGATTGTCCAAGGCCAAGCACTCTTTGGTCTGGAGAGAACTTTGAGTCCCTGGTGTGTAAATTCTCTGAAGGAATATGAATACTTGTATTAAATAGTTTGGCTCTTTGGGAAATGTATATTAATCAGTTAGGTGCTTTTAGGGATAATCCACACACATCTCTATATTCTGGAAACACTGAAAAAATAGCCAGCAGTCATGCAGCAATGCGCTAAGTCCACTGAAACTTCCCTGAAGTTTAATGTTTGGTGTAACCAGCAGAGCTTAGTGGAGGTGGGTGTCTAGAGAGAATTCTGATTATAGTCACTGTGATGCTTATGGTCACAGTACTGTGGTGTGTCTTGGTTTCTCTTTGGTGAGTTCTGGTTTGGAAGGCATAAATCCATTACTTGCTTAGCAAATATTTCTTGAGCACCTTGGAGAGCTCAGAGGATAAAACATGGAGGAGACTAAATCTCTTCCTGCCAGTGTGTTTTCAAGCTGTCTCAGGACTCAACTGTGGGACATGCAGGCTTGAGGGTCCCAGAGTTCCAAAAGCATCTCCCAACAGTGCCACCCTGAAGTAGACTCTTCCTCGCAAGTCCAGTAGAGCCATCTCTGACTCTTACCTTCTTCTGCATGACTGACATAGCAATCATGGGGAACTGTTATGGAAGTGCAACGAATTTGTGAAATTTAAGATTGATCAAAGAATACCATTAAATTTTGTTAATAGATCTACATATTTATGACATAGCCACTGGTGTGGAGGTGGGGAAATTCCACAAACATTTCAGGAATCATCTCAGATGGAGGTAATAGTCAGAACTCTTGGTTGCATCTTACTAGTGTAGGTAAGAAAAGGGACCATGCTCTAGTCTGGTATCCCCCTGAACCAGACCCTGAAACAAGGATGGGCATGCAAGTGCTTTATTTGGGAGATGATCCCAGGGAGTACCAACAGGGGAGTGTGGAAGTGATTCAAGGAAGGGAAGTAGGCCAACCTGAGGTGCTTCAGTCTTCGGTGCATGCAAGTAGGATGAGTACCAACAGACTATGGGCAGGGCATTTGAAATCATTTTGCAGAAAGACAGGGATGCAGCAGGGCTCCTGGGACCAGGGACTCATACACTACCAGATCTCTCTCAGTCTTTTTTTGTATATCAGCTTAATTTTCTCTCACTTAGGACTAGTTTTCTTTCTAGGGTGAGGAATGTGGTCACAAAAGCTCCTGTTTTTCTCACTCTATAGTTCCTGTTATTAGAGAGAAAGATTATATTTTTCCAGTTCCACTTAGGACAAAAAATCCAAAGGAAGAGCTCTGATTTGCCTGTTTGAGTCAGATGCCTATCCCTGGACCAATCAATTGTAGCTGGGGGGGTGGAGGGTGGGGTCATGTGGGAACATAGTAGCCCTCACTAGAACCATGTGACTGGAGTAGGAAGAGGTGTAAGTCTGAATAAAAATAAATAAATAAATTTCTGCTTCCAAAAATAAATAAATAAATAAATAAATAAATAAATAAATCCATTTCCATTAAAAAAAAAAAAAGCTCCTGTTTTTCTCACTCTACAGTTCCTGTTATTAGAGAGAAAGATTATATTTTTCCAGTTCCACTTAGGACAAAAAATCCAAGGGAAGAGCTCTGATTTGCCTGTTTGAGTCAGATGCCTATTCCTGGACCAATCAATCGTAGCTGGGGGTTGGGGGATGGAGTCATGTGGGAACATAGTAGCCCTCACTAGTACCATGTGACTGGAGTAGGAAGAGGTATAAGTCTCAATAGAAGGGAGATGCGGTGCACAGAAAAAATTATAGATGTCTGTGTTAAAAGGATTAGGAGATACATCCAGTTAAACCTGTTAACAGGTTTAAGTCCCTGTTAACTGGGGCTTAAATTTGTTTAAAATATAAATTTTTATTATGGTTCTTGCAGCATGATTTAAGCAGAAAGGAAAAAAAAAAACACCAACAACTATGAACCAAACATTTCCTATGTGCAAGGGACATAAACTCTGCTTATGATGAGGCTGAAGTTAAGCAGGAAGAGAACTGGTATGTAGGATAGTCTAATTTACTTCTTCCATTGACTACTGTCAAGTTTAGGTTCTGGCTAGCAGTGGATGCACCTGCCCCCATGTTTTTGAAATTTCAATTTATTGCTCCTTGTTTGATATTTTTGGCCATGCTGAACAAGTCAAATCTCTCTTTCTTACAACAGATGCTTGCATACAGCCACATTTGTTATTTCTCTCTCCCCCCTCACTCTTCGCCCCCCTCCCTCCCTCCTTTTCTCCTTCCTTCCCTTCATTTTCTAGAGTTGGGTTGGCAAACTTTTTCTATAATGAGCAGATAGTAAATATTTTAGTCCTCGAAGGCCATATGGTCTCTGTCACAACTACTCACCTCTGCCACTATTGCATGAAAATCAGCCATAGATACTTGTAAATAAATACAGGGTGGAGAAAATGTAGGTTTACAGTTATTCTAATGAAAAGTAATGCAGTAGTTAATAAATAATAATACAAGTATGAACTCTGTGTTTCACGTACTCACAACTGTAAATGTGGCTGAGTTCCAATAACACTTTATTTACAAAAACGTGGGTGCAGGTGGTATGCTTTTCTGATCTCTGCTGCTCCAGAAAATTCTCTGCAGCCTGAATATCTCTAACTCCTTTGACCAATGCTTTTTGGTGTGGCTTTGATTTTCTTCCCTACGGTGGTAACCATTTTTTGAATGCCTGTTAATTTGTCCATCTCTTAAAATGAGGCCCCTAGAACAAGATGCCTCATTCTGCATATGTGACGATGTAACACTCTCTCATGACACATTCTGAGCAGGAGAAAGAGAGAGGAGCAACCATCACCCTTAGAAACCCTGACCTTGTGAAAATTTGGTGAGACTTCTTGGCAAAGGTTGTAAACCTCTTAATTTACCGGCTGGAAGGATAGAAACGAGAAGCATGGTCCATCAAGCTTGACTTTAATATTTGATGCACAGAGATCTACTACTTGTTTGATAAAGATGAGAAGGGGAGATGTCCACTTAAACAATGTTTACTCCCAGGTGAGGATCCAGAAGATAATTCCTTGTGAAAATTTGGTGAGACTTCTTGGCAAAGGTTGCAAACCTGTTAATTTACTGGCTGGAAGGATGGAAACGAGAAGCATGGTCCATCAAGCTGCACAGAGATCTCTGACTTGTTTGATAAAGATGAAAAGGGAAGATGTCCACATAAACAATGTCTACTCCCAGGTGAGGATCCAGAAGATAATCCTGTGAGCAGAACTTCCTGAGAATTGAGACAAGGGAAAAAAGTAGTGGTAGGAGAGTGAAAAGGTCAATAATTAAGGCTATGACTGTGCTGGAAGAGGTGAAAGAAGAAAATTAGATCATCAGGCATGAATAACGAGAACTTGTTGATGGAATTAGCAGTGTAGAACAGATACTAAAGACTCCTTTATTCCTCTCATAGCCAAAAGTTTTTGCTTAGACTGGATGGAGGAAGAAAAGGCAAGTATGTTGAGAATCCTACTCACTAAGTATGGAAGGAGGATTTTGGAAAAGGTCCCAGAAGAATGAGTGTCATGTGGGGGTTCATTGGAAGTCATCAGAAGCTGAGCCCCTTCTCGGCATAAAGCAGAGAGTGAGGGATAGAAGGTGGCATACAATCAGGTGTTCGCTTGTCCAACACACCTTTGACATGTTGGTTGTTCTCACAGCCTCGTCCTGACGCTCTTCTCTGCTCTCTCTAGACTTGCTCACTCGATGAGCTCATCCATTCCCATAGGGTTAGCTGCCATTTCTTGGCTGTTGACCCCTGAATGTCTTTCTCTAGACCAGACTTCTCCTTTGAACACCAGATTTACACATGCAAGGTTTTTCTTGTTTTATTTTTTTCCTCACATGCCAACAAAGTTGACATCTCACACTTAGCATGTCCAAAGCCACTAAAGCCAAACTTTTGCTTTTTGTTCTCCTCCTCCTTGTGCCCCATCCATGCCTTCTCCATTCCTTAAATGATACAACCATCTACCCAGCTGTTCAGGGCAGAAAGCCAGGCATTTCTCTCTTTGCCCTCTTTCCCCATGAGCAAGTCCTGTGATTCTGAACCTTCTCCCCAGTTGTCCATTCTCTCCATCTTTACTGACACTGTCTTAGTCCAGAATACCAACCATATCTCGGCCAGATATGGCAGCAGCCTCCTGACCCGTTTTCTGCTCCCAATCTTGATCCTTAGCAGTACATTTCCTACCTGGAAGCTAAAGTGATCTTAGGGTCCATGCTTTGGCTTCCCATTGCACAGAGAGTAAAATCAAGACCTGCTGGCTCCTGCCCACCTTTCCACCTCTTCAGTTACACTGGCCTCTTTTGGTTCTTTGCCATCTCAGGACCTGTTGTTTGCGGGGAATGATTTTCCTTTGCTCTTCCCCAGAATAAGGCTTGGCTTCTTAATACCCTTTAAGTCTTAGCTTAAATGTCTACACAGAGAGGTCTTTCCTGACCCTCTTTATTTTCCATTTCAGCCTCTTGCTACTCCCTTCATGGACTTTCTTTTTAAAAATTCTAAATTTCTTTATTATCATTTTAAATCTTTATTATTTATTTATATATTTTTATTCTTTTCTCCCCCAATAGCCCATAAGGTCTTTGAGGGTGGGGCATGCCTATCTTGTTCATCATTATATCACTAGCACCCAGCACAGTGCCTGAAACATAATGGTTGCTTAATAAATAAATCCAGGATGAAGGGATAAATAAATGGAGAATTACTTCTCTGAACTACAGACAATGAGCTTAAACACTGTATTTTTCTTAGTCAGACATTATGTGCAATTAGACATACAATAAATGATGATTATAACAACATCTGTGTCTTGCCTGATGTTCATCACCAATCACTAGATTAGTTAGTTGTGCCTGTTTTGACAGTTCTATTTTCAACCTAATGATTTGTTTCTTTTAACTTATGGCTGTTGGCTTTGCTTGGGTTTGTTAGCTTGACAAAGTGGCAGATTATATTGGCATTTGCTATTTTATTTATGTCATTATTTATTGCTGACACTATTACAGATGTCCCCCATCCCCTCCTTTTGCTCTCCCTCCAATAAACCCCCCTCCTCCCCAGGCCTTCACCATATTTTAAAATGCCTTTGCTTTTGGTAAGAAGCCCTAGTTAGGGCAATGTATTAGTCAGGATGGTTTGGGTTATGCTGTTGTAACAACAATACCAAACCTCAGTGGCTCAACTCAGCAAGGTTTATTCTTGGTCATGTTTCATGTTGACTGTGTATCTGGCATTGTGGGGGTGGTCTGTTCATTCTAGACACTCAGGAATCCAGGCTGTTGAAAGCATCTGTGTACATATCCTTGATTACCATTGTAAGGGAAGGAATGTGGTAAATTGCAGTCTCTTAACTCGTACACCTGGAAGTGACACAAATTACTTTTGTTCATGTTTCATTGAACAAAATAGATCACATGGTCATGCCCAACTCCCATGTACCTGGAGGCCAACCAAAACGTTTGTGAACAGCCTTGCTGACTACTCCTATCAGTTATACTCCTATCAGAACTCATTTAATGTAGCCCCTTAGTTGTGATTCCCCTAAAGTTAATTGTAATCTATTAATGTGCAGAAGATATGTGCATTTCCAAGCTATTATTGGGCACCATTTTGTTTCAGAATGTCAGACTTGAGACTTTTGTCAGAGGAAAGTATGGTGTGATGATTAAAAGCAGGGCTCTGCTATTTCTACTGCTTTTTGACTGTGTGATCTTTGGCAACTTTATTTTTTTATGCTTCAGTTTCCTCAATAATAATAGTAATAATAATAATCATCATAATATCTATCTATCCCAATAGGAATAGCCCAGTGCTTAAAACATATGGGTTAAAAAATACTATTTATTATTATTAATTTTGGTAGGTAGTTACTAAATTTTGTCAAAATCATGACTAACTTTTAACACTTGATTGGGATCTATCATTGAAGGAACGGGTTTCTGAAGAATAAGGCTGAGTGAGGGGAAAAATTTAGTGGGTATTTTAAAGATTGTAGCTGAATTCTGATTAAGCACCAGATAGCAGGGCAGCCTTTGCTAAATTCTGGCACTTCCTTGGGCTTCAGCCTTATCTGTAACAAATGGAGTTAATAGCATCCACTTTGTTTTTCAGGACTGAGATAAAGATGATTAAGGAAGAGGGAATAGCAGTAACTTCCACTGTTGTTCAAAAGTGGTAGTTAACTTCTATATTAAGATTCTATTGCTGTGTAACAAATTACCACAAACTTAGTGGCTTAAAACACCATGCATTTATTATTTCATGGTTTCCATGGGTCGAGTCTGGACAGGGCTTACCTGGGTCTCACAAGGCTGAAATTAAGGTATCAGTTGGTGAGTCTTCTTATCTGAGGCGCAGGGTCTTCATCCAAGCTTATTCAGTTTGTTGGCAGAATTCAGTTCTTGTAGTTGCTGGATTTAGGCTTGCAGTTCCTAGAGACTGCCTGTCTCCACAGGCAACTCACAGCATGGCTACCTGCTTCTCCTTGGAGGCCAAGGGGTAAATCTCTGAAACTTCACCTTCTTTATTTTTTCTTTATTTTTTGCTTTTTTCTTTTCTTTTGAAACCTTCTTTAAAGGTTTTATTTTTTGCTTTTTTCTTTTCTTTTGAAACCTTCACCTGATGAGGATAGGCCAGGGGTGGGCAAACTTTTTGACTCGAGGGCCACAATGGGTTCTTAAACTGGACTGGAGGGCCGGAACAAAAGCATGGATGGAGTGTTTGTGTGAACTAATATAAATTCAAAGTAAACATCATTACATAAAAGGGTACGGTCTTTTTTTTTTTTTTTTAGTTTTATTCATTTCAAACGGGCCGGATCTGGCCCGCGGGCTGTAGTTTGCCCACGGCTGGGATAGGCCCGCCTTTTTAAAAGGACCATCTCCCTTTTTAAAAAAATATTTTTTATTGATTTCAGAGAGGAAGGGAGAGGGAGAGAGAGATAGAAACATCAATGATGAGAGAGAATTATTGACTAGCTGCCTCCCGCAGGCTCCACAATGGGGATCAAGCCCACAACCCGGGCATGTTCCCTGACCAGGAACCGAACAATGACCTCCTGGTTCATAGGTGGACATTCAATCATTGAACCATGCTGGCTGGGCTGATCTCCTTTTGATTAACTCCAAGTCAACTGATTAAGGACCTTAACTGCATTTGAAAATTCCTTCCCCTTTGTTATGTAACCTAATGGCCGGTTCTGCCCACACTCAAGGAGAGATTGTATAGGTATGGACACTTGGGGGAGTGGGGATCTTGGGGTCCATCTCAGAATTCTAAGACAATTCATTTCCTCCAAGAAGAGCAGATGAGAGGGAAGCTAACACAGATGAGCACAGCCCAGAGGTTGAGACAGTCTGGTGTTGGGCTAGGATGGAGGAGATTAAGAGGCAACTGTGAAAAACTTTGTCCATTTTGTGTTTTGATGGGGCTGTACCTTCCCAACCAGCCAAGACCAAGGTAATACCAGGGCATTTAGATTCCTCTCTTTCTCTCCTGAGGCTGAGCCTGCAGTTGCTCTCCCTTCCCCTCCCACTCTGAGATCCACCAGGGGTGAGCTGGAATTGCCAGGTGTCATGATCAGAGATGCAGGCAAGTAATAAGTGGGATCACGGGGATAAAGAAATATTCAAGATAGTTCTTTCCAATGGCTTCATAAACTGAAGGCACAGGAAAACAAACCTCAAATGAATAAAACCCAGAGAGAAAACACATTTTAAATGGTGTTTGTTTTTTTTTTTAAATCTGCCAGATGTCAGAGCTCTTTGAAGCAAAACAAATGCTGTCTCAGTTCTGCAGAAGGAGGTCCAGAGAAGCTGGTGCGATGTACCGAGAACCAAATTACCAACCACCTGTGTGGGAAAACAGTCTCTTCCTGCTCACAGGGCTAGGGGGTATGCTTGCTAACAAGCACGATGGAAGTCAGTGTTGGCTAGCAACAAAAAGCCACTAACCTGGAGGAATCTAGGTTCCTCTCAGCAAAGCCTTGTGCATAACAAGGTCATTTCCAGGAAATGAACTGAGATGATAATTCTGAGACCCCTTTCAGAGGCCTGTGACAGATGCCCACAGGTCTCTAATGGGACTGCAGTGGAGGAAATAGCCCGGGGACCCCTGTCCCTCCCTCATTCTGCACTTTGAAATTGCACTCAATACTTGTCAACATCAGCACCACAGAATGGACCGGAATCACTTGCCTGTACATCACTGCCAGGCAGGATAGAGAAGGGCCCTCCCCTGTCAACAAAAAAGGTGACATGATAGAGTAAGATGGAGCATCAGCCTGGATTGTGAAGGATTCTTAGAACTGATATAATTCCAAAAAGGGAGGAAGAGCCTCAGCCAGCCTGGGTTTGGAATGACATTGATGAAGGCTGCGAGCTCAATGAGATACAGATTAGAAGCAGCCTCTGTCCTTGCCTGATGCTAAATGGTCTGCCTGTGAGACGAACTAAAATCCAGAGTCGGTAAACAATTGCAAAAGACTGCATGTCATCAAGCATTGTTGATAAATGTTAATGAGACAGGAGCCAGCACTGAGATTGGGCAGTATTGATTAGGAGAGGAAATAAAATGCACTGACCAGTTTTGTTTAAAGTGTCTCTTGCCACAGCATATATCCTTGTAAATCTGAGGTGCGAGATATGCTACTGTCTCCTCCCCTTCTTTTCTCCTTCCTCCCTTTCATTCATTCTGTTGCTCATTCCTTTATTCATTTAACAAATATTTCAGTGCTTGCTATATATCTACAAAGTACAAGTACTAGAGTTAAATGGTGGACATATGGACACAGTTATTTTCCCTCTTTGAGTTTATATACAGTGGTAGGAGAGATGCTTAAAAAGGCAATTTCAAGGTATGGGGTATGAGTTGGGAAGAGAAGAGGGCCCTTAAATGAGCGACTGGGCTAGGGAAAAGGCTTCCCAAGAGAAGTGATGGCTGGGTGGGACTGAAGGATGTGCAGGAAGGAGACGGGGCCAGGGGAAAAATGCTAAAAAGCATCCCTGTGAAGGCATGGGGGCCTTGTAGTTAGTGGTGTAGTGGGTTATATTGGGTCCTTTCAAAAGCTATGTCTAAGTCCTAACCCTTGTACCTGTGAGTATAACCTTATTTGGAAATATGGTCTTTGCAGATGCAATCAAGTTAAGATGAGGTCATACTGGATTGGTAGTTGGGAGGGCTAATCCAATGACCGGTATCTTCACAAGACAAAGCATAGGAAGATTTAGATACAGAGACACAGAGCAGACACAGGGAGCCGGCCATGTACGATGGAGGCTGAGGTTGGAGTGATGCAGCCTCAAGCCAGGAAGTGCCAAGCATTGCTGGGAGTTACCAGAGCAGGAGGAAGAGAGGAAGGGTCCTCTACTAGAGCAGTTGGAGACAGCCCATCCCTGCTGACACCTTGATTTTGAACTTCTGCCTCCAGACCTGGGAGATAATTTCTGTGGTCTTAAGCCAGCTGGCTTGTGGTAATTTGTTATGGTAGCCACGGGACATTAACACAGGGCGGTGCAATATGTGAGAGGGACATACATGTTCCCTCAGTTACAGAAAGCTGGGTAAACACCAGAAATGTGGTAATAACTGGGGTTGCCGACTCAATTATCCTCAGGGGCTGGATGGGGTCAGGGGTAAACAGAGGCCCTGTCTAGAGGGACAGCTACCTCTCAGCTTCCGCTGCTGAGCCCTCTGTTCTGATTATTTTTAGAAGTTAGCAATCAGATTTTTTATTTTTATTTTAAAGTGTTTCTTAAAATATGTTTTCATTGATTCTTAGAGAGAGGAGGGGAGAGGGAGAGAGAGAAACTTCGATGTGAGAAACATTGATCAGCCTTCCATACGCATCCCAACTGGGGATTGAACCCAAAACCTGGGTATGTGCCCTGACCGGGAATCGAACTGGCGACCCTTCGGTGCATGGGACTACACTTAACCAACTGAGCTACACTGGCAAAGAACAATCAAATTAAAAAAATTGTGGAAAATCCTCATTTTAAAATATTGGCAACTAATTAACAAAAATGTAAAAACATTATGCAGGCAAAACCAAATAAGGCTGCAGCCCTGATTTAAACTGTGATCTAATCATCTGAGACCTCATGAGAAAAGTTTAAATTAAGTAAAATCAGCACTGTAAATTGACACACACAATTATGTTTGGTTTAGGACAGTACTAAAATGACCAATTTCCCATTAGTATTAAAATAAATAAATATATACTGAGTGCTGTCTCTGGGGAGACCTAGAATGACTGTCACAGAGACAGCTAAGGTCTGTGGTCCCCCACCCCCACACTTTCTAAGGCAGGTGTCCCTACACATGGAGAGCATGTCAGGCCCTATTTGGAGGACACTGGGGACCTTTAATGTGTGCCGACAAGTTGCCTAAGGATCTTATTAAAATGCAGATTCTGATTCAGGGCATTTTGGGTGGGGCCTGAGGTTCGGCATTTCTGATGAGCTCCTGAGTTGGTGCCGCTGCCGCTGCTGCTGGCCTGAGAACCTCACTTTGAGCAGTAAAGTTTTCAAGGATCTGTGCTACCTCTATGCACGTCAATAGAGAAATAACCCAGCTGACACTCATTGAGCCCAGCCAGTCTGCCTACTGCCTGGGGGTGGATGGGGGGCTAAACAGGACAGGTGGGAACCATAGTTACCTTCACCTTCAGAAGCAAGGAGTAGGGAGCTTTGTTCAATGTGACAGAAAGCTTTGAAGAGGTTCCTCTTGCTGCCTTTGGCTCAGTAGATGGAGCGGGAGAAGAGTGAGTCTGATAGAGAGGAAACAAAGGCATTTGGAGAGCCAGATGCTCTCCCCGGACCAAATTCCAAGTACAGCCTGGTGGAACTCTGCTGTCGCTTTCTCTCACCCAGGCCTATGACATCTGGCCTCTCTTCTCATGCATTTTTCTTTGTGTTCCTGGAAAAATTGGACCCATAAATTGAATCCGCCTTCAGGCAGCTTAACTTGCGTGGCCAGCACTTACTCAGCAGTTAACCACCAGCCTCATTAACCTTGGCTGTTCTCAGGAGGCTTTTTTGGTGGGGGAGGAGGTGGTGGTTGTGGTGGTAGTAGAGCTTATGCACTATTCTTTGATAATTTCTGGAGTATATTGGGAGCAGAGTCATTTCTTTTGTTGAGTGAACATAGTTGGTGCTCCAAGCCCTATTTGTTGGTATTGTTGATGTGCACGTGTATGTTCATGGTGTGGGTGTTCATATGTACACACTTGTTTTAAATGTCCAATAGTGACCTTTCCCCAAAGGTGTCTCTTACCCATTTGGTGTTGCCAGGAGATTTGAAAAACCAAGCCTTGGGTTCCATCAGCACAGAATTTCTCTAAACACTGTCCTTTGCCCATCTGCATCAAAGTGACTGGAGCTTACTAAAATGCAGATTCCTGGGCCCTGGGGACCTGCTGTACTAGACTCTCTGGTGCTGGAGCCCAAGAGTCTGCATTTTTATCAACTCTCCCTGGTGACCCTGGTGCACAGGAGTCTGGAGGATCTGAGGCTCACAGGGTTCTTTCTGCATGTCGGCTGAGTCATTCCACCTACCTGAAGTGGTTGTCTTGGGTATACAATATACTTATGCTTTATATTACAAAGCACTTGTGTTTCTCAGGGATCACTGGGTTGACTTTTTAAATAATCACCGTGGCCCAGCATAGTGACATTTGTTGCCCACTTTCATTTCCTCATGTCAACAGCCTTGGTTATAATCTGGGGACCCTTGCCTCAAGGCCCTGCAGATGGCAGGTGGTAGAGTTAGGATTCAACCCTGGCATCCTGGCTTCAGTGTTGGCTCTCTTAGCCAACATGGTGTGCAGTTGTAGCAGACTGCTGGGGCCTGGCTTCAAGTCTCAGTACTCGCACTCCTTTGTGCACAATGCTCCTTCCTGCACCCATGACCACCTGCTTGCTCAGCCAGTGCATGGGGTAGACCAGATATACCAGGGAGTTACCACACTGGGAGCAGTCCCCAGCCAACTACACGCATTGGTAGATAACCCCCAGCTCCCTCCCCCTTCAGGAGAGAAGCTTCTGGGACGTGCTCTATGTAGTCTTTCTGAGTTTTCCAGTGCAGTTGAGCCTCAGATGCCCATAGTAGAGACCTGCTCATCAGACCTCCAGTATTGGCTTCTTCCTGTCACTGCCTCATGTCTCCACTCCCCTATCAATGCTTCTTAGGATCACCTCCCTACTTGTGCCCAAATCCATATCAGAGGGGGTCTGCTTCTGGGACATCATGTACTTCAACCACTTTAGGCATATCATCTCATTTAATCTTCACATCAGCCTTGTCTAGGAGGAACCATCATCAGCTCCATCTTACAGATGAGGAAACTGAGGCTTAGAGAATTGAAGCTATTTGACCAAGTTAGTTTCGGAGCCAGGACTTGGAATCAGGTCTGTTGGCACCAATGGCCAAGCTCAGCTTGTATCTTATACTATGAAGTTTATGGATAAGTGGTGGTTGGTAGGTGATGTGTTGGGGTTGGGCGAACTTTCCTTCTTCTCTTGTTCCTCCCATTCCAGCTGAGAGGGGTGTTCATGGTGTACCTTTTTAAATTTGCAATACAGGTAGAGAAGGCTAGAACTCTGACCTCAGATGTGGCTGCTGTACCCTATGGTGAGACAATGTGCCCACCTTGGCCCTGGCTTACACTAACTTTTTGACAACTCGAGCTGAACTTGTCAGAGTGAACCCCAGCCACGACAGATCCTTTCTGGTGGTATGCCCCTCCCCCCACTGCCCCTGGCCTTAGCAAAACTCCCCAACCCCACTGTGAGCCGACCTCTGGGTCCCAGCGAAATGTTTCTTTCAAAATGAGCTTTTTCTGGTGGGAGAGCCTTCCAGGGCTTTTGTGTTGATCGATTTCAAGTATATGATCTTGTTTGCGGCTGCCTCGGTTGTTCCCAAGGTCTGCCTTCATGTTATAATTTTGCACTTGAGCCCACAGGCTATTCTGCCAAGAGTAGAATTTCTGTTTAAAAGAATAAATAATAAACTGCTCTGGAATGGTAATAACTTCCAGAGCCTCTTAGGTCCAGGCTCTCCCTTGTTCATTTGGTGAATTCAGCAAGTTCTTGACTCCACAGGTGGGCGGAAGGGAAGTCAGACACCCACTGGCTAAATAGCTATAGAGTGATTAATATGCACAGGGCTGTGAATGCGTAACTACAAGCACAAGAAATGTTTTGGAAAAGAAATGGTGATATGAGAGGGAATGACAGCTGGGCAGATTTTATAATCATTATTGGGTTTGTTGTATAGATTATTATATAATTTATAGATTACATAATGAAGTCATTATAGATCTTATAGTTATTATCTGTAATAATAATTGTAGATTATTCTCCATTCTTACATTCATATAAAATACACACACAAATCAATGGGATTATGCCATATACATTATTTTTAAACTAGCTATTTCTTTTACTTTAGAATATATCATGGACTTCTTTCCAAGAGGGTGCATAAAGACTGCCTCAGTTTAACAAACTCGTTATGACAGAAACTTTCAAACATATACAAAAGTAGAGAGAATAGTAAAATGAGTGCCCCCTCACCCAACTTCAGTAATTGCCAGCTCCTGTCCAAACATATTTCATGAAGACACCCCCTCCAATCTACTTCCTCCTTTCCACATTATTTTGAAGAACACCCCAAACATCATAGCACTGCATTTACCAGCACATGTCATTCCTTTTTTTAAAAAAATATTTTTATTGATTTCAGAGAGGAAGGGAGAGAGAGAGAGAAATATCAATGATGAGAGAGAACCATTGATAGACTGCCTTATGCATGGCCCCTACTGGGGATTGAGCCCGCAACCTGGGCATGTGCCCTTGACTGGAATTGAACGTAGGACCTCTCAGTCTGCAGGCTGATGCTCTATCCACTGAGCCAAACTGGCTAGGGCTGCATCATATCTTTTTAACTGTGATACTCCACTTATAAATATACCGTAATTTATTTAGCCCATCTCCTATTCATGGACATTTCAGCTGTGTTTTATCTAGATAAAGATACATTTTTTTCTAGTTGTGAATGTGGAATTAAATGATAGTTTTTGTTTTTTTTCTTCTCTGAAGAGGCCCTTATACTGAGGACACAGATTTTTCTAGACTTGAGTAAATCTAAAGTGTGCTTCCTTGCTGTCTCCTCTGCTTCCACCCAGTGGGAAGGGAGAGATGGGCCTCTGAGCCAGGCATGAAGGGATGAGGTTTGCTGGCCATGAGGTGGGGGCAAGGAGGTCATCCCCACAGCCTGAGAGGCCCCAAGAAGGGTGTGGCTCAGGTTACTGGGTGAGGGAGGCACATTGGTGTCACCAAAGGGTCCCAGCAAGTATTAGGGCCTCAGAACAGACTTGAGTGAGTATTATTTCCTGGAGCTGTCCCAACAAATCACACCTGGGTGGCTTAAAACAACATATATTTATTCTTTCACAGTTCTGGAGGTCAGAAGTCTAAGATCAAGATGTTCGGAGGGTCATGCTCTAGGGGAGAATCCTTCCTTGCCTCTTCCAGCTTTTGGTGGCTCCTGGCATTCTTGGCTTGTGGCTACATCACCACAATCTGCCTCTGTCTTTACATGGCCTTCGTCCATGAATATTTGTATGTCCTTTTCTGTTTCTTATAAGGACACTTTCTTTCATTGGATTCAGGGCCCACCCTAATGATCTCATCTCAGTTATTACCTTAGTTATATCTGCAAAGAACCTATTTTCAAATAAGATCATATTCTAAGGTTTGGGCTAGACTTGATTTTTTGGGGGGATACATTTCAGCTCACTACAGAGAGTGTCTTGGTACTTTCAGTTGCCTTAGGCAAAAGGCCAGGGATTTTTGGAGGCTCAATAGGCGTTACTGTAGCATTCAGGCAGCATAGCCTAGGTACGGAGCAGTTAGCTGCAAGCAACTGAGAACCAACTCTCAGTAGGTGAGTGAGGAAATCCACAAGAGACCTGAAGGTTGGTGTTTCTGGGGGTGGTTCAGCAGCTCCATGATATCAGGGTTCTGGGTTGGGGATTCTGCACTTTTCTTGCCTTTTCCCTCATGACTGCAAGATGGCTGCTGTGACCCAAGCAGGAAATCTTTACATAGTTCCATCCAAAGCTGTGAAATGTAAGGGGGTTGGAGATGACCAGGGATGTGTGTGTGTGTGTGTGTGTGTGTGAGAGAGAGAGAGAGAGAGAGAGAGAGAGAGAGAGAGAGAGAGAAGAAAGAGGAGAGAAGGAGGAGGAGGATAAGAAGGGTGGGGAGGAGGAAGAGGAAAAGGAGAAGAGGAAGAGGAAGAAGAGAAGAAGAAGGAGAAGGAAGAGGAGGAGAAAGAGCAGGAGAAAAGAAGAAGAGAGGTGGTGGGAGGGAGACATTGGTCTTCCTATGAAGGAGAAGATATCTTTCCCAGGAGACCTCCCTTTATGTCTCATTGGTCAAGACTGAGTCACATGGCCACCTAACTGCAAGGGTGGCTGGGAAAGCAAGCATCTCTTTTATTCCGTCTCTGTAGATAGAGGCAAGAGAGAAAGAGCTGAGAAGAGGCCTCTACCCATGAACAAACAATCCTCCAAATTTTCCAAACAAATCAACTTATCCATGTGCTCTTCTATTCCAGTACATTCAACCTACCCCACTGCAACAAGATATCACCTCGTTTATCACTCAAGACCTTCGTGTATCAACTCGTGTCAGGGACTGTCTCAGGCAGCTTTTATTTGGAAGACTCATGCCTCAAGGGGCGGGGGGAACTTTATGGAGAAACAGTATTAATTCAGTAGCTTTAATTTTTTCTCTCCAGTTAGGATAGTGCTGAAATCAAGATCCTTGTCCATAAATATTTATACCTCTGTGACTGTCTTGGTAGGTTAGATTTCTGGATATGGGTTTCCTGTGTTTGAATACCCCGTAAGTTCTTGAGCTTTTTTCTAGGGCCTGATGCAGATCCACTTGCTCATCTTCAAGCCAACCACAGCCCACAGTTTTCAGGGAAAACTAGGCAGGAATGTGCCTTTTTCCCACTTCCCCCTCTCATCCATCTCAGCCTGCTGTGCCTTCCTGTTTTGGCTGATGACTCTGGAGCTGTTGTATCCATTATTCATACATCTTCTTACATCACCCACTGTGGCACCAGCTGGGGACAGCAAATACTACAAACATGGCACCAATAAAAAAGAATGTGTAATCAGCCTTTAAAAATTCCTTCTCGACTGCCAAGTGTGGCACGTGAGGGTGGAAAGTGAGCAGCTGGCTGGTCCTGCTAATTTCAAGGCAGCTTCACTGTGAAAGTGACGGCTGCTTCACCATCGGTCTCTCTGTAAAGGCAGATCCCAGGAGCCCCAGAAGATTTTATGGGGAGAGAGTGCATGTCCAAAGCCATAAATGAGGGGGGGAAAAAAGAATTTTTTAAAAAAACAACTACCTTCTCCGTGAGCAGAGGATATTATTACTGGTGTTGTTTCTCAGATGCCAACAGAGATGTGTGACTTGTTGGTTATTGCTTATTTTTTTCCTTTCATTTTGTTTTATGGAGATGTAATATGTATAAGGTAAAGTGCACTCATCTTAAATGTGCACTTTGATATTTTACACATGAATACACCTATTGTTGTGAGTTGAATTGTGTCTCTCCAAAAGTTATGTTGAAGTCCTAAGCCCCTAAACCTCAGGATGTGACCTGATTTAAAAATAGGGTTGTTTGCAGATGGAATTTGTTAAGGTTAGATCATATTGGATTGGAGTGGGCCCTTAGTCCATAATGACTGGTGTCCCTGTAAGAGGATGGGAATTTGGACACAGGCACACGCACGGGGAGAAGGCCATGGGAAGAAGGCACAGATCGAAATGGTGCCTCTGCAAGCTAATCAAGTCAAGATTGCCAGCAACCCCTGGAAGCGGGAAGAGACATGGAGGGCTTCTCCCCTGTAACCATCAGAGAGGGAGAGTGTGGCCCTGCTGACAACTTGATCTTGGACTTCTGGACTCCAGAACTATGAGACAACAAATTGTTGTGGTCTTAAGCCACCCACTTTATGGCACTTGATTATGGCAGCATAGCAAACTGATATACTGTGTAACCATCTCCAAGATGAAGACACAGAACCTTTCAACACCTGGAAATTTCTGTTGGGTTCCTTCCTGATTAGAACCTCTTTCTCCACCCAAGGTCACCATCTGTTCTGCTTTCTAACAACCTTGATGCATTTTTGCCTCTTCTCGAATTTTGTATAGCTGAAGTCATCTGGTAGAAATTCTTTGTCTGGCTTTCACACATCACATCTGTGAGACTCCTTCATCGTGTTCCTTGTGCAGATCAGTGCTGAGTTTTTCCAAGAACACTTACTGATCACCTGTGGTAAGCTGTATGCTGAGCTGGGCCATGAGAATATAAGGACTATAGAGATACCCTGGGCAGTTTGGAAGGGAGAATTGTAAACAATTTACCATGAGATGGTGTGGACATGAGTGGATAAGGGTCTGTATGGGCTTTGGGAGCCAGCAGAGCATGGGGAAGCCAGGCCTAAGTCTCCTGGAGCGGGGATGTCCATGCTGACATTCTGGGATGGTGGACTAGCTTGAGTGGAGGTATTCTGTGAGGCTTCAGGGTTGTATGCAAAGAACTGTGAGGAATCAGGTGTGGCTCAGGAATAAAACATTGTGGGTGAACACAAGAGATAGTTAACTGGTGCAGGGATTGGCAAACCAGAGCCCTCAGGCCCAAACTGGCCTACCACCTGTTTTATAAATAAAGTTTTATTGGAACACAGCCATGTACATTAATTTACATATGGTGTATGGTTGCCTTTGCACTAAAACTACAGCCTTGAGTAACTGTGATAGAGACTATATGGCCCACAAGACCTAAGATATTTACTATCCACCCTTTAAAAAAATAGGTGACCCCTGGTCTACTATATGCCAGGAGCTATGCTAGGCACTGTTCAATTATATTCCCATTTAATAACCGAAACACCGAAAGGGAGCCATATAAAGATGAGGATTCCTTAGGCTCAGGGATACAGTGGTTTTTCAAGGTCACACTGACAGCACAAGGAGATACCACATCTGCTTGAGTTCAGAGGAGCTTATCTAGAGTAATTGGAATCTTTCCAACAATTAGTGATCATTCGAGGACATAGGCGAGGCCAGATTGTGGAAAGTCATGCATGCATTTTCATCTTTGCGCAATGGGGAGACACTGAAGGTTCTCAAGAAAGGGACTGGCATGATTGGGCCAGTTTGAGGCTGCCACATTCAAGCCTTTAGCTGGGTGTGGGGTCCAGGGCTCATCAAGCAGGGTTTACACTCACCTAGAGAATTCTGCTTAGGAGAGAAAGTGCTGACCACTCTCGCGCATTTCTGAGTTGTGCCTTGGAGCTGGAGGGCCACACAGAAACTCTACATAAATGTTCATAGCAACATTATTCATAATAGCCAAAAAGTGGAAATACCCCAAAATTTTCATCAACTGATGAATGGTAGCTGTTGCACAATTTTGTGAATATATTAAAAATCACTGAACTGTGCACTTTAAGATGATAAATATTATGGTATGTGAATTATATCTTAATAATAGTAATAATAATAATAATAATAATAAAATAAAATAATAAGTTCTGGCCAGGTGGCTCAAGTTGTTTGGAGCGTTGTCCTGTGCACCAAAAAGTCAGGAATTCAATTCCTTGTCAGGGCACATACCCAGTTTTGGGTTTGATCCCCAGACAGGGAGTGTGTGGAAGGCAACCGATTGATGTTTCTCTCTCACAATGATGTCTCTCTCTCTCTCTCTCTCCTCTTCCTTTCTCTACCTCTCTCCCTAAAATCAATTAAAAGAAAAAAAAAAGACTCATTTGCAATGACATAGAGAGCACTGTGAGGGCCAAGGTTGAACCCAGTTGTCTACTTCCGGAGCCCAAGCCTGATCCCATCCTATCCAGACCCTGTCTATCCAAGTAGGATATGTCATACCTTAGAAATCTCAAATTCCTAGAAGATTGTGTGGCAGAGAGGTTGAATCACTGGATGGAATCTTTGCTCTGCCACTCGTCAGCTGTGCCTCAGTTTTCTTATTTGGCAAATCTGGTTGCTAATAACAGTACTGATCTAAGTCTGCTGAGATGAGAAAAGGAGTTAATGCAAGTGAGACAATTTGCAGTGTGCTGATAACAGTGCTCAGCAAATGTTTCCCTGTCTTTCTCAGTTGTCAGGATCTCATTCTGGACCCTGGTTCATAGTCTATGAGCTTGGGTGTGTCTGCAGTTGCCTGATCCTGGATGTACAAGAGATAAGTGGTAATATCGGGCTGATGCTGTGGTCC
Organism: Myotis brandtii; assembly: GCF_000412655.1. Taxonomy (NCBI): domain Eukaryota; kingdom Metazoa; phylum Chordata; class Mammalia; order Chiroptera; family Vespertilionidae; genus Myotis; species Myotis brandtii. The sequence continues at coordinate 3,403,212 of NW_005365229.1, read as the reverse complement.
AGGTACAAAGGTGAGAGAGGAGAAACCAGGGATTGGTGACACCAGGATCAACCTTTGTTCCTTGAGTCATCACTGTTTTCAATTCTCCACAGCCCTGATTTTGAGCACAATATGAGTAAAGCTTAAAAAGATCTGATAGTACAGGGGCCACATAGTAATCATAGCGAGTTTTAATGTTCAAATTAGAAATTGAGTGAACTTGGATAATCAAAAACTTTTCAATTCTACTCCCCATTCTCTGGTAGGTCTCCTCAAGGCTGAATAGCTTTGAAATGGCCATAAATTTGCATAATGGCTTCCATAAAGCTAATCACTTTAGGTCTGGAAGCTATTTTTGCCTGGGGCTATTACAGTCTTTCACTGTTTTCCTAGCTGATATATAAAATCAGAAGAATTGAGGATTTTTTAAAGTTAGAATGAGGGGTGTTGAAGAGTCTAGTTGGGCCTACTTGGAGCATTGAAGGACAGACCAGGCTCCTGGACATGCCCTAGGTGGCATCGAAGCTTGTTCCACCTGCTAATTTGGGGTGTGTTGGGAGGGGGCAGATTCCAGAGAGACTGGAGAAAGTCTGTAATATGGGCTTAAATATTATTTGGGAGAAATTTCCTTTTTGGGTCGTCTTGAAAAGGGCCACTGGCTGACTTCCTTTGAGTTTGGGCATGCCAGATAGCCAATGAAACCTAGTGAGATTTTCCTCCTATTTTTGTCTTTCCTTCCCAGATATCCTGGGTCTTTCATGAGCCCCAACCACTGGGTAGTGATCACTCTTATTTCTATGTTTCTTGAATTATACAATTTAAATAATCTGAACTTTGAAAATCTATACGCTATGGTAATGGAGGGAGGTTTATTTGAACTGAAATGTTATTGTTTTCACTAGCCAATACATTCAAATGGCATAACATTCAAAAGGTACAAAGGGGTTGCTATAGACTAAATGTTTGTACTCCCTATTCATATGTTGAAATCATACCGCCCAATGTGATGATATTAGGAGATGGAGCACCTGGCAGATGATTAGGTCATGAGGGTGTAGCCCTCATTAATGCCCTTATAAGAGACCCCAGAGAGCTCCCTGGCCCTTTTGTCATGTGAGGACACAGGGAAGACCCAACTATGAACCAGGAAGCAGGTCCTCACCAGGCACTGAATCTGCAGCACCTTAATCTGGACTTCCAGCCTGTTGTTTACAAACTACACAGTCTATGGTATTTTTTTAGAGCAGCATGAATGGTCTAAGACAGGTACACATTGAAAAGTCAGACTTCCATCCTTTTTCCTTTGCCACCAGTTTTCCCCACAGGCGAATTGTATTATCAGTTTCTAGTCTCCTATTTATACAGATAAATTTCTACTTATCTACACCTATACCTCCTCATTTCCTATAAATGATAGCTCACTATAAATACTGTTTTGCACCTTGCTTTTTCCATTTAAATGATATACTGTTTTCTATTGCTGCTATAACAAATTACCACAAATTTAGTACTTAAAACAATGCTAATTTATTTTTGTACATTCTGGAGACCAGAAACCCTAAATGGGTCTCACTGGGCTAAAACCCTAGTTGTTTCTTGCCTTTACTAGCTTTTAGAGGCTGCCTGCATTCCTGAGCTCATGGCCTCTTCCTCTCTCTTCAAAGCCAGCAGCAGCATAACATCTTGAAATGCCTCTTTATTATTTTAAGAGCTCTTTTGACTGCTTTGGACTCAACTGGATAATCCAGACTAATCTGATTTCAAAATCCTTAATCACAACTGTAAAGTCCCTTTTGTCATGTAAGGCAACATTTCTTAGGTTCCAGGGATAAGAACGTGGACATCTTTTGGGTGGGGGTGGGGATGCATTATTCTGCCATCAGTTTATCTTGGAGATTATCCCATGTTAGGGCACAGTGTTCCTTTCCTTTTATCAGCTGCATAGATACTATTCCATTGTTTGGATGTGCCGTAATTTACATAGCCAATCCTCTCTTGATGAACAGATGAACACTTAGCTTGTTTCCAGCATCTTGCTCTTACAGGCAGGGCTGCTAGGAGTAACACTTTATTTGGCACCTTTGCTAGTATATCTGATGAGTTGTAAGAGGCGGAATTGCTGAGCCAAAGGGTATGTACATCTGTAATTTTATTAGATATTGTCAAATTGCTCTAAGGGTACTCACATTTTATTATAGAAAATTTCCAATATATTAAAAATAGAATAGTTTCATGCACACTGTGTACCCATCACACAATTCAGCAATAACAATTACCAACTCATGGCCAATCTTGTTGGCCATATGCTCCCTCCCCCACCAAGCACCTCAGTTATTTAGAAGAAAAACTCACACCCATATATTCCAAAGGAGAGAATTAACAGTTTTAAACATGGCTGCATCTGTTGAGATTCTTATGTTAGGGGCTGAACTGAGAGAAGAATCCTTCCCAGATGTTACATTTGGAACACCTGTGTCCCTCAGAAAGTGACCCTCCACTCAGGAGAGCCCGGGTGTCTGCCATCGGCCCAGCCACCCTGCCCGCTGGAGATAGTTCCTTTTCACCCAGAGGATGATCTCAGAAATCAGCATGACACTGTAGATTTTCAGAGATGATGTTCTGAAAGGTTGAGTGGTGGGGGAATGAGCTGACTCAGCCAGCTGCTTTGGAACTCTGATACTGAGCGAGAGCCCAAAGCAATAAAAAAGTACTTTTGACCTGCTGTATCTGAACATAATCAGCAAGTGAGAGCTTTCTCTGTAGAAATACCAGAACTTTGATATTGTATCTTATCAAATTTTCACACCATGTTCCAGAGAGTAATAGAAAAGATCCAAGTGGGGATAGGCTTTGGGGAAACTGGCTCTGTGGGGAGGAGGAGGTTTTCTCCACCACTCATATCCCGACAGCGGATGGACTTTCTCTTAGGGAACTAGAGGGTGTGGCATTTATGGCAGTGTGATTGGGATGGTGAGTCATTGTCCCGTCAAAGCCACGAATGCTAACTCCTTTGAGTGACGAGGCCTTTTGGTAATCGAGTCTAACAAAACATCCCAGGGAAGCTGGCCAGGTGGCATTGGGCCCAATTTCAAGGTAGGGAAAAAGAAGGCACAGAAATGTGAAAGGAAACAGAAAAATAATCACTCCTGAGATCCACATCCCTCTTCCTATCGTAGCAGTAATTCTCACCAGGGATTCCGAGGGCTTCTCCCTGCGTTTGCCTCCACAGCCCTGCTCCAGGCCCTCCTCATTTCTCCTCCTGAGTTATCACAGCACCTTCTGACTGGTCCTTCTGCATCTATAACAAGCTTCCTCCCCCACTCCCATGCAGCCCTCAGAATATGTCACTCCTATGGTCATAGTGCCCTAGTGGCTCCATCTCACTGGGACAAAGCAAAGTCTCCCACCACCTGCTGTTCTGCCCTCCCTCACCTTCTCCTGGTGATTCTGCAATAAACCAAGCCTCAGGGCACTCACTCTTGCTGTTCTCTTCACCTGGAATGTTCTTCCCCTAAGAGAGCTGCAGGGCTTGACGCTGGCCTTTAGGGAATACTTTAAGGAAGCCTTCCCTGTCCACTCAGCTAACACTGCAACTCACCCCGGCAGCCCTTATTCCCTTTCTTGTTTTACTTTCCCTTTAGCACTTATAACTACCAGTAACTAACTCTCTAGTTAAGTATGATATGCATATATGTAATGTCTTAAAATATAGTTATGTAGACATATATTATATTACTATATCTTAATTAGATATAACTTATTAAGGCATTCCATACATGATTTATTAATAACACATGTTAATATATTAATTTATTGTCTCTGTCTTCCTCGATTAGACTGTAGGCCCCATGAGACCCATGATTTTTGTCTTGCTCATTGCTGTATCTTCAGTGCCTGAAGTGGTACCTGGTGCACAGTAGGTGTTCAACTATTTTTTTTTTTTTGAGTGATGATTGGGTCCAGAGTTGATCAAGGAACTCCAATTGCAGCAATCACATTCCAAAGTGGACAGGCTGTCGTTATCCTGAGAGCGGTGACTTAGACACCTTATGTTTATGCATTTGATTTTTTAAAAGTGTAGTATCAAAAAAGAAAGATCGTAGTATCTCAGAGTTTAGAGGGATTTTTGTTTCCCTGATTAACATGATTTCCCTGGTTGTTGCATCTGGGGTATAGCAGAAGCCTCAGCCCTACATTTTCTGTTTCTATTCCTTCCCCCACACCCCTGGGCCGTGTGGGGAGGGTCTGACCAGCCCCTGCTGTGTGTGTCTGGCCCTGAACTAGGCACCACCATTGTAAAGAAATTCCATCAGAAATTCAACTGTTTCCTTTGTTTCCCTGATTAACATGATTTCCCTGGTTGTTGCATCTGGGGTATAGCAGAAGCCTCAGCCCTACATTTTCTGTTTCTATTCCTTCCCCCACACCCCTGGGCCGTGTGGGGAGGGTCTGACCAGCCCCTGCTGTGTGTGTCTGGCCCTGAACTAGGCACCACCATTGTAAAGAAATTCCATCAGAAATTCAACTGTTTTCCTAAAGACAAAAAAAAAAAAAAAAAGAGGTATGAGTGGGAACCACTGCCCAAAACTCCTTCCTGCATATGATTCCTTGAGTGCACTCTTGCCACACAGTGCTAACCTGCACGGTGGCTGTACGTCTAGGGCACTACTCCAGGAACATGTCTGTACTTTGTTCTCTGGCATACCGTAAGATCAATGGCCTGAAGAGATAAAGAGAGATAAATACACAACTCGGTCTCATCATTTTTCTTTTACACGTGTGTACATTATCGTACATTCTCATCATTTTATTTTCTTTCTCTCAATCATAACCTGCTGTCAAAAGTTAAAATAAAATGAAAGTATTGAAATGGTTCAGTGATTAATTTTTAGTTTCTGTTTGGATGCTCAGCATAAGGAGAACTGCCTGATTGATTGTTTCTGTCTTTGGACAAGTTTGAAGGGTGGGCATGCTCGCCATCCCCCACCTCCACCCCAGTAATGCATAGTTGCATTTTCCATGGTTGTGTTGCCGAATAATTCAGCTGTGTTTTGCTCTCCAGGTGAAAGAGGCATGCTATTATCAATTACAGGTTGTAATAAAAGTAGGGGTAGAACAAATAACTGCCGCCTCTGAGAATAACATGATGAAAGCAATAGCCAAGTAGCTGAGCGAATCCATATGAAAGGGCATACATATAAAGTTTTATTCTTTTAAAAAATATATTTTATTGATTTATTACAGAGAGGAAGGGAGAGGGATAGAGAGTTAGAAACATTGATGAGAGAGAAACATCGATCAGCTGCCTCTTACACACCTCCTACTGGGGATGTGCCCGCAACCAAGGTACATGCCCTTGACTGGAATCAAACCTGGGACCCTTCAGTCCCCAGGCCGATGCTCTATCTACTGAGCCAAACCGGTTAGGGCTAAAGTTTTATTCTTATTCAGTTATAAATATTTAGTAATTTGTATTGTGATTTTTTTCCTGTAACTCATGAATTATTCAGAAGCATATTTAAAATTTTCCACATGTATGTAGTGTTTAGCTTTCTTTTTTTTTTAATTATTTATTTATTTATTTATTTTTTTAAAAATCGATGAGAGAGAAACATCGATCAGCTGCCTCCTGCACATCTCCCACTGGGAATGTGCCCGCAACCCAGGTACATGCCCTTGACCAGAATCGAACCTGGGACCCCTCAGTCCACAGGCCGACGCTCCATCCACTGAGCCAAACCGGTTTCGGCGTGTTTAGCTTTCTTAAAAAAATATTTTTAATTGATTTCAGAGAGGAAAGGAGAGGGAGAGAGATATAAACATCAATGATGAGAATCATTGATCAGCTGCCTCCTGCATGCCCCCTAATGGGGATTGAGCCTGCAACCCGGGCATGTGCCCGTGTTCAGAATCGAACCCGGGACCTTTCAGTCCACAGACTCATGCTCTATTCACTGAGACAAACCAGGTAGGGTGATGACTATATGCAGTCATACACTGGTCAGTACAATGCCCATTATGTAGTAGATTATGTTGAGATTTCCCTTATGGACTATTATGTGATTTTCTTTTGTTTACAAACATGCCATGCATGCTTAAAAACAAGTGGATGCTCTACTTTTTGGGAGAGCGTTTTCATTTTTAAATAGTACTGAACTTAAAATAGTTATTTTCACATGACTATATGCAGTCATACACTGGTCAGTACAATGCCCATTATGTAGTAGATTATGTTGAGATTTCCCTTATGGACTATTATGTGATTTTCTTTTGTTTACAAACATGCCATGCATGCTTAAAAACAAGTGGATGCTCTACTTTTTGGGAGAGCGTTTTCATTTTTAAATAGTACTGAACTTAAAATAGTTATTTTCACCAGCAAAAAATGAGTTTATTCAGGAATAGCGGAGAATTGAAATTGGGGATGAGCATGGTATAGCAAAAACTATAAGCAAGTCTAACAAACAAAGGAGAGAACAGTTATTTTATAGAAAACAAATGAGGAAGTTGGGTGAAGGTGTTTTGAACAGAAGTCCATTGGAGGAAAGTGAGAGTTTAGGGTGGTGATGGCTACTCATTGGCTGAGTTGCAATGGTTCCCATTGGCTGAGCTTGTTGTTGGGCAAGAAGAAAAATCTTTCTCCTGCTGTGGTAATAAAGTAGAGACACTTCTTATTGGGATTTCCAGGTATGTCCCTTCCTGTTGGGTCTGTAATTGATGCTTCTTCCTGTTGGAGTATGTAATTCATGTGGAATGGTAGTGCATGAGAGCTCCCCCCTTTAGGCTTCCTGACTCCATTGTAAGTGAGGTTTCCTATATTCATTTTCACAATAAATAATCAAGATTAGTAATGTAATTAAAGTCTAACTTCTTTTTGTCTGTCTGTTAGGTCTCTCTGAACCGTATAGGTTAGTCAGGGTAACTTGAGAAAATGCTGCTGTGACTAGTAAACCCTGAAACTGCTGAGGTCTCACAAAACAACCATTTATTTATCACCCATGTCACAGTCCAGGGCAAGTCAGGGGCTCCTTGGTGGCCCTCCTCCAACAGTGTTTCAGAGATCTGGAAGGTTTCTACTTGTAATTCGGCCATCTCAAAGTTTTTCACTTGCAGTCACATGGATGGGAAAAAGAGGAAGCATGGGGAATCCACACTTGCTTTTAATTATTGTAGACCAGCAGTGACATGTGATTTCTTACATTTCTGTTGGTGGAAATGCACTAACATGTTCCCAATGTAACCACAAGGGATGCTGGGAAATGTCTTTGAGGAATGGAGTGGTGAACATGGTATTGCGCCTGGCACACTGAGAGTGAGCTAAACATTTCTTACTCTTATTGGGGATTTGTCTGTCTTCCCAAGTAACCTCAGTTTTTGCTTACATAGTTCCAGGCTATGTTTGGTGTATTCAGCTTGATGATTAGTGTATCTTCTTGGCAAAGTAGTCATGATTCTTATTAGAATGGAAAGTATTTTATAGATAGGTGGGGTCATGAAATGGTAGAACTTTCAGGGGCCTTGAAGACCCTCCTACTCTGTTTTACAGACAAGAACAACTTGAATCCTAGTAAGGGGAAGCCATTGGTCCCACTAATTAGTGACAGAATTGAGACAAACATTGCAATAGCCTTTGCCTTTTGACCATCAAGTTCTTCCTCTGTCTTCACTCTACTGATAAGTTCGGTTTCTTTTCACAGTCTCCTAACACTAAGTATGTAAAGATAGTGATTAATCTAAGTGTCTCAAGAAAGTCCTTTCCAGGTTGGAATTGGGAACATGAAATCTCAGTGGATAAAAAACATCAAGTAGTAGCACCTCAGTGAATGGCTTCCAAATTAGTTCTTAACGTCACCCCCTTCTATCCCCTTTTCCCCTGAAGCCCAGTTGCAAGAAGCACATTAACCTGAGATGAAGCACATATTAGAGAAAGGCTCTCTCCATAGCATTATCTATTACTCTAATGAGCATGAAAAAGGGGAAAGGGGATGCTCTCTCTTGAGCTATTATTACCTCCACTATAGAGTTGACATACACAAGCTCATTATTGCATTATGTTTTATTCAACAAAATAACTTTAATGTTGTAGCTTAAATTGAATTCGCTAAAACATCTTCATCTCCAGCATAATGTGCCTCAAGTGTCTTCTTGGTGCCTGTGTTTTCTCCAGAATTATAGTGCTGAAGCTATGGAAATGGCGAAATTATATGCAATCTGCAAAACAATGTGGCTATAACGTGGTAATTGGCCTTCCACATAATTAAAGAAACATTTCCTCATCAGCGCTGTTCCATCGAAGACCCAAAGGCTATCATTGTACAAATCATCCACTTAGGAAAACCTTTATTCCCAGTAGCCTATAAAAATCTGGTTATGCAAACAGATTTGCTTATTCAGTAGCATTAATGACTTCTCACAGTTAAAAAATAATCAAGGTGATTGACCTATAATCTGCCTCCTCTGTGACCGAGTGTCATTTTTATTTTGACGGTGGGGAGTTTTTGACTCTGAAAATTATTCACAGCTGGCATCAAGACCCAGGAAAGGGAATCTCAAAAACCAGCAACCTGTGTATTCCCAGCCTGTTAATCAAAATAAAGTCACTTCAACTGGATTAGGGTCTTGTACCTGGCAGAACAGCTCCTACAGACAATGGAATTGGATTCTTACACTTGATGTGACACCTTTTTGAGTGAGTTCAGATTCTTGTTTGATAGACACTTGCTGGAAAATTGTCTGTGCAATAGCTGAACTCCCGTTTTTTATTTATCATTTATTTTTTTAAAAAGTAGCATTACATGTTTTGATACCTTCCAGCCATTATTTTTATATGTGATCTTTAGATATGGTCTTGAATAACTCATACTAAGAAGACCTCCAATCAGTGATTTTTGGAAGATGTCTGATGGTTGGTTGGTTTTAATCATGAATCTCTCCTTTTCATCTGTCCCCTGGGTTCTATTTTTATTCCTCCACACCCTTTTTTTTGGGTGGGGGGAGAATCACCTACTCCCAAGGTCTTTACATTTTCTTATTTACATTCTAGAATTCTCTATATGACTCTGCTCTGGCATATCCAACTACCCACTGGTCATATCCACTTGGACGATCCTCTTGAACTTGACCTCAGCTTACCTTTCCTCTTCTGCCTGAGTTTATCAGGTCCAAATCACCCCACGATCCATCAAACTTCCAAAAAACTTAGATGTCATCCTGTATTCCTCCTCATTTCCCAATCACATTAATCTACCTCTCCTCTCCATCTACATCACCACATCTTGTCTCACTTGGGTTAGTGGAGCCTCTCACCTGGTCTCCTTGCTATCCATCCATCTTCCAGCCAGAGTTCTCTTTTTATAGCACAGAGATGATCATTACTCCCTTACTTAACGACATCTCCTGGCTCCCTTTGTCTACAGGATAAACATGGCTGACAAGAACTATTATGATTTGGCTCTAACTTACTTCTGTACTTCTCAGCTTGTACTCTGAGAATTATATGAACTTCTTTTATCTCCTCAAACACCCTTTCAGCTCTCAGTCTTTGCACATGCTCTTCCCTCTGCTTGGAGCAATCTTCTACCCTCTTCCTTGTTCACCTGGGTAACTCCTATCACCTTCTAGTCTTCAACTTAAAGGCTGTTTGTTGGGGGAAGTCTTTCTGACCACCTGATACTAGATGAGATGCCCCTTTCATGTGCTCCATGTGAACCCTCATCATAGCACTTTCCACTCTGACTCATAAGTGATTTTTTAACTGTTTTTTTCCCCCTCATGAAATGCAAGGCCCATTGAGGAAAGGGTCCATGGTGGGTCACTGCTATACTTCTGGTATCTGACATTTGACAGAGCTTATGTTGTTTCCCACATACCATTTGGCCTGCTTGGGGGCTGTGCACACATGTCCTGACATTGGAGAATGCCCTTCCTAGCATCCGTTCTGAGTTGGCTTGGAGAAAATCCAGTAGGCACTTCCCAAAACATGAAACAAAAGGTTAACTTAAACCTGAAGTTCTTCAACTTCAGGCTGAATTAGAATCCCCTGGGAAGCTTGTTACAAATGCTGACTCCTGTGGCCCACTTTTAAAGAGTCAATGAGTTTCTCCCTCTTCAAAACATACCCAGAATCCAGACCCTCTTCAGCAGCAATCTGGACTGAACCACCCTTGACTCCCACCTGAGTCACTGCAGTATCCCCTCACTGGTCTCCTCCTGCTTCTGCCCTTGTCATCCTAGTCTATTCTCTTAGAGCAGCTGGAGTGATCCTTTTAAAATAGAACTCAGGTCACATGAGCTCTGTGTTCAGAATCATTTGACACCCCCATCACACTTACAGTTGAAGCTGAAGCTCCGACTATAACCCACAAGGCCCCATATGACCAGACCCCTAGTTGCCTCCTCTCTATTCTCTTCTGCTACCACTGTCCCCATCACTCCCTCTGGTCCAGCCACAGTGGCCTCTTCTCTGTTCCATGACCATACTAGGTCTGCCCTTGCTTCAGGGCCTTTGTACTTGCTATTCCCTCTAACTGGAACACTTTCCCCAGACATCCACATCGCTGGCTAGGTCTCTCCCTTCAGCTCTCTCATCTTTCAGTGAGCCTTTCCCAGCCTCCCTGTCTAAAATGGCGATATCCATACTTCTTCCAACACTTCCTGTTCCTCTCCCTATTTTGTTTTCTCCTTCATTTTCATCTCCAATGCATACACATTTAAAGTACAGTGGGGCCTTGACTTACAAGTGTCCCGACTAACGAGTTTATTGAGATACCAGCTGTCTCTCCGCTGATTTTTTGCATTGAGTTGATAGAGTAATTTGAGTTAACTAGCTCCTTAACGAGCTCCTTAATGAGCTCGGTCTCAGAACGAATTAAACTCATAAGTCAAGGCCCCACTGTATTTATCTTATTTGTTTTCAGTTCTTCCCACTAGAATGTCAGCTCTATGAGAACAGAATTTTTGTCTGTTTTCTTCCCTGCTGTATCTCCAGCACCCAGGGCAGTGCTTGGCACATAGTGAGCATCCAATCAAGTATTTCTTAAATGAATGGTGGAACAGATCTGCATTTTTTATTGTGGCAAATACATATAACATACACTTTATCATTTTAACAATCTGAAAGTGTACAATTTAATACATTCACTAAGTTATGTAACCATCGTGCAGCTTTTACTTTCTCCCAGAACTTTTCCATCACTCCAAAAAGAAACCCCACACCCATTCACAGTCACTTGTCACTTCCCTGGCAGCACTAATCTACTTTCTGTCTCTATGGATTTCCCTCTTCTGGACATTTCATATAAATGGAATCACATATATGGCCTTTTGTGCCTGATTTCTTTCACTTAGCAAAATGTTTTTGAGGTTCACCAATATACAGGAATCTGTAATTTTAAGAAGCCTAGAGATTCTGATGCAAATGATCTGACCACCTCATAACTCCTCTCTTTCTCTCTCTCTCTCTCTCTCTCTCTCTCTCTCTCTCTCTCTTTCTCTGTCTCTCTCTCTCCCCGCCCCCTCTCTCCTCCCCTCCTATCTCTCTCATAGTTGCCTTAGGCATCCCTGTGATTCCCCTCTGCTTTCACAATGATATTCTCTCAAATTGTGCTTTGATCCCAATCCTTGGGCTTCTGTCCACACTGTCTGTTTTGGGAGGAAGAGCCACGTGCTTCTCACAGAGGCTCCCGCAATGCCTCTCCTCTCCCACACCCGATTTTACTCTCTCACCCGCTTTATTTCCCCTCTAAGGCCATCAACCTGTATCTCCCCATCCCCACCTGGAGTGGGTGGCTTCTCTCTTCATCCAACTAGCAGAATGATTTCAAGCACAGGCTTTGGGGAAGAAAGAATGATTTTGAGTCCCAGCTCCACTACTCACTAGCTATGTGACCTTGGATTAGTTACTTAACCTATTTGAGATCTGTTTTGCTTCTGTAAAGTAGGAATTGCAATGGTGCCCAACTCATAGGGCTCCCAGGAGATTGAAATGAGCTAATTCTCAGCACAGTGGCCAACCCTTGTTAATGTTAATATTAACCAACTGCTAGACCCATATCCACTGCATTGCTCTTGCTGATTCCACTGGATCCATTAGTTCCAAATTCCCAACTACCAAACCAGATTACAAATGAGGGGTTAGCCCACAGCTTAGGAAAAAAGATTTCATCCCCAACACAGTGACTCTAAGATGCTGAACTGTAATCCACCCCGAAACCTCCTGCTTTCCACAGTTCATTTAAGTTACCTGGGTTGTGGCGGGCAGGGCTGGTGACCACTTAGAGAGCAGCGATGCTTTGAAAAGTCAACTGATAATCGTGTTGTTGATGGATGGCACCTCAGAGTGCAATTTAACTCTGACAGAAACTCACCCCATTGGGGAAAATGTGCCCAGGCTGGCAGCCGCACCAGGATGGAGGCTTTTCCTTCGGGCTCTCCTAGGTGCAAACAGCCAGGAAGGTTTTGCTTTCTGAGCTGAGCAGAACCATGTTCCTCACTGCATAGCGAATGTTTATTCCTTTTGCATTGATTAAAAGTGCTTACAGAAGAGGTAGGAGGGGAGTGGTGACAGTGTGAGTTATGGCTCAGCCTGCTGCCAGTGGAGCCTGCGCTCTGCATGGCTGTGCAAGGGTGTTTGGAAAAGTGGCTGGGCCCATCAGTGACGGCGTGTCAATGCTGCTGCCACAACATCTCATAGCCTGATTGCGGCTCTTATTTGCAGAGTCCACACCAGGAAGTTTGTTCAGCCGAAGAAATCATTTTACCTTCCTGCCTCTTCTGCTGAACCCCATTTACTTTTACCCAGGTCTCTATCCAGAAGAGCTTTCAGCAACGGAGGATCCAGTGCCCTCTCTCAGTCTTTCCTTGCAACTCCCCTCAGCAGGGGCTAGGAGGAAACCCTTGATGAAGTCAATCACAGGACTGTTGGGAGGACTCAGGCTAGCCCTAAGGTGTTTGCATTTTTAAATTGATTACTAGTTATCTCAAATGAGTTTCTAATTAGTTGAGCTTCAGGCATTGTAAGGAAATGACATGCAAATATGCAAATATTGTGAGATAAGACTCTCCCTATGCCTGCCCCAAGAGTGACTTGTACTTATCTTAACTTATTTTCTTTGAGTCTAGCCGTTTTTTTCTGAACTTTCAGGGAGGATCCCTGGGGTGGCTTGTTGGAGGCGGTTATTTTTAAGTCAGGTTTGTAAATTAGGACAGCTAGATGAAGTCATATAACATACTGTTTGCTGTGGCAGACTGTATTCTCTGAGAAGATGGCCACAATAATATTTCCTATTCTATGGATTCTTCTAGAAGCTTGTCACACCCCCATGGAAAGGTAGACTATGTTCCCTTCCCTTTGAATCTGACTGTTTCCACAATTAGGATGCAGTTGTACAACTTCTTCCTGGTTCTCTTTACAAGCTCACACTTTGAATTCAGCCATGCTGTGAGGAAGCCCAAGCAGCACATGGCAAGGCCCATGTGGAGAGAACCCCTCTAGCCCACTGCCCTGCAGCTCTCAGCTGACATTGGCACCAACTCTCCAGCCATGGAATGGGCCATCTTGAGAATGGTTCCTTTAGCCCCAACTCAAGACAACCCAGGTGATACTGTGAAGAGCATAACTGGGTCTTTCCTGTGGAGTCCTGCCCAAATCACAGATTTGTTAGGGGAACAAATGATGTAATTTTTTTTAAGCCACTCAGTTTTGGGGTGGTTTGTTATATAGCAATAACCAGACACCTACTTTGCATAAAGCCCCTGCAATTAAGAGGCCTCTGGACTTAGATGCCGGGGTTCAAATTCCCTTTCCACTTTGTATCATCCAGGTGACTTATGGCAGATTCCTTAACCTCCTTGTTTCTCAGATTCCTCACCTATAAAATAGGGATGATAATAGCATCTACCTCATGGGTGTTATGAGGGTTTAATAATAATAATAGCAATAATCCTATATAATAAAAGCCTAATATGCTAAGTTTCTGGTTGTCTGGTCGCCCGTTCAACCAATTAAAGTGTAATATGCTAATGATATGCTAAGGCCGCTCAACAGCTCACTATGATGTGCACTGACCACCAGGGGCAGACAGTTGATCGGTTGACCAGTCGCTATGTCGTGCACTGACCACTAGGGGGCAGATGCTCTGACTGGTAGATTAGCTTGCTGCTGGGGTCCAGCCGATTGGGACTGAGCAAGATGGGCCGGACATGCCATGGAGCCTTCCTGCGGTCCCTCCCCCGCTGGCCAACCTCCTGCGTCCCTCCCCAGTCCCGATTGTGCACCGGTGGGGTCCCTCAGCCTGGCCTGCGCCCTCTTGCAATCCGGGACCCCTTGGGGGATGTCGGGGAGCCGGTTTCAGCCTGATCCCACAGGCCAGGCTGCGGGGGCCCACTGGTGCACGAGTTCGTGCACTGGGCCTCTAGTACTAATAATAACAATTGGGTGGATGATTCTATCCCATGAATGTGAATTCCTTCACAAATGTTTTTGGAATGCTTATTATATGCATTGGGGGAGAGAGTGGTGAGAAAAATAGCCTTGGTCCCTCCATCCTGAAAATTAGTCTATTGGGGCATGCTGGAGACCAATTCCAGCATGTCATAATTTCAAGAGTTTCATCAAAAGGTTGATGAGACTTGGGGACTCAACAGGGTTGAGTCACACATGTAGTCACCTGTTGGGAATGGCTAAAGGCATTTCCCCAAACCTGAATAGGTTACATTAAATTGATTGTGGCTGCCAAACAGCTAAAAGGCATCTTAATCTACATGTTATTGCCTCCTACTGGCCAAACACCTGAACAGCCGTAGGCTAATTCTCCCATTCTGACAATGGACTCTGTACCAAACCCTGACCCTTTGAAGTGTATATCTCTGCCTTGCCTCAGGACAAATTGTGTTAATAAAAAGCATGGGGTCCTGGGGACAGGGAGAACCTAAGACCTTAGACTTAAGACCTTAGATCTTAGCTCCTTTAGCTAAGCTCCTCTGACCCCCAATGCCTTTCAAAATTATATTTCGTCTCCGGACTCTTTATTAGTCTCTGGATTCCTATGTCATCTATGCACAGCCCCTTCTCCAGATTCCTGAACCCTTCTTGATGCTGGGACAAGAACCCTGGCAGGGCACATGGATCGTAAACAAGTAAACAATAAGTCAACATATGATGACCAGTTCTGAGAAAGTGACACAGGCTGAGACTTGGATGAGGGGTGGATGTTAGCCAGGAAAAAGCATGTGTGGAGGCTCTGAGGTATAAAAGAGAGGACTTGGGCCCCCAATTTGGCCTCATCCAATGTATCATGATCGTGTACCTTTCATCTGTAAGCACTTCTTCCTGGCAAGCATCTAAATGGTTTCTGGTTCCTTTATGTAGAATTTCACCAATGTGCACAGTTTGAAATATCCTCAGGGTTGCTGGCTCTGAAAACAAAACACAATGAACACAATGAAATGTGCATCAGTCAGGATTCTTGGCTGCAAGCAACAGCAACTAACCTCGTTTATGAAGCAAGAAGGGGAGTTCACTGCAAGTTTTTCAGGGGGTTTGCAGAATATACAGGCAGCTGTGGGGTCAGGCTTGAGGAATGGGCAGGAATGTGTGGTGGGGGGGCTGGGAGGGGGTTTGGAGCCAGCCAGTTAGAGCTATTCATTGGGAAAGAACTGACCTCTGTCTTTGCAACTCTTTTTCAAGTCACAGCCCTAGTAGCAAGCATCATGGGTGTTTGGGAAGGGGGTTGGTAGTGGGAGAAGGAATATGCCTACCAAAAAGGACTCCTTGTGGTTAACAGGGTCCAAATTCATAATAAAAGTCTAGCAGCTATTGTTTGCAGAGGCCTGTTATGCACAATGCATATCAGGGAAAAGCAGAAGACTAAACCTTCAGCCTCCTTTGCTGTGTTTCTGCTCTTTCTTAGCTGAACTGTATAAAAGAGTTCCTGGAAATGTATTTTAAACAATGGACTAAAACCTGTCCTGTCCAATTGGACCTGTGCAGTTATACCCTCATTTTCATCTTTACTGACCAATCAGAGCAGCTCCATATGACAAATCAGGATGTATGATTCTGACCATTCAGGATAGTGCTATTTGGACCAATGAAACTGAGCACATTAGGATTCTTCATTTGCATAAAGCGGACCAATCAGGGATGAAGTGGTGTGTGTGTGGCACTTTCTCTACATAAGCAGGCCTCCTGTTGTCTCCAGGGAATGTGCTTTCATTTTCCACCGAAGGATGCATTTCCCTGGTTTGCAAACTGTTTACCTGAATAAAATTTATTCTTTTATTGCAACCCAGATTGGGGACTCCTGTTGGCGTTAGATTTGTGATAACAAACTTTTGTTGACACCCCCAAAGACAGATCTGGATTTGAGTGGGGGTGTCAGCCACAAACTGACAAATGTCTACTATCCCTCCTTTCTTGGAATGCTTTTCGTGGAGAAAGAGAGGGTAACTCATCACCTGTCCATCCTGGTTTCTTTGAGAGAAGTAGTGACTCCAGAATTCATTCTGCCTTTTTCTACTTTCTTCTCCTGATGGGAAGCATCACCAGGGTCTGAGAACTTTGTCTGACGAGGAGGTGAGCACCAGCCTCATTGTAAGGCAGCAGCGCTACATAGCGATCTTCTCACATGACATCACCACTTTGGACTCATTCCTAATTCACTTGTGGCTTTTATAGCCTTGGCTTTATGACACGAGTGTACAGCACTTGTCATTTATGGGACGTGGTGTAGCCTCAGGGCTGGTCTTCCTCGTTTCTCCTCTGCTCTGCACTTTCATTTTATTGGAAATAAGCCAAAGCATCCTCTCATTTGTGCCCAGTACAGACCTTGGCTCTGAACTTGAGATGGAAAATTGTGACCCTTCGTCAGTATGTGAGTGGATTTGACCATGAGGCATTTTGGGCTTCCCTGGAGTAGGCTGATAAGGAGGGTCAGGGAGACTGAGCAGAGAGCGTGGTGAATCCAGGCATTCTCAATTACCATTTACCGAGGGGAGTAGAGAATATAGGTAGGCTGGCGATGCTATCCAGGGTGGTATAGCCATGGGAGTGGGGATACCAGCTGCAGTTTTGAACCAGTGCTGATCCTTGATCTAATTTTGGTGGTCTGAGAATTGGGAAATGGTGCTATCCCATGCCTGGAGGTGTGGAACATAGAGTCCGATCTCTTGGGGGGAGCTGGGAGGGTCTGGGCAGAGGTGCATAGTGGCTTTGGAGTCAGAAAGAACTCACCGGAATCCTTGCTGTGACACTGACTTGGTGAAAGTGACTGACTGTTTCTGAATCTTAGTCTCCTTAGATCTGTAATAATGAGATAAAATGGAATCCATACCTTAAGAATTATGATACCTGGTAAGCTTCCATCATAGTTCCTGGCACCTAGGAAGTGCTCAGAACTTGTTAGCTATTGTTAATAAAGACTGGGAGTCTGTGGCTTGTTGGGCATGCAAGTGGCTCCCCCAAGCTTATCCCACTACAAATAATTCTACAGCAGCAAAGTGGCATCTAGGAACCATGGCTGATGCACCTATCTTGCTTGCTCAACTGGGTTGACATCTTCAGTGCCTATGCCTAAGGCTGCAGGCTCCCTCTAAAACGGCTGCAGACATAATCTTATCTCCATAGGCAATCCCCTCACACTCTCCCCATTCTTCTTTGGAATTCCCCTCCCCCTGGGATCCTCAGGTCCTTTCTCTATGCCTAGACTATTTGGATACCCAGCTTGCTTCCCTGCCACCCAGGATGCTCTTCTCTTTGGGAAGTCCAAGTGCCAAGTTCATTTTCCCAGACACCTAATCCCAGGTAGTTCAAGAGGAGTGATATGGACCCCTGATTGCCTGGTTTCTTGGGTAGAGGTTGGTTTAAAGATAGGAGTGGAGTCTTCTCCAGCTCCTGCAACTGAGAAGGATGGAGGGGCAGGAATTAATGGCCTTTGCTCTTGGCTAGTGAGAGTCTTGGTCTTTTGGTTCCTGTCAGCTAAGTTGGGTGTTGAGATCAATTTAAATATGTAAACATTGATTTCAATAAAGGCCAGAAGATGGGTGTCTTGTCTTCATCTCTTCATGGGTGTTCTTCCAGAGTTCTGCATCTAACTCATTGAAACAGAAAAGGGGATGTATCAGTTGATATAACCAGACCATGGAGCAGCCCTCTCTTGCCCATTTCTCCTTCTCTCTCACCTCTACATCTATTTTTTCTCCTACTTTGGATAGAATATTTATATATGGTAGGGATCTTGGCAGAAGTGTCTTGGGCATTCATCCTTATGACTTTGTTGTCAGGAAGAAAATTGACTTCCCTTTCCCAGCTCCAATGTGAAAATTCCCAGAAAAAGGTTGTGCTGGGCCCTGTGGGCCACTTGTTCACATGTGGACCAGGGGTTTGGGGCACTATGATTGGCCAAACTTGAGTCCAGGGTGGGTGTGGGTGCATCTGTTACCAGAAAAACCTGGGGGGTGGGGGGACACCAGGAGAAATCACTGTGAATTGGGTCTACCACAATGGGTGATCTGACAAAGCTCTTTGCAATGCACTATTTCTTAGCCATTTCAACTCCTCTTTGGAATAAGGCAGGCCACCAATACATTTATCAATAAGATATACGATTTTGTTATGGCAGAAATGAGCGTGAAGTTAAAACAAAGAAACCCACAGAGAGTTATCAGTAACCAGGATATGACAAATAAGTCAGTTCTGCCTTACTGTTCTTTATTATTTGTAGTTTTGAAGGCATGGGTGAATATGAGATGAGGGTAAGGGTGAGTCCTTAGCCTGGAGACAATTTGAAAATGGAAACCCTGTACTTCCAGTTACCATGGGAGCATCTTCACAATCTTGACTATGCAGAGTATTTGGGCTGTGGCCATAGGGGGAAATGATTCCAAGGCGTGGGAGGCTCTGCAGACCAAGCAAGGTAGCTTCTAAGAAATGCCTTGAATTGTAAGTACAGACAAAATATTACATTTGAGGTTTCTGGGTAGACATATTTTGGAAATATTTATTTTCTTGTCTGTATAATTCTACATTGTCCTAGAAGGTGGCCCGCATGGCTTTAGCTTAATGATATACAAGGTGGGTAGTGTTTGCAGGGAGATGAGGTCACTTAACTGCATAGGCAGTGCCACATTTTTAATTAACTATTGATTCGTAGGATTGTGTATTGAGGTTAATCAGGTACAACAAGAACAGATAACTTTACTTGGCTTCCTTTAAACTCAAGCATATAAATCTGATGTGGAGTGACTGTATATTAGAAATGGGACTTTCTTTTGGGTCTAGAAGTAATCAATGAAGCCTCGAAGCTGAGAATAACAAGTGCAATTTGGTTTTATTTTCTCCTTGGATTATGGTGTACAGGGGACATATTTCTTTCTTATTTTTGAAAAACCTCACTACATGTGGTGAGCAACAGCTCTTACTATGGAAGGGACAAATGCAGTATTTTCCCAACGAGCAGTCACCGTACATTCTCAGACATAGCTGGAGCTGAAGTACAAGGATTAGTCAGGGCAGAAATATTGTTGAGCTTCCTACTAATTCAGGAGTATCTGCAGGTGAAATTTTAAGTTCCAGTGACAAGGATGAGAAAAATAGACCAAGTGAGATTTCAAACTTGCTGAAAGATTACTGTTTTTTGATGCCAGATGTATAAAGCATGATTGCATTTGTTGTGAGTGTGGGATCCAAGAGTGAATTCTAACTACATCTGGCAGCCTCCTAAGAGATCTTGAAGCTCACATCTTTCTTTACTAAATAAAAACCAACAAACAAGCAGCTCACCTCGCTGTCATTTTGGAATTAGGGAATGGCTATGGTTCTCAAGCCTGGGCAGAGAAAAGCTAAGGAGAGGGTGCCCAAGGCATCAAAGAATTTTTACTTGTCATTCCACTGCAGGGTTTGGGGTCCTAGAGCACCACTCTTAGTGATCTACTTAGAACCCTTTGTGGTTTCCTGTGTTCTTTTTTTTCAATTACAGTTTATATATAATATAATTCTGTATTAGTTGCAGATGTACAGCATATATTTTGCAGGGTGGTCCCCCACCTGGCCTATACATCCTATGTTCTTGAGATTTGCTTGTTGACTGCTGGGTACAAAGGGTAGGTCAGCATCTCTTCCTTTGGTGAGCAACTCTCTCCCACTTTCAGAGCAATCTTGTTCAGTTCATGTGGTGGTCATGTGACTTGAATTTGTCCAATTAGAGGGCTTGATCCTGCTGGTCATATTGATTGGCTTGGGAATGGACACATATAAGATACCTCTGTTGCAACCACTCAACTCTGCCATTGTAGAGAGAAAGCCAGGGGCAAAATATGAATGAATGAACATAGCTATGTACCAATAAAACTTTATTTACAAAACCTGCTGGTGAGCCAGATTTGACCTGCAGAATATAGTTTGGTGACCTCAGAGTTAGGCTGATTGGTACATGTCATTACCCTGGTGACTGTTTTCTGTTTGGTCAACATGTCCTAAAATTGACCTAGTTATGCCGAAGGGGACTTACATGTCGTATGTGAGGGAGAAGGTTTCTCTGCATCCTCCTGGGAACGAAAGTGGAACATGGAGCCCCAAATGACGTCCCAGCCTTCCTGTGACCAGGCAGGGAACCAGCCTCAGGACAGAGTGCAGATGAAGTTGGCAGAGGAGAGAGATGGAAAGAGTCTGGGGTCTGGATGGAATTATCCAGATGCATAAGGCCCCTACCCCACCACTGACCTGCTATTTGTGTGAGCAGACCACACACATTTCCTTACAGGATGAGCCAGCTTGAGTCTGGATTTTCTGTTACTTGACTTCAAGAGCATTCTAACCAGTACCGGGTTCAGATAGATTTGAATGAATCTGTGGATCATTGATCAGTGAGTGAACCTGAGTGGTTTGGGGGACATATCTTAAAATTTTGAGGGTGATATCATGAGGGAAAGCCATATATCCTTCAAGTTATCTCAAACCAGGATTGTATGCCGAAGTGGAAATTCCTATTTGTGGAAAATGTGCTCAGAGAAGGAGAGTATGAATTTGGGACCTGAGTGTTGTTATGAGACCCCTGATTGATCTTTTGACTAAATTTGGAAGTAATTTATAATTGTTATAGATCCATTGATTTAGGATAAAATTTTTCCTTAAAGAAAATTAAGACAAAAGAATTTTGTCCACCTGCTTTATGTTGAAGGCAGGGGGTAAGGTGGGAAACCTGAGGTAAGGGGTGGGTAGGTGGCACTCACAGCTAAACCTCTTTAAAAAAAATCCTCACTGCGGGTATTTTTCCATTGATTTTTTTAGAGAGAGTGAAAGGGAGGGAGGGAGAAGGGGGGTTGAGAGAGAGAGAGAGAGAGAGAAACATGGATGTGAGAGAGCAATAGCATAATAGTGACTGGATGCCTCCTGCACGTGCCCTCGATTGGGGTCAGGGGTCGAACCTGCAACATAGGTATGTGCCCTTGACCAGGAATTGAACCCAGGACCCTTCTGTCACCGATGCTCTAAGCACTGAGCTAAACTGGCCAGGGCTGAACCTCTTTTGTCTTTATTTATTTTTTTTTCCTCTTTTGTCTTTAATTCTGATCCCACTTATCTCCCTCAGGTTTTATCCATGTGGTTTAGGAGAATAGCACGTTTGTAAAACTTTTTTTGTTGTTGATAAAATATACGTAACAAAATTTACCATTTAAACCATTTTAAAAGTGTAGTATTTAGTGGAGTTGAGTAGTTCATATTGTTGTGCAAACATCACCACCATACGAGACTTGTCTTTTTGTGTCTGATACCATTTAAACCATTTTAAAAGTGTAGTATTTAGTGGCGTTGAATAGTTCATATTGTTGTGCAAACATCACCACCATTCATCTCCACAACTTTTCACCTTCCCACCCTGAAACTTCACACCCATTAAACATGAACTCCCATTCTCCTCTTCCTCAGCTACCATTCTGTTGTCTGCCTATGCCCTTGAGGACTCTAGGTACCTTACATAAGTGGATTCATATGAGACTTGTCTTTTTGTGTCTGGCTTATTTCACTGAGCATGTCTTCAAGGTTCATCCATGTCGTAGCATGTTATACTACGTTTTGTTTTTTAAATGTTCCTCCCCCCCCAAATATATATTTTTATTGATTTTAGAGAGGAAGGGAGAGGGAGAGAGAGAGAGATAGAAACCTCAATGATGAGAGAGAATCATTGATCAGCTGCCTCCTGCATGCCCCCTACTGAGGTTTAAGCCCACAACATGAGCATGTGCCCTGACTGGGAATCGAACCGTGACCTCCTGGTTCATAGATTAACACTCAACCACTGAGCAACACAGGCCGGGTGGTGTGTGTGTATTTAGAACCATATCCCTAGAAGTGAGGTTTCTGGGGCAGAGGGTATGAGCATTTAATATTTAAAAAGAGATTACCAAATTAGACAGTTTAATTTGCAAGTGTGTCTTGTTAGGAGAAAAGCTGTTAGATTAAGTCCACCTTGTAAATGTTATATTTGAGTAGTTTGTTATTAAATTGATTTGTGTTCTGCCTCTTCTCCAAAGGGCTCAAGGAAGCTTATAGCAAGAGGCAAAACAAATAAGGCTGAAAATAATAAACACAGAGAAAAGACAGTATATCGAGTACTTGCGGTGAGCCAGACACTTATGTTGAGTACTTGCGGTGAGCCAGACACTGTTCCAAGTGCTGTATATATGTAAGAACTCATCTAATCTTCACAGTCTCACTAGAGAGGGACTAACACCCTCATGGAGAAACTGAGGCACAGAGGGATTAGATAACTTGCTCAATGTCACGCAGCTAGTAAGTGGTGGAGCTGGGATTTGAACCAAGGCAGTCTGTTTTCAAAGTCTGGCCTTTTAGCTAAAGTAATGTTCTGCCTCCCCCAAACCAGGAGTTAGGGAGAGGAAGGGGAAAGATGGACAAATAAGGATTATCATTATTGCTGTGATTTATTTATTTAACCTTTCATTCATCCAACCATCTTTATTCATTCACTCATTCAACAAATAATTATCAAAGGCTGCTCTTTGCCAAGAGTGCTGGAGATAACAGTGAACAAAAGTATGTGTGGTCTCCACCTCTACTTGATTGTGAAGTTCAAACTGCTACAGGAGTGGTCTCCCTTGGGTGGGAGACATTCTGATCGACGTGTTCATTCAAGAGTGAGGGCTCTCTGAGCCCCCAGGTCTTCAGCCTCAGTATTGTGCCTTGGTCCCCTTCCTGCACCATCAGCCAGGGCCCTTGGCCTGATCCTTGTAGCTCATCAGATGCTCTGGGAAGGAAGGGTAGGCAAGTGTGCAGGCAGTGCTGAGCCTCATTCCCTGGTCCCTGGACTGAGCTATGACATCTTTATTGCTAGGGTGTGGTGGTCTCTGGCCCCAGAGGGAGAGGGGCCAGTCCTGGGTTTATGCTTCCTGTTCGCTGGTGGGAAAAGTGCTGGCCACAAGGGCTCTCCCCTTGCTTGGATACTTGATTGGCCAGACTTGGATAAATCAAGGTTTCTAGCCTTAATTTTTCTATCTGTAAAGTAAAATCAGTACCATTTTTGCTCTGTCTCTTTAAAGCCTGCATGAAGTGAATACAATACAACACATAAACAAAATTTCCATTCCTTCATCAAGTAATTTTTACTACTGAAGGGTGCCAGGCATTGAACTAGGCCCTGGGGTTGTAAGCAGGACAGGATAAATAAGCTCTGTGCCCTTGGAGCATCCAGGCTTGTGGGGAGACAGACGTGAGTCAAATAGTCACAACACAAATAACACCAAATGTTTGTGGCGTGCTTACTACATGCCAGACATATTTCTGAGTGCCTTACTGGCATCAGCTATGTTCATCTTTACAGCAGCCCTAAGAGATGGGTGCTTTTATAACCCTCACTTCTTAGGTGAGCAAACTGAGGCACAGAGTGATTAAGTAACATGTTCAAAGTCAATGTCTAATAAGAGGACAAATGAAGATGCATCCACAGGTCCCTGACTCCCAAACCTACCTCCCTAAACAGGACACCATCTTGCTTCTGTGCTATAGAGTGATATGGAGAAAAAGAACTGGATGGTTCATAAGAAAATAATAGTTGAGGGTTTAATTTATATTTGGGTATCTGTGGAAGACCCCTGGGAGGAGGTGGCATTAGAGAAGAAATGTTAAGGAAGAGAAGGAGCCAGCCTTGCAGAGCTGTGCGTGTGTGGAATTAAAGAGAGGCAGAGGGAATGGCACATGCAAAGGTCCTGAGGTAGGCAAGACTTTGGGAGCATTTGCAGTATGTAAAGAAAGCTCCTGCAGCTGGGATTATTGAATTGCAGGTGCCTTTGAGACTTGATACAGTGCCTGGTACATTGGCAGAGTTCAGTGGAGGTTAGCTCCTGCTGTGTCCTTTCAGAGAGATGAGAAATCAGAAGAGCCAGGGAAACAAGATTTCAGGGGAAGCTTGCTTCCCCAAGCCTCTGGGTGAGCACAGTGGGTATCATTTCAAGGCATTAGCGTTAGGAGCACATCAATTCCATCTGGTCACTTCTGGCCTCCTTCTCCAGGTGCTTTTCCTGCAGGGGACCTTTTTGCGGGGGAATCCTGGTGGGCCTTTGGGTCCCCTCCTTTCGGGGAATCCTCTTTTGTTGAATTCATTGTGCCTGTTTCCTTTTCTTCCCCATCAGCCCGGAATAGGAAGAAGGTAGCTCCAACCTGCTTTGAAAGCAGAGCAAATAAAGCTCTTTTACAATTGGTTCCACTGGAGAGATAGCATTAGATTGATTTATTCAAATAAATTCTGGGTAAAAGCCATAAAAGAGAGCTTAAGAATGAGTTCTGTTTCCCCAGGAAACCCAGCTGATGGATTAGCACCTGAAGGGGGTAGGCTCATGACTGGCTTTAGAGGGGACCAGGGATCAACTGGCACTTGGGGCAGACTCAGTGAGCATTTTTGGGGGGTACTGAAGTCGGAGGTGGCCCCCATTGGTGGCTGGTTCACCCTGCTCCTTAAGCTCCCTGTGTGTATAGAGTAGCAAAAGAAAGGAAATGGACTCAAATCAAAACATAAGTGTTTTTAACTGGATAAATGATGGACCTTACTGTCAGGGGGTATTTTTCTGCCCGGACATTGATGCTGTGATGCAAACAGCACTGGACAAGGTTGCTGGGAGACTTGAATTTGAATTCTGGCTCTCCCACTAACTGGACAAACTGCTTCCACTTTCTAGGTCTTAGCCTCCCTCCACTCCACCTGCCCTCCAGTTGCCAAAAAGGTGGGGCCCCGACCAGGCTATCTGATGATTCTTCCAGCTACAGCAGCTTGTGTTCCCATAAGGTGCTCCATAACAAGCTTTCCTTCCACACAAGAGCCAAAAAAGAAAGCACTAGACTAGTGATGGTGAACCTATGACACGCGTGTCAGAGGTGACACGCGAACTCATTTTTTTGGTTGATTTTTCTTTGTTAAATGGCATTTAAATATATAAAATAAATATCAAAAATATAAGTCTTTGTTTTACTATGGTTGCAAATATCAAAAAATTTCTATATGTGACACGGCACCAGAGTTAAGTTAGGGTTTTCAAAATGCTGACACGCCGAGCTCAAAAGGTTCGCCATCACTGAATAGTCTATATGTCAAGAATTGGTTACAGAATATTTTTCAGTTATAGGGCCTATTGTAGATTTTGTGGTATGTTATAAAGAAACATAATTTTAAGTATACTATCCTACACATTGTTCAAAAGAAATATTAGAACACAGTTTAAACATTTGAAAGTCCTAAACTCCAATGGTTTAGGACTTTCATTACAAAACCTAGAAAGAAGATCATAGAGCCCCCTTGAGGCTTAATCAAGAATTTATGAGATGGTGCATGTTTGAGAACATATTAGAAAATTTGGATGCATTCTTTTTAATTAATTTATTTTTGAGGGGACACTGAGACTTCAGACAGAATGACTTCCCAGCACTTTTGCTCTCAGTAGTCTAGCTAAGTGTGTGCATCAATCTGAATTGTTTATCTAGATTACCAAGATCCTAAAATGGCAGTGAAAATTT
>NW_005365229.1:3334526-3358336 GCF_000412655.1 Myotis brandtii | reverse complement strand
CCACCACCAGGAGCTTAAGGAGCAGGGTGAATCAGCCACCAATGGGGGCCACCTCCAACTTCAGTACCCCCAAAATGCTCACTGCTGCCCCAAGGAGCTCAAAAGGTTTGCCATCACTGCACTAGACCCTCTCTCCCCACCAGGAGCTTAAGGAGCAGGGTGAACCAGCCACCAATGGGGGCCACCTCCGACTTCAGTACCCCCCAAAAATGCTCACTGAGTCTGCCCCAAGTGCCAGTTGATCCCTGGTCCCCTCTAAAGCCAGTCATGAGCCTACCTCCTTCAGGTCTTTATAAATATTTTTTGTTTTAAGATTGAAATATTTGGGAAAAATAATTTCTAAGCTTGATAAACCATAATTCATTGAACTCCTATGCATAGGACTAGTTTCTGACCTTTCAAGCATGTTGTTCTTGCCTTTTAAATGTTTATGCTTGGGTCTGTTGCTTACTAGCTGTGTGACTCTGATCAAGTTACTCAACCTCTCTGAGCTTCAGTGTTCTCATCTGTATAATGGCAATAGTGCCTACCTTATAGAGTTGTTGTCATAATTGGATGACATGATGCATATAAGCAATGAGCAGTGCCTGGCTATATCAACTGTTCAAACATGTTAGCTCTTTTAGAATTATTTGCACAAGGTAATGAGCCTCTTCCCAGGTGGGTTTTTTCTGCTCTTAGGCTGATCTGGCCTGCCTCTTATCTTATTGTGAGGGTTGTTGAGGGACACCTCCCTCTTTCCCTAACCCTCCCTGCCTCCTCCACCGCATCTATGTACATACCGAGCCATACATAACATGGACTCACCTTTCTTAGTTGCAAGTAAGAGATGGTAGCAGGTGTGAGTGGGTGGTAAGAAAGAACCCGAGTCCTTACTTCTTAGCCTATTAATTCCTCAAGATTTGTCCTTGCTCTGGACTGGGATGGAAAATGTCATGTCTGGAGTTAGTGCATGCTGGAACCAGTAAGTGCAGTGTAGACTCAAGTATTTATCCCTTGTCCCTTCTACAGGGATTCAGTGCCCAAATCAGTCAGACATCAGAACTGAGACAAGGTGTCTCCAGGTGTGCTGGTGCCTGGTACCCGTGCAAGCTGTGTTTCCTCAGCCAGCTGGTTGTGTCCCTGGATCTGCCATAGGAACTTCCCTCCTTGGGCACAACTTTGACATCACCACAGGTAGAGGGGAAGAGAAGGAGGAGGGACAAGAGAGGGAGAGAAGGAGGGGGAGAAAGAAGAGGTGCTAGAGGGTGTGAGAGGGATGGATGGGGAAAGAGGGCGAGTCAGAAATACAGTCATCTACTACTGTCCTGAAGGAAAACGGAAGATTTGCTCTGGCCATGGTGCTGAAGTGCAAGTCTAGCTGCAAGGTATTGTAAAGAAATGACCCAGCCAGCGAGAAAGGGGCTACGTGGCTAGGGTCATCAGGGATTATGTATTGACAAAATAGGAGAAAATCTAGCAGTAATAGAGGAAATAGGAGGGAGGGAGGGAGGGAGGAAGGGAGAGAGAGAGAGAGAGAGAGAGTTAAGAGAGAGAAAAGATGTTTGTATATATAGATAACAGTGGAATGACTTCTTAGATAAGGGGTCAAATGCCACAGGCTCACAATAGAGAGACAACACATATTTTTGGCAAGCATTTCCATTCACCTCCCAAGGAGTGTGTGTGTGTGTGTGCACATGCGCATGTGCCCGGGTGTGTAAAAACAGGGGTTATTATTACTATATGAATTTTACTCAGCATTGGAGCCATTGCTTGGAAAATGATTTTACTCATGTTCCTAAAGCAGTGTAGTAGCAGAGCTGGGATACAAACACAGGTGCCCTTGTCCATTGGGACTTGCTGAGGCTGGCAACTCTGTGGGAGGAAAGCTGAAATCTTTCTGTTCTGTCTTAGGAATCTTTAACTCCTTGCTTGGCCCAAGGGATGGGGAATTTCCTACTCTATTTGGATAATCTAGGGCCTCCCCAAATGAAGGTGGTTGCTTTTTGGTTGTCTCTGGTACAATCTTCTGGAGGTAACTAGCACTTGCCATCTGCCCTCTGTGCCTCTCATGTACCTTTCGGGAACTCCCTGCTCTCCACGAAGCCCACGGCTTTCCATGTTGGCTGCATCAGCTCAGGCTCAGGAGACAGATGTACCTGGGTTTAATACTGATTTTCATCACTTACTGTGATCTTGTGTGAGCTTTCTTCACATCTTGTTTTGTTACTAGTATGGCTATGGAGGCTCCTGGGTGGTGAGTTGTGTTTGAACGCAACAGAGAACTAAGGATGAGGCTCTTGCTAATGTTAGCCCTGGGATTATTACAGAGCACATCCTGGTCTATGCTGGTCCTGAACAGTCAAGTCAGTCTGATATTATAGTGATTGCCGTAAATTCTGGGAGGTGGTGTCACTGAGGGGTTAAGAGTCTGGGCTCAAGGCAGACAATTGAGTTGCAAGTCCCAATTTAGTTGGGTGACCTTGGATCAGTTGTTTAACTTTTCAGAGCTTCAGCTTCCTCATCTGTAAAATGAGGTATTAATGATAATAATAATAATATCCACCTCAGTGAGTTATAGTGAAGATTTAATTAACAAACACACGTAGTATTTAGAACAGTGCCTGGCACACAATAAGCTCTCAAAAACATCAGCTACTATTACTTTGCTAATATTTTTACCATGGTTCTTATCAACTGGATGGCATGTAGAAGTAACTGGTACTCTGTCCTCAGTCTCTTTATCTGAAAAAATGGGGCTGCTGATAATAATTACTTCATGGAGTTAGGGTAAGAAAGAAATGAGATAGTTTTTATAAAGTGCCTCACAGAGTGGAGGCATCCAAAGACATCTCCCCTTTCCTCTTTCCTTGGTCATGTTCAAAACCAAGGTGTACTAAATATTAGAGTACATGCACAGTTTGGTGTTTCCTCCTTTTTGGAGGTCGTGGAACTCTTTGTGAATTTAAATGCAGAATCATATCTTCTGAGAAAAAAGGAAATATACACATATAATTTCAGTGGCTCAATAGTTCATGAGCTATTATGGGTTTTTATCTTATTGCCCACAAAAAATAATATTAATCTCCCCTTCACACAATGAATTACATAGATTTTACTGGGGAGAAAAGTGACTCACAAAAACAAGCCCTTAGACGTCAAGCTCTGGTGATAGTGAGACGTTGAGAGTCTCAGGGCCCCAGATGGCTTGGCTGTGAGTCTGTCTAGAAGCTCCTGAGCTGAGGACCTCTTCCAGCTTCAGGACGCACTGTACTCATCCCATTTCTGCCCCAAGGCCCTGTTTGGGGCCATCTCGTGGCTCATGATGATGGTGTTGGGGATGGGGCACTGTCCTCCTCCTCTCCCAATGCTATCTCTTGTGCACACAGGCTGTGTGGGCGCTGCCTTTAATCTGTCTTCTATAAACTCTGCAATTTATGGTGCAGTTGTGCCAGGGTGAAGGCAGGGATTCATCTTTGTTGTAAGCGTGGTATGCGTATTAAAAGGCTCTTACAGCAATCAGCATCGTGTAGCAGAAAACAATGGGACACAGCACATACCCATTTAGTAAGAACAAGAGGAGGGAAGATTTGGATAATCAAGACAAATATCCATGCACCCAAGATGCCTCTAGGAAGGGCTGGCAGGAATAGTTTAGGTAAATGCTGATGTCTGAGGTTT
Source organism: Myotis brandtii (assembly GCF_000412655.1). Lineage (NCBI taxonomy): Eukaryota > Metazoa > Chordata > Mammalia > Chiroptera > Vespertilionidae > Myotis > Myotis brandtii. Next base: position 3,354,673 of record NW_005365229.1, on the reverse strand, counting down.
TTGTTCTTGTCCTGGCAGATGGCTGCTCACCAATTTCATTCAGAGCCATGGAGGGGAAAATATGGAGGGGGGTTGTGGAAGAGCCCCTCAGAAACACTGTGCCTGAGTTGTTGAAGTGGATGAAGAGCTGGATTGGAATGACACTTGGGAGGAGAAGAAGAAAAACACAAGGTTCTAGTCACATTCCAGAATTAAAGACAAGATGGGCAAAAAGTGACACTTTTGGGCCTGGAATCTGGTGACTTGTTGGAATGTCCCTTGCATCTTGATAATATAACAAGAAAATTTAAAATCAGAAATAAACCAACTGCAGGATTATGTTCTTATAGTAAGGTTGATGGAAAGCTTGTTGATGGCTCTGGTAGGACTGTGGGTTCCCATGCAGTTTACAGGTGCAGGACATAGATACACATGCATTCCATATGAAGAAGAAGCAGGGAGACCATAAGCAAAGATGCATGGCACCTGGATGGATAGTTTGGGAGGAGACAGCCACTCTGTCCTCAGTGACCACTGATGGGATTTATGGAATTCTCAGCAACAGTGCAGAGCAGCACAAACCCTGATTTTTTTAAAAAATGGGAGTCATGGCTGATATTGAGGGTCATGGCTGACATTGAGTGTCATGGCTGGCAGCCAGTGAACCTGCTGTAGATGGGTGTAGGTGGCACCAGATGCTACATGGTAGGGGCAGTTGCCCAAAGAAGTTATGGGCTTGGAAGGGTCAGTACCCCGGGTTGTGATTTTCATTTGGAGAGGAAGCAGCAATGCCTTGGGCCAGGGGTGTTCTCTTATGGGGTTAGTGCCAAGATATCTGGGATGGAGAGAGTGCTCATCTCATTTTAATGGGGCCCCGACCCTCAGCTAATAGTCTAAGGTGGCATTAGTGGGGAGAGGGTAGTCCTGATGGCTGGATTCCTCCCTACATCTCCCAAGTGGCTAGAAGTTCGCAAGAGGGATTTCAGCAGAAAAGCTGTGGACTTTATGCTCCTCATGCTCTAATTCACAACCAGCTGAAGATGTCAGACCCAGAGCTTCTTGTGGCAGATCTGGCTCCAGCGCAGGATGCAGCTGTCACCCCCACCCCACAGCCCTTGCCTCTGACTTCCTGCCCTTGGCTGTTAGTCTCATCCGTGTTCAGTCTCTCTCCTTCTCCCCACATCACACCTGGAACCCTCAGGACCCTCTAACTTCAGGACCAGACTTGCCTGCACTATAAGAAAACACATGAGTTAAATGATATTTAAAAATAAGCACACTTTCTTTTTGAGCCCTTATGCTATGCCAAGCTAAGAGCTTTCTATGCACAATCTTGTTTAGTTCTCACAATAATCCCACGAGGTACTGTGATGCCCATTTTCCAAAGAGGAAACTGAAGCTCTCAAAGTTCAGTTTCCCTCTTTGAAGTTATGTGGCTAAGAGTGAAGCCAGAACCCCAGTCGAGCTCTGCCCCAAGAGCCGTGGCTGAGCTAACCTGCCTTCTAAGCCCCACTGTGGAAGGATGACCTGCCAAAGCAGCTTCTCCATCACCACCCAAAGTTCTCCCGATTCCGCCTGCTCACTTCTTCCTGCTGGAGCCAGTCTGGCCATGCAGGGTTAAGCTCTGCAGCAGGTGTTGTTGGGACCCTTGCCCACATCCCTTGCCCTCGCCACTTCCATGCATGCTGACTTGCCTTTGCCTGAGGCTCTCTGTGGCTACCAACTCCCACTTTGCCAGAAGTACTTGGGAATTAAGGTCCTCCAGGGAGCAGCTGTCAGTCTAGATGCTAATACTTGGTGGGTGAATACCCCAGCTTCTGTGCCCTGAGCTGAGGTGCACAGTCCACAATTTCTCCCAGTTGGATTAGCTTTGGGTGTCCAAAGGGTTGACAGCAAATTCTTTATAACCTTCTCCCTCCCATGATCCCTGTCTACAGAGTTTCCTAAAATCATCTCCAAAATCAACTAGTTGCATTTGAATCCTTGCATTAGATTCTGCTTTTTTGGGGGACCCAAGGCCCTCTTTGGGGGTCAAGTGTACCTTCTCCATGAGTGTGTGGGTTAGAATGGAAGTCCAAAGACCCCGCCAATGCAGCAGGTGTATCTTCCTTTAACAACCCATACCCTCTTTCAGTTTCCATCACTTTAGTTTACTGTTTTATTACTTACTAGAGGCCAGATGCATGACATTCGTGCACTTGCGGGGGTGGGGGGGCTGGTCCCTCAGCCTGGCCTGCGTCCTTTAGCAGTCCGGGAGCCCTCGGGGGATATCCGACTGATGGCTTAGGCCCGCTCCCCAATAAGCCACAGTCAGACATCCTTAGCACTGCCACTGCCACTGCCACCGCTGCTGCACTCACCAGCTGTCAGCCCAGCTTGTGGCTGAGCGGCGCTCCCCCTTTGGTGGTTGAGTGTCTTCACTTGGTCCCTGTCACCCTGGGTTCCAATGACTCTCATTGCATTTAGATTTCCCAATTCAATGGCAGCAGTTCCCACTATAGTGTGTCTTGGGCCTGTCATTTACCTTTTTATGCCTCAGTCTCTTCCTCTCTATAGTGGGGTAATAACAGGGTTATTGTGGCATTTAGAGGAATTAATATGTGGAAAGTAATAGAAGAGAGTCTCAAAGCCTATCTGTAGTTATTAGAATTATTTGTTGTGGGAAAGGAAGAGATGGAGGAGAGAGGAAGGGGCTGGAGCAAGAAGGGGAAGCTGTAGGATGCAAAGAACCCCTGATGAGAGTGGATCCATTTAGTCACCCAACAAATGTTTCTTGAGTACCTACTATGTGCCACCCACTGTGATAGCTTTTCAAATTAAAACCATGAACAAGGCAGAGGCAGTTGGGGAGGTGGGGGCCCTTCTCTTTTAGGTTCCCAGTTCCTGGCACTTCTTTGCAGTCCTTTGTCCTGTTGACAATGTCAACCAATCATCACCTTCCCACCAGGCGTTGAACTCCACAGGGGCAGAGAAAATGCCTGCCATGATCATCCTTATCACCCCCTCCTGCAATGGCCATGCCTGGCCCATAGACGCTTGATAAACATCCTTGATAGGTAAGCACAACTTTGAAAGATGATGCCTGTGCATTAAGCATGTAATCCTTCAGGTCAGATTCTCAATGCATTTTGAGCAGCTTCCTTTTTCCGGCCACATCCAAATCATTCACCATGCAGAATAGCACCAGAGACCAGGGTGTCCATCCGTGCAGGGCGCTGGAGAAGCGGACGTCTATCTGTCCCTTCTCTCCTCCCTTCCTTGGGCAGGGAGATCCCTGGGTGCAACCTGGGGGCAGGACTTTGCCAGAGTGGGCCTGGCCCGGGGCAGTGGAGAGCCAGCGGTCCATCTGGGCAGGTGAGACCCGCACAGGCCTCTTCCACGCGTGCCGCGGTGCGCGCTAGTAGCCAGCAGGGGGCGGCAGAGAGACAGGAGTGGTCCACCGAGGAGTCCAGCTCTGAGCCGCGCGGTGCGAACCCACCGAGGCCGCGCTCAGAAGCCCCATCTCCCATCGACAGGCCGCTGGGTTCGGGAGGCTGCTGGGTCTTTCTTTTTCCTCAAGTGCAGGCAGAGTCCCCGGGAGCCATGGCCAGCCCTTCCGGCAGCCCCGAAGACAAGGGCAAGCTCAGAGGCAGGGACGGCCGGCAGAGGCGGGAGGAGGAGGATGCCCCTCCGGAGGAGAAGAGGTTGAGGCTGGGGCTGGAAGGAGGAAGCGCAGCTCAGGAGGAGGGAGAAGACGCTCTACGCCTGGGCAGGGAAGAGACGGGCACCCAGACAGGTGTCGAAGGCAGAGGTGTAAGTGAGCAGGGGCTCAGGAGGGATGCGGCTGGGGGGTGGCTGGGACGTTCCCCATCTCTCCGCCGTCAGGTCTAAGTTGGTAATTGGGCAGCAACTCCTGCGGGGCGGGCGCGGTGTGACAGCTTGCAGCGACCTCCCGAGAAACTAGATGTTCTGATATTGATGGAAATTCCCTTCTTGTTTATGTAGCATGGACTTGCTTGTTCTCCTTGACGTCCTTGGTGGCTGGGAGACCTCTGTGGGCTCCACGGTTCATTGAAAGGGGGGGGGGAATCTCTGCGTCCTGGGGCCCCAGGAGGGGAAGGAGGTGGGGTTGTTCTGAGCAGCCCTCACCCAGCACCCCTATCCTGGACAGCGCTGTTTTAGGCGTCTCTCTGGGACTTTGCTGGTTGTGTGTGCCTCTCTAGCAAGGGGCTTGGGTAGGAAGTACCTGGGCATAGTCTGCCTAACCTGGCCCTGTTGGCCCTGTCAGCGTGTGCACTGGCAGCAGCCACCAAGCCCCTCTCCTGCCCGCATCTTCCTGTCATTGCTCCCATTCTGCTTGGGCAGTGAGAGTTCAGGGAAAAGGCAGGTGGCTTCCACACCCTAAGTCACTCTCCTCTCCCCATCCCTTCAGAGAGGGACAGAAGCGAAGTTCTGTGCACATCCTGGGGTGCTGCCTGCCCCTGGTCCTGCCGGCTAAGGGTATGTGTGAGGTGATTTGTTGTGTATGTTCGTGGGTATGTGAGTCATTAGGTGCGTGTGGATGAGTCTCTGAAGCCAGCTTGACCACCAGTCCCCACTTTCTGCTTTCTCTCCTGAATTTTCCAGCTGTGACCTGGTGACCTTACGTCGGGGAACACAGTGTCGGGAGGACAGATGAGGGCTGGTGAACAGCTGTCCCCACGGCAAGGGCTGCCACCTTGAGAGTTTTCATGAATAATGGGGTTGACCTTTTTGTTTCTTCCAAATGTTTTTATTCTTGACCATTTGCTTGGCTAAGCTCGTCTTAAAAATTTGATTAGTGACTGCTGAGCCCCATGAGGGAGAGTTCTCCTTCTTTCTCCAAATCCACGCAGGCAGCAGCAGCAGCCTCCTCCGATGCCTCCAATGGCTGGGCTGCAGCACAGCCCAGCTGATCAGCGTGCCTTCCTGTGGCTGTCACTGTGTTCAGATCCTGGGCCACCTGAGCACCAAAACCAGGGGAATTTCTCTCTGAGATCCCAGGAGAAGGAATGCTTTGGAAGGCTTCTGGGATACACCGTGGAAAGGATGAGAAGGGAGTAGTGTCGCAGTGTGGTGGGAGGAGAGGCCCACACAGTTTCGGGGGCAGTGCAGTGCTGTGAAACTTTCACTGTTGTCAGCCCCTCCCTCCTCCTGTCACCTCGCTCTTCTGTGTGGAACTTTGCTGAGGACCCCTGAATGGAGTGAAGTGACCTAGTGCAGGGCATGCTTAGGAATGTGGGCTTGAATCTCAACTCGGGCCCTTCTTAGCTGGGTGACCTGGCACACGTTATTTAATGTCTCTGAGCCTTAGTGTCCTTATTGGCAAAATGGATATGTCAACAGGCCTCTTTTCATGGGGTTATTAATCCTGAGATTAAGCAAAGATTATCCATAGAAGACACTTAGCATTGCACCTGGCACATAGCATGTACTCAATAAATGTGATTTAGTACTGAAACTCACTCCATTTGGCTTGCTTGCTGCCATGTTTGGTTTTGGGATGAATGACAAGAGACAAGGGTCTTGGGCCAGAATCTCCAAGAAAGCTGAATAATGCTTCCTGGAGGTTAAAGGAATTATGTGTAGACGCTGAAATTTTTAAAAGGCAGAAACCCCATTGAACTTTTTGGTTCACAAAGGGAAATGGGGGTGCCACAATTTGAAGGATCATGTCATAACTGGACAGAAACTGTTCTTTGTTTCCTGAGTCTGGGGGCACCTGGATCTCCTGGGGGCATTGGCAGCTCATAGACATGGCGTCTTGGTTTTCAAGTTTAAAGGTTGGCCACAACTTGGGCTGCCCACAGTGCCCCTCAGAGAGATTTCTCCCTCTTTTTAGATTCTGTAGGAATATTTCCTTTAAGAAACCAGGAAGCAGTTTCAGGATGGTGCTAGGAGCAGCAGCAATTTCTCTGAGCAGAGCCCATTTCTTCCCTCATAGACCACATCCAAATGGATCAAGAACAGCCTGCTTTTTCACGAGATTTTGTCTGTGTACTGGTAGACCATTACTTGGCTAAAATGTCAAAAACATCCTTGTTCTTTAATAGCAGCTTATTTTTAGATGCAGATCATTTTGGGCTTTTCTCTGAGGAAGCTGCACGGGCATCACCTCCCTGTCCATATTGTATCCAGATGTTTTTAAGGATAAAATAGCCTTTTCCATCACTAGGTCCGGCACTCTGGGTGGCAGAGGTTCACATGTGACCAGTTGCCTTCAGAGTGGCTCCCAGGCTTGCCTCTTTAAGGAGGGGGTCGCCTCCTCTGATGATTGCTGGGGATGCTTTTAGCTGGTCACCTGGAGCCCAAGGAGCCCTTTCAGTGCTGAGTCCTGCAGGAGGTGCGGTGGAAGGAGGGCGTGTTTTTAGTGAGGGCTGATCTTCCACCAGGCATCACAAGTTTCACAGATTCCCTTAAGCCTCTCCAGCACCAGTGCTGTTGAGCTAGTATAAAAAAAAACTAGTCCTCCCAGAGCTTTTATTGGTTCCTTAGAGTGATCCCAGGGATCACTACCCACAGTTCTACCCACAGCTCTTCCTGGAAGGAGAGAAAAGTCTCTCCTAGATAATCGGTTATCATCCTCAGCCATTGTTCAGTTTTTCCCAAGATCAGGCAGCTTGGCATAGATTTCTGGGTTGTGTTGGGCAGAGCTGAGCTTTTAAGGGTAACAGCTCATCAGAATCCCTGAAATCACTACATGAACTCTCCACTCAAGGGTCAGCATGGGGCTCCTGGAGGGGCGAATCCAGACTGCAGGTCTTTCCTTTCTTGCTGGTGATGGTCTGCACCTGGGTGTCTCCACTTTGGCACTGTGACATTTGGTGAGATATTTTGTGGGGGCTGTCCTGTGTACTGGCCTCTGCCCACTGGGTGCTGGTAGCACTGCCTCCCCCCGCCGCCAGTTGTGACAACCAAAAATGTCCCTAGGCCGAGAGCCACTGATCTACACTTGCAAAAAAGTTTCAGAGTGTGGGTATTGAGTATAGGTCCCTGCTGTACCACTTGTAAGCTGTGCAGCCTTGGGAAATTTACACTACCTCAATGGGCCTCAGTTTCCTCATCTGTAAAACAGAGGTAATGAAAGACAATCTCAATGCAAGGTTATGAGGGCATTCAGTAAAATAACAAGATAGTAAATGGAAAAGGCTTATAGTATTTATATACTGAAAAAGCACAAAACAAGTGGTCAATTTCATTAAAAAAATGATTTGGGTGAACCAGACTCCAACCTTCATCCCCTATCTATTGGTGAAGTGCAAGGGTGAATATCATCTACCTAAACCTCACATTGGATTTTGGCAGCCCCTCGGCTTTCCTCATGGAATCACCGGTTTCTCCCCAAATTCCCTCTTGTTTCTCAGGCCCAGGATTCTAGGGCGTGGGTAGCAGACAGATGGCTCTCGAGGTTCACTCTCACAACAGAGAATTCGGAAGCTGGCTTGCAGAAACAAGGTGTTTGGACCAACATCTGGATTTCAGGATTCCCATTTGAGCACAGCTGGACTCCAAAGGGCTGAAGCTGTCTTTGCCGAGATATAGATATTTCCCTGGCAATGATCTCTCGAACTGACATGCAGACATGGCTGCCCATTGGAACGCGGTGTGTCTGCCTCGGCTCTCCTATAATTTGTGAGGCTAGCTTCTGAGGACTGCGGTGTGCAGGTGGGATACAATAGAGGGTTTCCTCATCCTCCAAGGGCCAAAAGTGGGGTGCAGGTTGGTGGAGGGTCCTTGCAGGAGGAAGAAGGCATGAAGAGTGTTCCTTTTAGCTAGAACAGACAGGCATAGGCTGCATACTGTGTGATTCAGACACCCTTGGGGAGGCAGGCGTCTCTGTGCCTGCAGCAGTTTTGGAGTCTGAGCCGTGTTGCCCTTAGCTTTAATCATTTCAGAAATATTTAGCCCCACTTCTGGTCAACTGGAGCTCGATTTGGACTTTTTACCTGGTAAGATTTGGACAGTAGGCTAATGTCCTCCTAATTTTAAAAAATTTAGTAAGATGGTTGTTGTCCCTCTGTGTCCTCTGGAACATGACTTGGTGCTCAAGGAGCAGAAAGGAGACAATCTGGGGGCTGGGGCAGGGGTCTCTGTTGGGGGTGCTGGTGGCTTGGAGAATGGCGGTGGTGGCTGTGGTGGAGCTGTGTGCCTGAACTGAGGGAAGTTTATGAGCTACATTCCAAAGAACTTAAGCATCTTTTGGGTGTTGGGAATGAGAAGAAGTCAGGATCCAGTTAATATCCAGAACGGCAGGGAAAACCATGAATTTGAATTTGGACTCTGACTGAGGTTGCTCTGAGACCCACGTGGCAATGTATAATATTACAGATGGGTCTGGGGCTGGACTTATCAGTGTAGATGTAGTTGAGGTCCTGGGAACACCCAAGATTGACTGGGGAGAGAGTAGGGTGGCAAGAGGGGGGATTTGGTGTAAGCCCAGGGAATCTGAATGATGAGAAGAATCCATGAGAAGGGTCATAGGAGCAGCAGGCAGAGGCTATGAGGCCCCACAGACAGGAGAGGGAGAAAGACGAGGTCAGTTGTGTTGAAGAGAGCCCACTGGGTTTAATAGAACATGCTCATCAGCTGTTGCTGGAATTTTAATGGAGGCCAATTGTCGGGGGCACAAAGATTCACCTTAGATCTGGGCACTCTAGCACCCACCCAGAGTGTGTGCAATGAAACGCAGGATGCTCATGGTCTTGACCAGGGGTGGGCAAACTTTTTGACTCGAGGGCCACAATAGGTTCTTAAACTGGACCGGAGGGCCGGAACAAAAGCATGGATGGAGTGTTTGTGTGAACTAATATAAATTCAAAGTAAACATTACATAAAAGGGTATGGTCTCTTTTTTTTTTTAGTTTTATTCATTTCAAACGGGCCGGATCCAGCCCGCGGGCTGTAGTTTGCCCACGGCTGGTCTTGACTCTCTTGCAAAACTATAGCTTTTGTGTGTGTGACTTCAAAGCCTCAGTCCTCCCCACAAGGCTTGGCTGTCACTTCCACATTACCTTGGAAAAGGACCCAGCCTTGGTGGAGAGCCCTGCCTGTCTTTGTGCCTCAGCACAAGATGGTGCCATTGGGAGACCCTCACCTCACAACTGAGGGCTGTTTGCCTTTTTCATTCCTTCTCCAAGTATTTGAGCATCTCCTATGTGCCAGGTGTTGGGCTAGGTCAGTGATGGCGAACCTATGACACGCGTGTCAGAGGGGACACGTGAACTTATTTTTTGGTTGATTTTTCTTTGTTAAATGGCATTTAAATATATAAAATAAATATCAAAAATATAAGTCTTTGTTTTACTATGGTTGCAAATATCAAAAAATTTCTATATGTGACACGGCACCAGAGTTAAGTTAGGGTTTTTCAAAATGCTGACACGCCGAGCTCAAAAGGTTCGCCATCACTGGGCTAGGTGCTGGTCTATAAGATGGATCAGTCCCGGTTCTCCTGGAGACCCTGCTCTAGTGGAGGAGACAGACTCTGGTCCAAGGTCCAGAGCTGCCCCCCTGCCTGTGTTTGTAAATAAAATTTTATTGACACATAGCCACACCCATTCATGTAGTATTATCTGGGATTGCTTTCCTGCTACAACGGGAGAGCTGAGTAGTTGGAACAGAGAATGTATGGCCCACAATGCTGAAAATATTTACCCTGAGAGTCTCAGGTTAAGGGGCTTTGTACCCACCATGGCATGAGTACAGCTACTCTTGAAATGCACACAGCTCTGGGGTGGGGTTGCAGCACGTGCTTAACTTGCAGGACTTCACAGAGAGGAGGGTGACAGGTATCCTACTCTCAGTCTTGTGGTTCTTTGGTGTCAAGGGCAGGATTGGGGCTTTGAGGGGTCTTTTCTCACCCCTGTGGCAGGGCACCAGGCTAGCACCATCAATTTTTGGATGGGGGATAGAAAGGAGGGAAGGAAAAGTGTCTTATTGCCCCCCTCCCCCCAGCATCTCCCTAAGATGGATTTGGGGTTCTACTTGACACAGCTACCAAAATCCAGTGAGATCACCCTTCACGGTGCTGTGACTCTGAGATACCAAATCACCAAGAAGAAAGAAAACAAAGATGGTTTTTGCAAGCACAAGAACTCGGATTATTGAAATTAACATTTCCCCCGAAGTTTTATAATGTCTGGGCATGCATATTTAAGCATCTGCCTCAGAAGCTCTCACTAATAAGCAGATGGCGCATTTAATTTCCTTTTTTTTGTTCTCTGAGCAACACCAGGCTTCTTGCATGGCCTCCTTGCAGGCAACTGCACGTGGAGGTGACAGGACTTCTGACTACAGAACTCCAAGAGGCCAGAGAACCCTATATTTGTGGGGCTGTTGCCTTCTTTTCAACCCCAGTGGGAAGTTGTCAGGTGACTCACAGCATACAGGGCTCCTCCTTTGCTTTTCCAGAGTCTTGGCTGTATTTGACCCCCTGGGCCTCACTAGCTGAGAAGCAGGGGTCCCAGGCAGGTCTGAGAGTGCAGCTCTGGGGAGGGGCGAGCCTGGGAAAAGCTGCTGGAGTGGAGGTTCCAAAAGGAAGGTAGGGGCAAAGAGAAGAGAGGGGAGCTGGCACGCAGAGCAAGGACCTTGATGATGCAAAGGAGAAAGCTGGAATTGTCAAGAACACAGAGAAGAGCAGACACCCTTAGCACGCTCAGGTGTGGCTGGGTGTTATCAGTGTGCTGGTTTCCCTTCTCCCTGGCTTTTCTCACTGTGTTCTTGGGTGTCATAGAAACAGCCTGGCGGGGGCTCTGTGCAACTTTGGGTCCCTATGGTCTTTGGGCTCGCAGGGGCTGCCCCTCGAGTAGGCTCCCTGGCCTCTGTGACCCTCCAGTCCAGTCCCTCCACCCTTGAGGGTGCACGGACCCACCTTGCCTCTCAGACCTGCATCCTGGAGAAACCTGGGCAAGTCTTGGGTCTTTGCTCTGGGCTTTGAATCTTGTGTGTCTGGATAAGGAAGGCTTTGTGATCTGGAAACTTGCTGGCTTAAGTTGGACGGTGTGTGGTGCCTGGGAGAGGAAAATGACTGCATTTCCTTTGGATTCCGTGTTCTGTGTTGTCCTCATGGAGTTGTAGCCGCCTCCCTTGCTTCTCTCCCGTCTCTCTCCAAACACTGGGGCAAGAGCTGCCCCATCTGCCCTTGTTTGGAGCAAATCTGCCCAGCCAGACAAGATGCAAACAGCACACAGATGGCTGCAAAGCTTCCCCAGCTCCCTCTGCGAGGGGCCTGCAGATGACACAGAAGCCCTTGTCATCCCACCTCCCCCTTCCAGAAAACATGGGCCTACAGCCACGGTGTTGCTGCTCTAGACACTCCCCCCTCATGGTGATTAAACCACCCTGTGTTGTGCCAAACAAATGAAGCTCGTTATTTCCACCATAAACTTGTTCAGGCACACATGAATTTGATCCACCAGTGTGCCCCATACATTTGCTCTCACTCTGGTCATGAGCGCCTCTTTTCCCAGGCGCTGGTGGAGAGCTGCTTAATTTCCAACTGAGAGAACCTTTTTGAAACCAACCAAAGTTTTGGAAGGAAGCTGCCTCTTTCCTTTGTGCAGGTTCCCTATGGCTCTAGATATTTGATCACAACTTAATCACAAACTTGAGCGTGCATTTGTGTCCAACAGGCTGGGGGGCTGTCATGGAGGACATTGGACTTGGCCTCTGAGTTTATGACAGCGCTGTATGGGAAATAGCACAAAGAACCTGAGTTGTTAGAAAAAATGACTGTTTAGTTATTTACAGAACTCCTTACAGAGAGGGTCTCAATTTCCTTTGTGGCTCCTCTATGCTGCCTCAGCTGAGACTTGCAAGGTGGGTAGCAGTTGGCATCTCATCTGGAGATACCAGACAGGGGTGGCGAGGAACCAGGGCCTAGTGGGGTTGGGTTCTGGTTCCACTGGCAGAGATAAATGACCCTGCCCCCACCCCCTCTGCTGGAGGTCTATCTGGGAGTGGCTAGTTGGGCTAGGGCAGTGGCAAACTGCGGCTCGGCAAACTGCAGCTTGCGAGCCACAGTGTGGCTCTTCCACAAAATATCGACTTCTGCACATGGGCCACAAAGTTTCAATCGCACTGTACGTGTGCGCCCGCATGTGGTATTTTGTGGAAGAGCCACACTCAAGGGGCCAAAGAGCCGCATGTGGCTCGCGAGCCGCAGTTTGTCGACCACTGGGCTAGGGGGATGGCAATGACAGTGGCTATCACCAGTCATCACCCTCCCCATGTGACACCTGGCAAGCCTGTGCCCAGTCTCCTGCCTACGGAGTGGGGTTGGGAATGCCAAGTCTGTAGCTCTTCCAGGATTGGTAGGAAGATAAGATTAGATGGCAAGCGAGGGCCCTTTGAAAATCAAAACATTCTATTTGAATGCGAAGTGTTTTGTGACTGTGATATTTTCTATCCTGTGAAATCATCAGTGACCCTGAAATTGTCTACACCAAAAAAATGAACAGAGTGTGCCTTTCCTCTATGTCTCTGCTTGGGGAGGGAATTTTTCAAAGATTGTTGTTTTACACACAGGGAAAGCTAAGGAAGGTGCAGAAGCAGGGCCAGGATCCAGGACTCAGGACTCCCTGATTATGTGGGGTCTAACCTGGGGGAACCACTTTGGGTTTTCTCTACAGGTCACTCTGTATGAAACAGCCCTCACCTAATATTCACAGAGGGACCTTTGATGGTATCTAAAAGCAAAAGCAGATGTTGGATGGATGTAGAAATTTCTATCACTCGGACAGCTCTGGGCTTGAAGCAAGTGGAAATACCTTTGGAGTCACAGATTTGTGTTTGAACCCAGAACCCAGATTTTTTACAGTTACCAGCTTTGAGAATTTAGCAGGTTGTTTAAGATCTGTGGGCTCCAGTGACCTTGGAAAATGGGACACATTATACTATAGCTTGTAGGACTCCCACCTGGCTTGTGACCAGCAGGGCAGTGTTCAGGCATCTCAGGTGCCTGGCTCTAGTGCTAACAAAACCCATGGCCATTCCCACAAATGTGTCCCTTGCAGGTTATTCTTAGTATTGGGGATCAAGCACCTGAGGTGCTGACACAGTGTCTGCCCCATAGTCAGCATTTACAGGTTTGTTTTAGTGCCTTCTTTAATGTTTTGCATAGTTTCATATTCCCCTAACGCTTAAGAACATCAGGATCTTATGAGGGAGTGTGTTTATTTAACTATGCCAATTCCTGGGTCTTGCTCCCAGAAATTCTGATGCTTAGGGCTCTGCTTGAATCTGTTTACAAAGCTCCCAGGTGAGTCTCATGTAGCTGACCTGGCTCTGGCTTGGAGATCCTATTTGGCAACTAGTCCTCGGTGCCACCTTCCTTTTTTGTTGTTAATCCTCACCTGAGGATATTTTTTCCGTTGCTTTTCAGAGAGAGTGGGGGAAAGAGAGAGAGAGAGAGAGGAGAGAGAGAGAGAGAGAGAGAGAGAGAGAGAGAGAGAGAGAGAGAAGACACATCAACTGGTTGCCTCCTGCACATGCCCCAACTGGGGGCGGGAGTGAACCCACAACCCAGGTACATACATTTGACCGGGAATCAAACCCAAGACTCTTTGCTGTGTGGGCCGACACTCTAACCACTGGCCAGGGCCTTGGTGCTATTTTGCTTAAACGTCAAGTTTGACTCTTCTACTCCATCTCGTACTATTATTGCTGTGTTCAAGTCAGCTTCCTCTCCTGGAATGTAAGTTCCTTGATGTCAGGCTCACCTCTCATGTTTGCATCAGTGAACCAAGCTTTACATGGGTGCTTGAAGGAAGGGCACTGCTTGCTGAGTGGGGTCAGGCTCTAGGAGACGCGTATGCAGCCAAGTGTGTGTGTGTGTGTGTGTGTGTGTGTGTGTGTGTGTGTGAGACACGAATCTGTTTAAAGCAAATCTCTGCATTTGCCGGGAATCAGTGTGATTTACTCTAATGGAAGCCATTGCAGCCTGAGCAGAGGTCTCGCCTTGAAATGGAGGGAGGTTATGGATGGGCAGAGCTGCTGAAAACTTTCCTGGGAGATACTTCAGTGTCATCCTCAGCTAATTGAACTCGTTTTCACTTGCATTAAGCACTGCATGGAGGCCATTTCTATTTCTCCTGTGGAGTGGGTACCAGCAGAGTGCCCATAGTGAAAGCATGTGTGAGAAACTGGGATTGGGTTTGGGGATGGAGGCGCTTCTACTGAACAAAAACTCTGGGATACTGAAGCTGGGAGAATAGGTGTCATCATCATTTACCACCATGTGTGAGGTGGGGACTTGGCATCTGAGAGAAGAGCCTCCTTTTAGGTCCTTAACCTTTCAAACCATCCTGAGTTCCTCTTGCACACAATCAGTATCATGATTTGTATAGACCAGATAATACTCAGTTGCTTCCTCTGCTCAACAAGAAAATAAACTGTAGGGCCAACTTCCTGGAGGGAAGTTGTACCAGAGCCTCTCAGAATGCTGCCTGTAGACTACCTGTAAGAGAATTATCATCGAGACTATCTAAACATGTAGATTCCAAGGTCCCACCCTTTGGATCAGGATACCTGGGGCCGGGGTCACAAAATGGACTGGTAATTCAAGAAGTTTGTAATCAACTAGGCAGATTAGATTATATATGAATAAGTGTAATGTAAACTAGATTAATAAAATAATACCTTGATTATTTTTAACAAAACATTGTTTAAAAAGAAATTGAAGGAATACAGAAAAGTACAAGAAACAAAGAACAATCACTTCAAATCCTACCACACCCAGAAATAAACCGACTTAATAGTAAGTGAACATCATCCCAGACTAAGCCTGTTTATAGATAGGACAGCTAGAGATATGGACAATTCTGATCAGACCAAATGGGGTTTTTAAAACAAGTACCAAATTTAATGTTGCATGAATTTAACTGAAGGGAAAGAAACGGAAGGAACTGGTGATGACTGTAGGATCCAAGTGAATGAGGAAGGCCAAGCAAGAAGGAACCAAAGAAGCTTTATGCATATATGCATAACCCATGGACACAGAGAATAGTGCAGTGAAGGCCTGGGAGTGGGGTGGGTGCGGGGCGGAGGGAGTCAATGGGGAAAATGGGGACATCTGTAATACTTTCAACAATAAAGATAAATTTTGAAAAAAGAAGGGGGTCATGACTTTGTGAAGATCGGATTTGGAAGAGGTGTGGGTATGGGAGGCAGAAGATAGGAGAATGTAGCTACAGTGGGAATTTGAGATCTTGAGGCCAGATGGCTTTACAGCAATGATGAAGATCAAGGAGAGGGCATTAGGACAAAGCTGTGAAGGCCCGCTATTTAAGGCTGGGATACGTAGATGCTCCCTGTGAAGTCTGCTAATTGGTGGTGGAAAGGTTAGCATCCTGGCCCTGCCAGATCTTCCCTGAGAAGTACTGCTCTGTTCTTGAGGCCTTTTCCATGTTCCTTGTAACATGACAGTTCTGTATAGTATCCATGGGTCAAGGATGACATGGAAAAAACCACTGGGAAAATGTTGTGGGAATGTGCACATTGATGAAAGAAAACTTGCTGGTTGTTCTTTTTGGAGGTTGTTCTTTATTCTAAACTAGAGGCCCAATGCGTGAAATTCATGCAAGGGGCTTGGCCTTCCCAGCCGCAGCAGCTTGCCTCAGCGACTTGCCTCGGCCCTCGCAGCCCCAGCTTTGTCCAGAAGGTCGTCCAGAAGGATGTCTGGAAGGTTGTTCAGCTGTCCATTCTAATTAGCATATTACACTTATATTATTATAGATATGTCTATTCTATTTTATTATTTTGGGGGGCATTTTCAATTTTTTTCTATGGGGTATAAATTTCTACTATTTATATCCAGTTTTCCTCTCCTTCTTGGCAATGGGAGGATTATTTCCTCCATTTCAGGGGAGGGACTGGTCCTGGCCAGTGGCCAATGGGGGCATTGGGCCACTGGGGGCAGAAGTGAGTGTGAATTCGTAGTACCTGGCCTTCAGCATTCTCCCCTCTGCTGCCTGACAGGTGACAAAACCTAGATTAGTCTGAGCCCCAGAGTAAGTTCCATGTGAAAACAGAGCTCCTTCACCCTTCTGCTCCTTGATATGCAATGCCACACAGCATGAGTGAGGAAAACAAGTCCTGCTGGCTTAGGTCACGGAGACTTAGGCGTTGTTAGTTATTGTGGGAAAACCTGATCTAGCTTGACAGGATTCTTTGGTGATGGTGGGGGATGAAATTGGTCATTTAAAGAAGTCCTTTCTTACCACCCCCTCCAAAGGGGTTCTATCTATCTATCTATCTATCTATCTATCTATCATCTATTCGTTTATTTATCTTATTGGTTTATGGAATAGAAAAATCTGGGAATCAGCAGCTTAAAGAATCACAATGTGGGATATTTACAAGGCTAGTTATTTCCCTTTATGGAAGCTTAGCCAAGACTTGGAGTATTTCAGTCTTTTCTACTCCGCATTCCATGGATCTTGAGGAGTTGTTGAGAAAATGTCACAGCTGAAATGGTACATGCAGCCACAGCCACCTGACGGGTTTAGCCATAGAATCCTCTTTAACCCTCTCTCTCTCTCTTTTTTTTAAAGACCCTAGCTCCTGAGGCAGTTAAAAGCCCCTGTCTTACTCTTAAGCTCTCTTGCTTTTGAAGGAGCTTTGTGCTGCTGAGACATCTCAGTCCTTCAGAGGTATTCTGTACTAATTACGTTAAAGTACAGCCAACACTTCTGCTTCGTGGTCCCCCCAAATTAAACACCTCAATCATGCAAACACACCCAGTTGGATTTAATGCGACAGATTCCCAACTAAGGGCATAATTAGATCATATTTTTTCCCAGTTCAACTAAAAGAAAATTGCTGTTATGAAGTTTGTTCTCCATCTTCCGTGTGTCTGGGTGTGTGTGTGTCTGTGGGTGGATGTCTGCATGTAAGCGACAGTGTGTACCTGTGTGGGCGTGTGCAGAATTCCCATGCTAACTTCAGCTTTGTAGAAATCTTAGGGCCTTGAGCCCAAGGGATGCCATTTTAGGAAAAATCACTTGAAAAAGAGACAGAAAGAATTGAAATCAAAATCTCAGCTCTAAAGACACTGGCTTGTGTGGGTAGCACTGGATTTTCTTTGTTTGGGATTCCAAATGACATTTTTGCTTCCTAGTAAGTGATCAGATCACAGGGTTAAAATTGATCACAAGCACAAAAGCGTAGGTAGTGTGTAATTCTCTTTGCATCAGGGTTTCTCAGCTGAGACGCTGTTGACATTTTAAGTTGGGTATTTCCTTGTTGTGGGGTTGCCCTGGGCACTGGAGGATGGTTAGCAGTATCTCCGGAGTCTACCTAGTAGCTGCCGGTAACACACTTCACCCAAAGTTCTCACAACTTAAAATATCTCCAGACTTTGCTAAATGTTCCCTGGAAGACAGAATTGTCCCCAGTTGAGAGCTACTACTTAATGTAAAGCCCCAAAATCAGGTGTAAGGAGCTGAGGCTGATGGCAGTCTAGGTTGAGTAGCAACTGAAAGTGGGGTAGGGGTTTTAGGAGCAGCTGTAGGGCTCTGTTTCTGGATCTGGGTGTTGGTCATATGAGTATGCGTAGTTTGTAGGAAATATGTTGAGTCGGCCTCTTGAGCATATACATTTCTACAGGTATGTTATAATTCAACAAAGCATTAAACAATCAGTCCTAAGAGGAATGATTTGCAGATCAAAATGATTGGCACGAAGGCTGATCACCTGAATTTGAACTGCTGTCATATGAACATGAGGGGCCACCAAGATGAGCCTTTCAGAGTGTTGGCCAAGGGGAGGGGTGTGTACACACGTGTGTGCACACACATAATGAGATTTGCTAGTTAGACCTGCTCCTTAGGGCAAGAGCAGTGACACAAGTGAAATACCAAAGCACAGAACTTTCTAAATGGATTTGCTAAAACCTTGCGTATAACACAGGCCTCCAGCACAATTCCTATGTCCATATAAACAGGAGTTCTGCAACAAGGGACACATAGAGGGTTTGAGTTGAGATGGAGAAATCACAGTGAGACTGGAGAATTTGGCCACAGTGTCTTGGAGATATCCACAGTTTCTGGAGTCAACATACACACATGGAACCACTGTGTGCCTAGAACTTGCCAGGATAGGAGGTTAAAAAGATGGTTGTGAAATGAAACCATTAGAGGTGACTCTACCCTAACACAGGGCAAGTGCCTTGATAGACCTCATCCTGCAGCCTACATAAGACTAAAGGACGCTTTTTTTTTCATTACACATGAAAATGTATTGTGTTTCATATATACAAATGCAATTTGTGTTAACTCTGGGGTGGAACTATGCCCATATTCTTAGCATATTTTTTGAGAGAGATTTATTTCTCAGGAAATCATCTCTAGAATATATTGAACTGGAAATTTACTTAGAACCAATAAAAGGAGGTTCTAAAGTCAGTGGTTTAAAGCAAAAAAAATTCCATGTAGTCAGCATTACCCTTGAAAATTCCCTCCATCTTTCATAAAGTCCATGCTCACCAGGTCCAGCCCAGAATGTCCTCATCCAGGGTTGGAACAGAGCATGGTTTCTTGCGTGGGCAGCTGATGAAGTCATCAAGGGGCCACGATTTATGAAGACTTGTGTCTCCAACCTGAGAATCGTTCATCAAAGTGAGATGTTCTCACTGGGAAAGGCAAATAGCAATGAGCGCCTGTTGTGAAGGCTGTGTTTGCAACTCCCCTTTCTCTTTCTTCTTGCCAAGTACTGATAGTTCATTTTCTACTGATTAAAAGAGCCCAAGTTGGTCTATACCGAGGAATGAAATTGCTGTGTCATATGGTAACTCTATATTGAAATGTTTGAGGAACTGCCAGATTATTTTCCAAACTGGCTGTACCATTTTACATTCCCAGTAGCAGCGTATGAGGGTTCCAATTTCTCCACATTCTCACCAACATTGGTTATTGTCTGTCTTTAATTACCCTAGTGGATGTGAAGTGGTAGCTCATTGTGTTGTGTTTTTTCTTTTTTAAGATTTTTAATTGATTTTTAGAGAGAGAGGAAGGGAGAGGGAGAGAGAAAGGGAAACATTGATATGAGAGTGGAACATGATCGGCCGCCTCCTACATACCCCCTACAAGGGATTGAGCCCACAACTCAGACATGTGCCCTGACCAGGAATTGAACCAGCAACCGTTCAGTGCACAGGATGACACCCAACCAACTGAGCCACACTGGCCAGGGCTCATTGTGGTTTTGATTTGCATTTCTCCAATGGGTAATGATGTTGAGCATCTTTTCATGTACTTATTGGCCATTTGTATACTATTTTCCTTGGAGATACATCTATCCTATATAATAAAAGGCTAATATGCAAACAGTCACTATGACATGCACTGACCACCAGGGGGCAGCTCCTGCATTGAGCGTCTGCCCCCTGGTGGTCAGTGCACTCCCACAGGGGGAATGCCGCTCAGCCAGAAGCCAGGCTCACAGCTGGTGAGCGCAGCAGCGGTGGTGGGAGCCTCTCCCGCCTCCACGGTAGCGCTAAGGATGCCCAACTGCTGGGGAACAGGCCTAAGCCATCAGTCGGACATCCCCCAAGGGCTCCTGGACTGCGAGAGGGCACAGGCTGGGCTGATGGACCCCCCCTCCCCCCGAGTGCATGAATTTCTAGCTCAGAAATAAAAACATAGATCCACACAAAAACTTATATTTGTATGTTTATAGTAGCATCATTCATAACAGCAAAAGCCAAAATAACCCACATATCCATCAACAGATGAACAGATAAACAAAGTGTGGTTGACCCACAGAATGGATATAAAAAGGCATGAACTTCTGATACCTGCTACAACATGGATGAACCTTGAAAACATGATGCTGAGTGAAAGAAGCCAGGCACAAAAAGTCACATATTCTATGATTTAGTCAATAACAGGGAAATCTATGGAGACAGAAATTAGTGGTTGTCTAGGGCTGGTGAGGGAGTGGGAGGAGGGTATGGGATTTTTGTTTGAGGTGGTAAAATGTTCTAAAAATAGACTGTAGTAATGGTTTTACATAGCTGTGACTATATCAAATACCATTGAAATGTTAAAAAAAAAAGAACCCAAGTTGAAATCCTTTTAGCATTTTTAAATTAAATTTATTGGGGTGATATTGGTTTGCAAAACCATATAGGTTTCAAGTGTACAACTCAATAAAACATCATCTGCACACTGCAT
>NW_005365229.1:3292174-3333679 GCF_000412655.1 Myotis brandtii | reverse complement strand
GTAATAATGATGTTGAGCATCTTTTCATGTACTTATTGGCCATTTGTATACTATTTTCCTTGGAGATACATCTATCCTATATAAAAGGCTAATAATATGCAAACAGTCACTATGACATGCACTGACCACCAGGGGGCAGCTCCTGCATTGAGCGTCTGCCCCCTGGTGGTCAGTGCACTCCCACAGGGGGAATGCCGCTCAGCCAGAAGCCAGGCTCACAGCTGGTGAGCGCAGCAGCGGTGGTGGGAGCCTCTCCCGCCTCCACGGTAGCGCTAAGGATGCCCAACTGCTGGGGAACAGGCCTAAGCCATCAGTCGGACATCCCCCAAGGGCTCCTGGACTGCGAGAGGGCACAGGCTGGGCTGATGGACCCCCCCTCCCCCCGAGTGCATGAATTTCTAGCTCAGAAATAAAAACATAGATCCACACAAAAACTTATATTTGTATGTTTATAGTAGCATCATTCATAACAGCAAAAGCCAAAATAACCCACATATCCATCAACAGATGAACAGATAAACAAAGTGTGGTTGACCCACAGAATGGATATAAAAAGGCATGAACTTCTGATACCTGCTACAACATGGATGAACCTTGAAAACATGATGCTGAGTGAAAGAAGCCAGGCACAAAAAGTCACATATTCTATGATTTAGTCAATAACAGGGAAATCTATGGAGACAGAAATTAGTGGTTGTCTAGGGCTGGTGAGGGAGTGGGAGGAGGGTATGGGATTTTTGTTTGAGGTGGTAAAATGTTCTAAAAATAGACTGTAGTAATGGTTTTACATAGCTGTGACTATATCAAATACCATTGAAATGTTAAAAAAAAAAGAACCCAAGTTGAAATCCTTTTAGCATTTTTAAATTAAATTTATTGGGGTGATATTGGTTTGCAAAACCATATAGGTTTCAAGTGTACAACTCAATAAAACATCATCTGCACACTGCATCGTGCACCCACCACCCCAGACAAAGTATCTTTCTGTCCCCATTTCGTACCCCCCTTTTGCCCCCTCCACCTAGTCCCCACCCCCTTTCCCTCTGGCTATCACCACACTGTTGTCTGTGTATATATATTTTTTTCTATTGATCATTTCTGATGGACTTAAAAATACAGATTCTTAGGCCTTGCCTTCAGTGATTCTGACTCAGAAGATCTGAGGTAGGGCTTGGATATCCCTAGGGATTCTGCTGTTTGGCTTGGTTTGGGGCCCATTGCATTTGCAGGGAACCCTCTTTCTTCTGAAGTCCAAAGTCATGGTGATGATGGTTCATGTTTATGGCGAGCTCATCATATTTTCCGCAATGTGCCAAATATCTTATTCTCATCATCTCCTGTTACTCTCACAGAAACTTCTTTATGGGTAGATGAAATGACTTCTGCTTTAGAGATAAGGAACTGAGGTCTTAGAGGAGCTTAAGTAACTTGTTCACAGCCCCAGCAGGAAGTGGCGGAATTGGAAGATACTCTGGTGGCATCTATTTGGGAGGCAGTGCCCTCAAGCCCACAGATTTCATGATCCATGGGTGTCTGAAGTCCTGCCTGTGATTTCTGCTCAGACTGGGGTGGATGCTCAATACCCCAGAATCACCACAATCTCCTGGGCACTTTTATCTATATCTGCTGCCTCTATCCTGCACTCTGATGACCAGAAACATGGCCTCTGCTTTGATTTCCACAAGCATAAACCATTCACAATGAGCATTGATGGATTTTGTTGACTCATTGAGATTTGGGGTCATGGAGAGGGTCACATCACTCTACACCTGATTTTGGCCAATTCCTTGACTTCTCTAACTTTGCTTCACCCATCCGTTTTCTAATTAGCTCCTCCCTCGTGGATTGCTCTGGGAATTCTGATTCTTGACCCTTTATCTTGCAGAGTCCCTTTACTGTCCTCTGCAACCAATTCCAAAGGTGTGTAGTTGAGCCCATGTCAATACTCGACATACAAAGGATTCCGCAGATGGGATCTGCTCTCTGGAAAGTGGTAGTAGTTACAGATTGATGTGGATGTTATTTTGTTTTCCTTATAAAACCTACTACTTAACTATCAAACTCTAAGCACCCGGCGGCAGCCCTTGGCTGGCAGCAGCCCTTGGCTGGCGGCAGTGGAGTGGATACGACTCCTTTGTAACCAGGGAGGAATGCTTCACACTTAATGAAAGAGGAACTGGCTCTCTTTTAAGAGGCAGAGGGAGGCTTCCAGAGCTGATGCCAGTTTGTTTGGAGGCAAATGGCTATTGTATTAAAATTGCCCAAACTTGGGCTGATGCCTTTGTGTTCAGAGCTCAAAGCCATGGTTGCTTGAATTTTTTTTCCTTTGGTTGGTTTTCCATTCTGTTGCTTGGCATGTTTCTGCTAATAGCTTTAACCCCAAGAGTTCAGGTCAGTAGACACTAATAACAACTATGTGCTGGCATTAACAGCGCCTACCATGCACGCACCAGACACAGCACTTGAACAAGAGAGTGTAGTACCCACTCTCAGCCTCTCAAAGGAGCGGCCACCATTGGGCTTCTGAAGATACCCCTGCATTGTCTCCCTTAAAAGGGAAAGGGAAGAGTTTTGGTGTCTGAGGCCTGTTGAGGAGGGTTTAGCTGGGTCATCGCCAAAGTTTGGATGATGGCAAGAGCTGGCACCTGTGTTTAGAGGTGAGAAAGTGGAGTGGTTTGACCTCAGAGGAAGCTGAGATTAAGAGAAGGCTTTTTGGAGTTTTCAGGTATAAGGGAGACCTGTTACCTGACGTCTTGTGGCCGAGCCTGTGGCCAGTGGCAATGGAATGATCACACGAGGGTCTTCTGTAGCAGACGGCCCCCAAAGGTTAACAGATTGGGAGCAGCTGCAATAATGACGACCTCCAGGGACTAGTTCCTGACTGGCTTTCCAATGACATGTGAGCCCAGAGTTCTCGTGTAAGCTCATGGAGAAGAGAAAGAAGCCCCGATAAGGACAAGATCGAATTCCCCACCTGCCAGGCATATGGGGCTGGCAGCAGATTTAACTGGTGTTCCAGAAATAGGAATATGACATTTCTTACACCTGGATGTGGTGGAATAAAATGGATTCCCTCTGGTTTGGAGGGAAGGAGAACGCTTGTAGACATAACTCAAGTTCCATTCTTAAACCCAGTGTCTAGAAATGCAGTTTCTACTGGTCCACAGACAAAAGCTCCAGAAGCACCACATCCATTGCTGTGGGTCTTGTGCATGGCCCTGTCCCCAGTCTTCCCTGTTTGTCCCATAGAGGAAGGAAGTGCCAGCATCACTTCTGTCCCTTCAGGGATGAGCTGGGGCAGGAGCTTCCCTGTTTTTCTGCATGTTTCTGTGATCTGGTTGGCCAGAATGAGGAAAAGGCTAACTCTATCTGGCCAAGTTCATGGTTTGGTGGTGGGTCACTTTGTCTAAACTGTGGCGGTGGGTCCCTGCTTTGTTCCCTTGCACAGGATCCAGGCGTTGGGGTCAAGTAGGACATGGGGGAGCTGCCTCTAGCAGAGCCAGCCAGCCAGTGACTGGCCACTCATTTTGAACAACGGGGGTTTATGATAGTCTCACTTGTTAAGACTAGAGATAGCTGATTCCAGGTTTTGCTAAACGAATAGCTTGAGGCAACAAGTTGTTTGTTCAACCTTTCCGTGATGTTGCCTTTCTCCTCGTGGTCACAGAGGCTGCTGCAATTCAAATATGAGGTCCTCACATGGCAACACCCAAAGGCAAGAAGGAAAGGGCACAGTGTCTCTGCATATTTCTACATTAAAGTCCCTCCCAGAAAATCCCAGCAGACTTCCAACACCCAGCCACATCAGCCCTGGGCTGACAGGGAGTGGGTGTCCCTCAATAGAATGGTCAGAATGGAATATCAGGACTAGTCCTAAGTGAATTACAAGCAAGGAGAGGTTTTATTAGAAGGGTTAGTTTAGAATACAAGCCTTAGACTAGGGAACAGCAAACTTTTTCTGTAAAAAAAGGTAATATTTTAGGCTTTTTGGTCAAGACAACCTGTGTTGCAACTATTCAACTCTGCCGTTGGGGCATGAAAGTAGCCATAGACAATGCATAAACAAATGGGCATGACTTTGTTCCAATAAAAGCTTATTTACAAAAACAGTCAGTGGGCCAGATTTGGCCCTTGGGCTGTTGTTTTCCAAACCATGCTTAAACCAATCATGATGTATTCCCTGGGGCTGAGCCAACACTTCCTAAGAAACAAGGCAGCCAAGTACCAGAGTAAAATAGGAGTTCTGTTGTTAACAAGGAAGAAGGAAGAAATAACCAGTCTGTGTAGGTAACTGATGGTGTCAGGGCCAAACTAGCTCTGCAATTCACTTTGTTAAGATAAAGGCAGTTTGAGGGTTCCCATCTAGCTGTTTGTTCAAATTTCGTTGAAACAGCAGAGAAAGGGACAGTGACCCTTGTGTCAGTTACCTATTGTCACAATAGTGCTGTGTAACATGTCATTCCAAACCAGTGGCTTAATACAACAGCCATTTTTTTTTTAACAGCCATTTTGGATCTGCAGGTCAGCTGATGGTTGGTTGATCTAGGGTGGGCACATCCGGGAAGCTCTGTTATGCTCCTAGTGTCTCTTATCTTCTCCTGGAACCAGCAGGCTAGCCTGGGTAGTGGTGATGGCATAAGCATATGGGAGCAAGAAGGATTGAGCATCTACTCTTCGAGCTTTTGGTCATATAGCACAGGCCAATATTCCATTGGCAAAGCAAGATACATGACGAAACCCATCATCAAGGGCTAGGGAGATATACTCTGACTCTTTAGTGGGAAGAACAGCAAAGTCATATGGCAAATGGCATGGATATAGTGCATGTGAAGGATTGGGTCCATCAGTGCACCGTAACCAACTATAACGCCCTAACCACCAATTACATTTAAGAAATATATGCTTAATGCACCTGTTTCTGAATACTCTTGGCTGCAGCCCAGGCAAGGGGGACCTGGCTGGGGAGGGACCATAGCAGGGGACCCCTATTTCATAGGTCTGGGTATGATCGTGTGTGGCTAACTCTGCACTGACTATGGCTGATTTGCCTTGTCCTGAGTCCCCAAGGGGTAATGCTTGGCCTCAATTCATTCCTGAATAATTTTGACAAAGTTGGTTTCAAGAGCCCAGGAAGTAAATCAATTGTAGATTTGAATTTTGCAGGGAGTGAGAATGCTTGAATATATATAGGCTTTCACATGCTGGTAATTGTTTCCTCACCACAAAGAAGGCTGGTTGTTAGGAAGCTGCTATTAGATTTATTTGCCCCATGAGCTGTGTGCGTGCGTGCGTGTGTGTGTGTGTGTGTGTGTGTGTGTGGCGTGTGCACACCCACTTGTTGAAGCTACTTCCCTTTATAATAGCATTAACCAACCTTCTAAATAAGGGGTGGAGGCCCAGTAGGCTTCTCCAGACAGCCACTCTGCCCTTTCAAAGTGGATCATACATTGTAAAATAAAACACAGTCACATTTTATTTTATTATTATTATTTTTGATTGAGTTCAGAGAGGAAGGGAAAGGGAGAGAGAGATAGAAACATCAATAATGAGAGAGAATCATTGATCGGCTGCCTCCTGCACGCCCCCTACTGGGGGTCAAGCGTGAAACCCAGGCATGTGCCCTGATGGGGAATCAAAACATGACCTCCTGGTTCATGGGTCGATGCTCAACCATTGAGCCACACTAGCCCGGCAACACAGTCACATTTTAAAAGGCTTTTTGTGTTAAATTTGTTCTGTCATCAACAGAGACATTAAATGCCTGAACAGTGGAAGGCCCTTATAACCCACAGTATTGCACCTAGCAGTCCCATATTTCGTTCCCTTTTCTTAACAAATTCAAGTTGCTGAAAAGACCAGGTGGATGTATGTGAAAGTTCAGTTTTTGAAATTATTTTTGGAGGAGTGGAGCTTGTTTTCAGAAAATATTCATGGGCACTGCACCAGGAGCTGAGAATACAACAATGGGCAAAAGCAGACAGGGTTCCTGCCCTCAGGGAGTGAGAAGTTTAGAGCTGCACCTCCCAGTAAGGTAGCCACTAGCCACAGGTAGTTACTGAGTGTGTGCACTGTGGTGAGTACGAATTGAGATGTGCTGGAAGTGTATAGTACCCACTGGATTTTGAAGACTTAATATAAAAAAGAATGGGCCTTGACCAGGTAGCTCAGTCAGTTGAAGTGTTGTCTCAATACGCTAAGAGCATATACAAGGAGCAACCAATGAAAGCAAAAATAAGTTGAACAGCAAATCAATCTCTCTCTCTCTCTCTCTCTCTCTCTCTCTCTCTCATCAATAAAAAAGAATGTAAAGTGTTTCATTAATATTTTAAAAAGAATGCATGCTGAAACGTTATTTTGGATATATTTGGTTAAATATATTACCTCCCCATGTTTTGTTTTGCCTTTTAAAAAATGTGACTACCGCAAAATGTAAAAGTGAATATGTGAGTGCATCATGTTTGTATTGGACACTGATGGTCTAGAGGGGGTTATGG
The DNA here is from genome assembly GCF_000412655.1 of Myotis brandtii. Lineage (NCBI taxonomy): Eukaryota > Metazoa > Chordata > Mammalia > Chiroptera > Vespertilionidae > Myotis > Myotis brandtii. The sequence goes on along the minus strand of NW_005365229.1, from coordinate 3,327,185 downwards.
GAATCAAGTGGAGAGTTATCCAGGTTATTATATGTTTGTCACAACCTCTGTGGAAGAGTACAGGATGTGAAGAAAATATACAAATGAGGAGAGGGAGCCTCAGTCTCAGAGGGCTGGGAAAGTCTTCCTTAGACAGTCTGGCAGCTCCTCACAAGGTTAAATATAGAGTTATCATATGATCCAGAAATTCCACTCTTAGGTATCTACCCAAGAGGAATGAAAATGTGTCTTCACAAAACGTGTAGGTACACGTATTAGCACTATTCCTAATAGTCAAAAAGTGCAAACAACCCAAATGTGTACCACTGAGGAATGGGTAAATAAAAGGTGGTCTGTCCATATGATGGAATATTACTTATTCCATAAAAAGGAATGAGCTATTGATACATACTACAACATGGAAGAACCTTAAAACCATTATGCTGAGTGAAAGAAGCCAGTACAAAAGGCCACATGTATGGTTCTATTTATATGTAATGTCCGTAATAGGCAAGTCTATAGGGACAGAAAGATTAGTCATTGCCAGGCCCTGTGTGGAGGAAAATGGGAAGTGCCTGCTAGTGGACAGGTTGGTTTTTTTGGGGGTGGGGTGGGGTGGGGTGGGTGATAACTATGTACTAAAATTGATTATGGTAATGATTACCCAACTCTGTGCATATACTGAAAACCATTGAATTGTGCACCTTAAATGGGTAAATTGTCAGGTATGTGCATTATACTTCAACTTATATAAAAAATAAAGTCTTCCTTGATGAAGTGGCACTGAAGAAGTGTCAGAACAGCATTTGGGGGTGAAGAACAGCACATGTGAAGGCCCTGAGGTAGAAAGGAATGTAGTAAATTTGAGGGACTTCAAAGAGGTTGGTGTGGCTAAAGCCTAGAAGACAAGTGGAAGTGTCAGGTAGGAGGCTGGAGAAGGGAGATGTTGGGCCCTGTAGGTCTCATGTTAAGGTGTTGGAACCTCACATTAGCTGCGTCACCGGGGCATCCCACTTAACCACCCAGCAGTGAAATACAGGGCTGTCGTAAGGATGCAAGGAGATATTCCATGCTCAGTAAACATGTATGCAGTCAAACAAGCGGTTTGCAATGGTGTCAGAGGTGTCTCAGAGCAGTGAATGGATTCCAGAGAGATTTAGGAGGTAAAATCAACAGGACTTGGCCATTGAATGTGGGTTGGGTGGGCTGGAGGTCTGGGGAGGGAAGGTGGGGACAAAAAGCTTGAGTCAAACTGCCAAGTGGATCCTCCAGCCTGAGATTACTTGAGGTCTCTGTGAGCAGGCCTGCTGGCGTTTCTGATGAAGCTGTCTAGACTTCGAAATGCCATTTGCAGTATGTTCTTGTAAAGACAGCAACCCCCACCCCCACCCATGCCCTGAACTTATTAATTCTTTGTTTTAATTCATTGCAGAGGGATGTTCATTTGCTTTTGTGAGAAATACGGAATGCCACCAAGAAAGCATATTAAAATCACCTGGATTGCTGTGGGGGCGTTACATCCATTCAGATTTGTGCCAGTGTTATTATTTTTGTCTAAATCCACTTCTGGCCTGTGGTGGAAGGACAGTCAGCGCTCACCTTGCTTTGATTTGCAAGGCCCCAGCAATAAGCATATTTGGCATTGCCATCCGAACCCCTTGTGCAGAGAAAGCAATGTTAAGGGGCGTCTCCATTGGTTTTCCCCGAAATCATTTGGCAGAAATGTTGCTGGGAGCCCCGCTGCTGATTTTCTCTGGTTTAGTATCGCCATGGAAAGTCTGCACTAACGCTCGTCCCTGTTATTGAGCCTCAGGTCCAGGGTGGGCTGTGATTTGCTTTCCCTGTGGGCGACACGACCATATTTTCCATTGAAACCTGATGACAGCGGACTCTGGGAGCGGACACTGTCACTTCCCCTAGTTGGGAAGAAGCCGGGGTGATTCTAGTTGGCTAAGCACACCAGAGTTGTTTTAGAAAGCTCATTCCTCTTAAATGGACTCTGGGCTGTCCCACTTTGACCTTGGGGCAGCACTTGGGGTTTGTTAGAAGTGGCAAGTCAAGTTTCAGAAGGAATTTGGAAAGTTAGGTTGGGTCATGGCTGGGATCAAGGCTGACCTCTTTGTACCTCAAGGGAAAAATAGCACTGTTTTTCTTCCCAAGTGACCTTTCACTGGCTTCCTTGGCCTCCTGGAGCACCCATGAAACATATCAACTGGCTGAGGGTCAAGAGGAGCTAAAAAGTGTCCCTATGCTCTGAGACTGGGGTTGCTCAGCTGCTGGGCACCCACAAATGGTCATCCTCAATGAAATGTCCATCCGTCCCCTGACTGCCTTCCGTAGTTCAGCCTGAACCATGTCCTTGCTTAAACCAGTGGGTCCCAACTTTGGCTGCACCTTGGAATCCCCTGGGCGATTAAAAATCCTGATGTCTCTTTCACTTGGTGTAGTGTTTTTCAAGGTTCATCCAGGTTATAGCCTGCACTGGTGCTTCATCCCTTTTTAAGGCTGGATAATATTTCATCATGTGGATAGACAACGTTTTGTTTATCCTTTCACCTGTTGATGGACATTTGGGTTGTTTCCACCTTTTGGTTATTGTGCATATTGTATATGGTATGATTCCACTCATGAAATAGTCAATGTGGGCAAATTCATTGAGACAGAGAGCAGCTTAGTGGTTTATAGGAGCTGAAGGGAAGGTGGAATGGGGTGTGTGACTGCTTAATGACTGTGAGGTTTTTTCCTGTGGGCATGTGGAGATGTTTTGGAATCATATAGAGTGTCAGTATACCAAATGATACTGAATTGCTTGTACACTCTAAAATGGTGGCTTCTATGTTATAGACATTTTACCTAACTTAATAAAAATACTGATGTCCATGTTCCATCCCCAGAGGTTCTGAAGCTATTCGTCTGGGGTGTGGAGCTCAGGCCCTGGGATTTGAAAAGCTCTCAAGTGATTCCAAAGTGCTGCAGGGCCAAGCACTCTTGCTTAAGACTCTCCTCCTAATCGATCCTTTCACCTCTGACTTGAATTCACTTTGAGCCTCTAGCATGGTTCTGCTTTCCATTTCCTTCACTTTTTTGGGGGTAATTAAAAATATTTTTATTGATTTCAGAGAGAGGAAGGGAGAGGGATAGAGAGATAGAAACATCAATGATGAGAGGGAATCATTGATTGGCTACCTCCTGCACACCTGCCACTGGGGATCGAGCCCGCAATCCAGGACTTGTATGCATGCATATAAGCATAACCAATGGACACATATGTAATACCTTAATCAATAAAAAAGAAAAAAAGAAAAATAATGAGGGAGAACCTACCTCTGCCATGTACTAATACATATTAATGATGCCTAATTAAAAGTGTAGCAGTGGTACATAAAAAAGGGAAAGAAACTTTATAAACCCAAATCTATGTAGAAATTTGGTATGTAATACAGATTTCATTTTAATCAGTAACACACACACACACACACACACACACACACACACACACACACACAAAACAAAAAACCAAAAAACAACACACAGCATCTTTACCCAAGTTTGAGATACCTTTGAGGGACTATGTCCCTGGTGGCCTCTGTAACATTGGTCTCTTAGTTCTTTGAGAGACAAGCAAGAGACAGCTTCCCTTCCTGTTTTATAAGTCTATATCTTTGCTGCATCCCAGTTTCTACTTGAGAGATGTTTACATATCCAATACTCAGTTAGTCTATTTAATGAGAAAATATGTTAATGCTTTCAGCCAGATATTATGCTTGGTTTCAGGGCTGATGTGAAATCAATAACACACATCCCCTGGTCTTCAGGGAGCTCAGAGTTCAAGGGAGGAATTTAGACTTGTGGCTTCTGTTTCTCACTTTGGGACAGAATATTGCTGGTTGCAAGCAAGGAGCTTTTAGGTGGACCAGATGCTGATTATAGCTGATACACAGACTTAGCATTAAATAATAGTTCAGTTACAATGTGATAAAGTTATCCCCTCTTGATTCTTTCTTATCTTTATGACTATGTTAAGAATAAACTCTATCAGGTGCTACTATATCATAAAGACTTTGTATTCTCCCTCTTGAACCCAGTTATTTGGGTTTTAAGTAATTTTCAGTATAGAGGTCTTGTAAATCTTTCTTTCAGATTTATTCCTAGTTATTTGATGTCTTTTGATACAATTTAAAAAAATATTTAAAAATTTTATTTTCCAATTGTTTATTGCTAGTATATAAAATTTTGACTTCTATATATTAACCTTGTATCTAGAAATATTGCTAAACTCATTAATTCTGGTTAGCTTTCTGTAGCTTTCATAGGTTTTTCTGTGTACACAATCATGTAATTGCAAATAATGACAGTTTTACTTTTTTTTCCAGTGATATTTATGATTTCATTTATTTTTCTTACCTTATAGAACTAACTAGGACTTCTAGTAAAATGTTGAATAGAAATGGTGATAGTGGATATTTTTGCCTTATTCCTGATCATAAGGGAAAACATTTATTGTTTCACCATTAAATGATAGCTAGAGGTTTTCTAATAGGTGCTTTTTATTAGATTGAAGAAGTTTCCTTCCATTTCTAGTTAGATGAGGGTTTTTAAAAATAATCATGAATGGTTGTTAAATTTTGTCAAATGTTTTTCCTGCGTCCATTGAAAGCAATTATATGCTTTTTCTTAGTTTTTTTTGAATGTGATGAATTACACTAATTGCTTTTTGAATGTTGAACCAATTTTGCATTCCTGAGATAAACCTCATTTGGTCTTGTTGTATTATCCTTTATATACAATACTGGATTTAATTTGCAAATATTTTATTTGGAATTTTTGCATCAATATTCATGAAGAATATTGGTATGTGATTTTTTGTTTGTTTGTTTGTGTGTACCCGGCCTCATAAAATGAGTTGGAAGAGTTTCTCTCTATTATATTCTGAAATAATAGATGCGGACTTGTTCTAAAATAGATGCAGACTTGTTCAACAGGAAGGGAGCAAGCTGTCTCTTGCTCTTCTTGTGAAGAACAAAGAGACCAATATTACAGAGGCCACCAGGGACATAGTCCCTCAAAGATATCTCAAACTTTCTTTTTTAAATGTTTGATAGAATTTACCAGTGAAGACATCTGGGACTGGGCTTTTCTTTGTGGAAAATATTAAATTATGAATTCAATTTGTTTAGTAGCTATAGGGTTATTCATATTTTCTAATTCTTCTGTTTTTCAATTTTGGTATTTGTGTATTTCAAGGAATTTATCCATTCTATCTAGGTTGTTGAATTTATTGACACAATGTTGTTCATTTTATCTCATTATATTTTTTTAGTATCTATATGATCTGTACTGATATCACCTCCTTAATTTTTGATATTGGTAATTTGTGTTTTTTTTCTCTCTTCCTTGATTACTCTTGTTAGATTTGTCTATGGTAGATAACCTCTAAAGTGGCTTCCAATCATCTCTGCTTCTTTTTGTAAAATATGTTTTTATTGACTTTAGAGAGAGAGGAAGAGAGAAGAAGAGAGAGAGGAGAGAGGGAGGGAGGGAGGGGGAGAGAGAGAGAGAGAGAGAGAGAGCTATCTATGTGAGAGAGAAACATCGATTGTCTGCCTCCCATTATGTGCCCTGACTGGGAATTGAACCCCAAACCCTTTTGATGTATGGGACAATGCTCCAACGATCTGAACATCCAGCCAGGGATGTCTCTGCTTCTTGATGTTCATACCCTTGTGTAATACCCTCCACTTGGGTACATCACTTTTAATGAATAGAATATGGAAAAAGTGATGGGATGTTACAAAATAACTCTGGCTTCCATCTTGCACATCATTTTTTTCTCTCTCTTGCTTATGTTTCTTATAAATAACATATGGTTTAATCTTGCTTTTTAGTTCAAACTATCAATCTGTGCCTTTTACATGGAGTGTTTAGGCCATTTACAGTTAATGTAATTACTGATATGGTTGGGTTTAAGTCTACTATCTTGGTTTTTATTTTCTATTTGTAGCCTCTGTCCTTTGTTCCATTTCTTCTTTCTCATCTTCTTTTGGCCATATATATATTATTCTCTCTGTGTGCTTTTTTGAAGTGTCCTTTTGGCTGATGTAGAAAATTTCAAGTTAGAAAATAATCTTTATTATTTTTGATTCAGAAAAAAAATTGTCTTAAGTTTAGATTCAGAGACACTGCTGGTCTAGACTAGAGAGGGTGCTTCATTAATACAAGCATCATGGTGTTGATATATCCCCACAGCACAGGGCACATTGGATGTCATTCTTGCTCTCCCTGGGGTTTGCTGTCAGGCTGTAGAATGTGAGCCACATTGGCAGAGGATTACATGTAGACAGGGCTCAGTCTGTGGTAAATGCTAGTCTTTTGGAGTGTGCATTTCATTTCCATGGTCAAGCTATGTCTCTCTCCAGGGGCTGCTAGACTTCAGCTTGCTGTCACCTCTCTCTCCATCACAGCTGCTTCTTTCAGTTTGATAAGTGACAGGGAACATTCTGAAACCTGAAGAAAAGCTGTTTGTGGGAGTCACAGACACTGGTGTTTTAGATAAACTTTAGACATGCTTCTGACTTTGAGGGATTTGGTTCCAAACAATGCCTTAGTCCCCTCCCTTACCCCACACCATGGTGCATATTTTAGGAAAAAGGAGCCATGCCTTATAGGTATTGAATTATCTTTCACTCCATTTCTTTCCATTTTTATTTTGTTTATGACTTAAATTAATTCTGAATTTCATAGGAGTACCTGGACTCCTATGAAAATTCCAATAAAGCAAAAATGATTAAAATTGGATTGCTCATAGAAACTGAGATGCTGTTTTTTCCCTTGAGCTAAGTTCAGCATCTAAATAAGGGGGGGAGGGGCAGGAGGCCCAAACCCTGCATATAAGCCTTTTAAATAAAGCACAGTGGGGATAGCTCAGTTTGGATCCATAAATACAAAACAGGAAAACTTAAAAGGGACTTTTCTCTACAGTTTAAAAAAATCCAATATGAGATTATAGATTTGATCATAACCTAATTTTTCATTTCCATGTGAACTTTAATTTTACTTAAAATTTCTTCTGACAAATCTCCAAAGGAATATTTAAGTGACACGGCATAATGCTGGCAGATTATTCATATATCAGCCCTTAGGCTACCGAGGAAGGCTTTATCATCTCACAGTGAATTTTATTGGAATCCGTAGCTCACAAAATATTGCTTTCTGACAGTCCCTGCACAGTAGAATTTAAAGGCTTAAGTTTTGGGAGAATTTACACATTGGTAGCATTCTTCACAACATCTTTTAGGAACATTAAATCAGCAGGCTCCCCAGTGATACTCCTGTGGAAAGGTGTTAGACAATCCCCTTGCATTTATCTCTAGGTAGGTGTGTGGGGCTTGGAACAGCCCTTGTTCCTCTCACTCTTTTAATCTGATTGGGTGAGTGGAAGGCAGCCCCATGTATCCTTCTGTCCAGTGCACTTTCCAAGGGGAGATCAATTTGTCTCAGTGAGGTAAACATGAATGTGAAATCCCATTCCAGGGCTGCTGCAAAGACCTAAATGTGCTTTGTTCATTCGTTCGTTCATTCATTCATTTATTTATTCATCCATTCACTTATTCATCAAACAATTATTTGTTAAGCACCTATTATTGCCAGACACTCTTCTAAGTCTTGGGGACATAGTGGTGAATAAATCAGACATTGTTGCTCCCTCATAGAGCACACGGGCTAGCAGAGAAGACAGAAATGAAACCCAGATCAATCCATCATAGCTGGTGATGAGAACTATGAAGAAAATAGCACCCCAGGGGAAGACACATTTCAGCTCAGACCTGGAGGATGGGTGCAAGTTCACCAGGAGAAGGGATTTGCATTTACCTTATTCCCAGTGATTTTGAATTTCTTCCTGGGGTTATTAGAAACTTGGATCTGGTTTCATGAAATTGGCCTCTTCATGTCTTTTCCCTGTTTTTCAATGAGTTGTCTCTTGCTTATTGATTTGGAGGAGTTTTACTTTCCCCTCCGGAGGTTTTATTTATTTATTTAAATTTTATTTTATTTTATTGTTTAAGGTATTACAAATAGTAGTTTTCCCTACCCGCCGGAGATTTTAATCCACATGCAGTTTGTGTGCTGTTCTCCAGGTAGGCTTGCAGGGGGCTGGGGCTGAGCGATAACTGCCCTGTGTGGGGAGGTCTAAATTGCTGGCCTAACAGAATGATGGTTTGGTCCGATCAGTCTGTGACCAAGTGAGTGTGATGCATTTTCGAGTCTGCATGGGGCCTGTTTTTCCTGCTACACTGAATTACAGAGCTGAGGCTCATACTGAAAAGAAATCAAGTTTTCTTATTCTGAACTGTGCACTGCATGGGCTTCTATTGTGATCAGCAAAATCCTAGTGGGGATTCTTCCTTTGGAGTCTCTGAAACACCTGGCTTCTGTCTTTCACAGGGTGGGGGGAAGGGGGTGCTTTCTTCTATGGAGGGTAACTGATGGTGAGGCTGATAGTAAACCCTGGGTGCTGTTTTTCTCCTCAACTCTGTATCTCTACATGTTTCCCGTGACTTCTTTAAAGAGAATGCTTTACTCCAATGATTAGCAAGACAAAGCAGCTTTCAGAAGCCTGGTGTTGGGAATCTGTGAAATTTTATTAAATCTTCCTTCTTCATATTTCTTGTCCTTGCAGGAAATTTCTTGTGAAAATAAAGTCCAGAGAAGAAGAAATGGGAAATCCCATTTCACTGTTCCTTCTGGATTTGACAGAAATACCCTGAGCAGGAAGAGCAAACACCTGTGATGCCATCCCCTCCCGCTGTGCACTGTGCAGACATCACTAATCAAACCTAGCCCCTGTTCTGGTGAAATCTTCAGGATCCATGCAGCACTCTAGGAATTATTGTCAAAGAGCTGGAGTGGGCATGAAATGGAGATATCTTTGCCTTTCCTCTCTAGAATTCTTTCCCTCTTACTTTCTTACTCTAGCTCAGGGGTGGGCAAACTTTTTGACTCGAGGGCCACAATGGGTTCTTAAACTGGACCTGAGGGCCGGAACAAAAGCATGGATGGAGTGTTTGTGTGAACTAATATAAATTCAAAGTAAACATCATTACATAAAAGGGTACGGTCTTTTTTTTTTTTAGTTTTATTCATTTCAAACGGGCCGGATCCGGCCCGCGGGCCGTAGTTTGCCCACGGCTGCTCTAGCTGGTCCCCCCTGAATCTTTTTAGCCTAGAATTTTCCAAGAAACACTAATCTCACAAAAGAGTGTTGAGGTCAAACAAATTTAGGAAATGCTATACACTGACATCAGTAAAGGATCTCTGTGTCACTGGAGTGAAGCAATGTGCAGAATTTGGTTGAATTTTTAAAAATAGCACCTATTGACATCCTAAGAAACATGGAGTTTGCTACCAGAAATGGTGCTCTATTTATTCATCAATAAAAGAGATGTTTATTGGGCACCTACTCTTCACTAAGTATTATTCTAGGTGAGAGGTTCTCTAGAGAAAAATAAAGCAGAGAAGGTGGATAGTAGGCTGCAAGGTTGAGGGGTTTCGATGTCAGTAGGCTGGTCAGGGATGAAAGAATGATGTCTGAACATGGAGCAGATGAGGGAGTGAGACATGTTGATAACAGGGAAAGATGTGCAGGTGCAAAGAGAGTAGCAGGTGCAAAGGCCCCAAGACGAGATGTGCAGAGAGAGTAGCAGGTGCAAAGGCTCCAAGACGAGAGCACTTTGGTTGTGTTCAAGAAGAGCAGTGGGGCTAGTGTGGCTTTGGTGGACAGAAGATGGGAGAGTAGTAGGTGAGGAGGGTTGGAAGGCTGCTGAGGGACTTGTTAGCTGTTGAACGATCTTTGGCTTGGCAGGGTTTGAACATAGACATGGCATTATTTGATTTCCACTTTAGAGTTCAGAATAGTTTGAGGTTGACAGGGAATTCAATGAGGAGGCTATTGCAATAATCAAGGAGGGGGATGATGGTGGCTTAGGCCAGTGAAGATGGTGAGCAGTGGTAGTAAAATTCTGAATGGATTTTGGAGGTGGGATTTCCTGACAGATCGGTTGTGAAATGGTGTGCTAATAACAGAGGGGTCAAGGGTGCCTCCAGGGTTTTGGCCTGAACAATTGAGGATGGAGTCATTACTTGAGATAAGGAAGAATTAGGGAGAAACAAGGTTTTTTCTGGGGCGGTGAGGGAGAGGATTGGATTGGGAGGATATTAGGAGTTCATCTACGACATATTAAGTTTGAGATTCCTGTTAAATATGCAACTGGAGGTGTTGAGAGGCAGACTCTGGAGTTATACTGTTTGGTTTTGAATCCCACCTCTATCACTTTTCAGCTGAGTGACTTTGGGCAAATTACTTAGCCTCTCTGTGTCTTATTTTCCATCTGTAAAATGAGATAATGATAGTCCCTACCTCGTAGGGTTATTAGGAGGTATAATTAAGTTAGTATATGTAGGATGCCTAGAATGATCCCTGCATGCAGTAAGTGCTAAATGTTTGCTGTTGCTATTGTTACTGTATATACAAATCTGGCTCATGCTCTATGTCTTGGTGATGGGCAGCCACTTAAAAATATTTTTATTGATTTTATAGAGAGAGGAAGGTAAAGGGAGAAAGAGTTAGAAATATGAGAATCATCCATTGGCTGCCTCCTGCATGCCCCCTACTGGGGATCAAGCTTGCAACCTGGTGAAGGTACCCTGACCAGGAATTCGACCTGTGACATCTTGGTGCATGGGACAACGCTCAACCAACTGAGCCACACCTGCTGGATGGGCAGCCATTTTTATTAATATATTTTAATTGATTGTTTTAGAGAGTGAGGAAGGGAGATGGAGAGATAGAAACACCAATGATAGAGAAACAGTGATTAGCTGCCTCCTGCATACCCTCTACTGGGGATCAAGCCTGCAACTGGGCATGTGCCCTGACTGGGAATTTGAACCATGACCTCCTGGTTCATAGGTTGACACTCAACCACCGAGCCACACCAGCTGGGCATGGGCAGTGGGTTTTAACCAGGGAGTTACACTTATGTTTTAGAAGGATGAGTAAAGAAGTTTTAGAACCTTTGCTGATGCAGATAGCAGCTCCTACCGGTTCCCAGACACTCCTTTTCAAGGGGAGGGACCTTGTAGACTTCTGATGACCAGAGATTTATAAAAAAAAGATTAAGTTAGATGCATAGCAATGCTTGGCAGAGGAAGGTAAGGGTCACTTCCGGGAGAGCATGCCTTTTCTGGCCTGCCTTTTTCCACCCGATCCTTTATACTCTGTATCTGCTGCAGCCTCCATCTGTCTGTTCTACCCTCTGCAAGACCTCAGGGCAAAGTATCAGATCACCGCTGGGGCGGAACCAGCTTTATTTAATCTCCTCCATATTCTTTGCTATCATCAGGGTGTGCAGGAATAATTTGGTATAAAGCGAGAAGAATCATTTCTAGAAGCAGCAGCCACTGGGAGTGAGGCTTATTTTGCCTCTCCCATGGCTGCATCTCAGCAAAACCTGGGCAATTTCGGTTGGCTGGTTGGAGCAGAAATATGAAATTAGTATTTTCACTTCCACATAAGCTGCTCAGTGAAAAAAATTGGCTGTTCCTGGGGCTTGGTTACTCACTTATTAAATTTCAGTCGGTGGGTCTCCAGGCTAGCCACTGTCATTACTGTGCTTGCGTTTCATGCCTGGCAGGGTCGAGGGTAGCATTTGATAAGTTCCCTTTCTGTGCTCAGATCAGGATATGTTTCTGGGCACTCAGGTGTGCAGACCTTTTCTCTCTTCTCTTTAATCTGTTTTGCATCTTCCTGCCCACTATCTTCTACACTCCCAATTCCCCTCCCTGCCATCTTTCCCATGCCCCCACTTAAAAAAATAACAAAAATAACACATGCCTGTGGTAGAACAAAACAGCAGAGAAGTTTATAGAAGAAAATGAATACTCCCTTCTCTTATTACTCCACCCTTTTCTGAGGGCATTTCTTCCCCACCTGCTTAGGAATGGGGAGTGTTCTATTCCAGGCTTTCTGATGGATGTACTAATACATATCTGATCTCAGACCCAGAGAGTCATGCAGCATGTACACATACACATGTGTCTAAGAGTCTTAAACTACATTTAATTTAAAATCATCATTCTTGTGGTTAAAAAGAAAGCATTATGGAAAAGCATGTAATAGAAAAATAAAATCACTTTCTATAGTTGTTCACTCCCCAGAGGCAATAATTTTGAATTGTTTAGCTTTAGTCTCCCAGTGGTTCAAAAATATGTATGTATCATGGTTCTTGATTAATCAACTTCAGTTATTATTAATTCAGATTTTTGGCTGTGAAAGATGAGATTTAACTTTATCTCCATCTCATACTTCCCTTCCCTCAACCTCGACAGATTTATTTTTTTGTTATATTTAGTAAAATTAATGAGTAGAGTTTACATGATTTTGGCTATGTAAATATTGTGCTTTTCAGAGTCAATAGTTCTAAGATGACATTTTAGCTCTTTTTTTTTTTTTAAATTCTGGAGTTTATAGTTGCCTTCCCACTCTCCCTCCTTTGAACTAGTTGCCTTTATTGTGCCTTAAATTTTTTTCAAGATTTTTCTTATATTATGTTTATGGTTAAAGTTTTCCTCTTTTATTTTTTCTGAAGACACCCCTCAGGTCCTCGCTGGTACTATCTACACTGCACAGCTGTAATCGTGGGTCTTCCCTGCTGGATGCAGGGGTTTCACTGGCTCTTTGTTTTCAGGTCTAAGGCTCTCTGACCTTCTTGAGGGCAAATTGGCTTCTTCCTTGGCCGATGCCTCTCCTTTCTCATGTTGTCTCCGCTGGAGTTTCTTCTACCCTGCTTCCTGCTACCTCTTCCTCAGCTACACTCCAGGGATTTATTAAAATCTGTCTTTAACGGATGATTCCCTCTTTTTTCTTTTAAATCTTGCATGTCTGTCCATGATTTTAAAAATCCCTTTATATCACCATAATGGGTTTTTTAAGAGAAGATAAATGCATGTACATGGTCTTCCATTTGAATCAGAAGTCCCACTTAGGGTTCCCCAAAAGTCTCCCTCAACTTCTATTTCTCTGTCTCTTTCTCTCTGTTATTATTTTTCACTTAGATATATGTAATGATTGATGGCAGTGCTCTCAGACAGAACTAAATAGAACTGAGTGCTTGCACTCCATCGTGAGTAACATCAGAGCTAATTCATCCTGAAAGTTATCTAGGGGTTCATAATGCTTTGTCATGTATCTGAGCCATCTAAAATTTGGTAATATCATTCAGTATTTTTTAATGATTATATATGTGATGAAACATAGGAAAATCAATGTTATTAAATGATACCATATGTGTGTAGATAGTCACAGACATAATACCATAGCTCATCTGATTCCTAGAGACTGTGTTTAGCGTGGCTGGTATGGCTCAGTGGTTGAGCATCGACTCATGAACCAAGAGGTCACGGTTCCAGTGCCTGTCAGGGTACATGCTCAGGTTGCAGGCTCGCTCCCCAGTAGGGGGCATGCAGGAGACCACCTATCAGTGCTATCTTCTCTCATCATTGATGTTTCTATCTCTTCCTCTCTGAAATCAATAAAACGTGTGTGTGTGTGTGTGTGTGTGTGTGTGTGTGTGTAAAGACTGTATTTACCTGACTGACTGTTTTAGATGTGTCATGGGCATCTTTCTTTAAGCCATTTAAGAATTTAGACTAGAGTCAGAGCTTCTCCTGGTCCTATGACTTCGAGGGAGCTCTGCTTACTTTGAGCAGATAGGGAACCTGAAAACCATAGATATGCTGTTCCTATTTTTCTCTTAAAATTCAGCTCTAATATCACCTCCTCCCTAGATCTTTCCCACTCTGCCCAGGCCTGGGCTGCAGAATGTAGAGGTGAAAAATGTGGACTATGGGATTAGACAGACTTGTGTTAGAATCCCAGCATCAACATTTTCCAGGTACAGTGAACGTTATTCAGCATCTTTTGTTTCTGTGTCCTTACAGCTATAATGAGGGGGAAATCGCACCTGTCACTGTGGTTTTGGCTGGACTGGAGATTTGTGGGTAGAGACCACAGTCACAAAGTGCACATATGGTTAAAGTCAATTCTCGAGGGTGGTGGTGGTGGTGGTGGTGGTGGTGGTGGTGCTGAGCTTGGATGACACTGTAAATAGTACAATCTTACTAGACCTGAGAAATTAATTTATTGTGCCACCATCTATCTTTTCTTTCTTTTTTAATATCCAGGGTTTGCATTATTATTATTATTTTTACACACACACACAAACATTTATATCAAAGAGGTGCTACAGAGCAATGGGAGAGGATACTTCTCAGTATATGCCAGGAGTTCACTAGTTAATATTGGAAAAACATTTATCTTGACTCTTACCTTACATGATAAATCTAAAATTAATTCCAGCTGGATTTTAGATTTAAATGTAAAAATTTAAAATAATAACATTTCTTATAGATAATATAGAATATGTTCATGACCTTGGGATGAGCAAAGATTTCTTAGAACAAAGTATACTAACCATAAAGAAATATTGATAAATTGGGTTTTATTGAAATTAAGATCCTCTGTTTATCAAAAGAAACCTTTAAGAGAAGAAAAAAGGCAGGCACAGAGAGAGGATAAGCATTTGCCATATATATTATCTGACAGAAGACTTACATTTAAGATATGTAACCAATTCCCATAAATCATTTAGAAAGAGACAGCTAATCCATGGGGAAAAAAATGGTGCAGATTTAAGGAGGCACTTCACAGAAAAGATAACCAAATCAAGATATGTATGTCTGAAAAGGCACTCCACACAGCTGCTTGTGAGGAAAACGCAAATGAAACCACCACGAGATACTACTATACATACACCTCAGGGCGAAAATAAAAAACAGTGACCAGACCAAGGATGTGGAGCAACTGGAACTCTCATTCATGGCTGTGGTGCTGTTAAAAAAGGTTTTTTGTATACTCTTTGGTGGTTTGCATTATTTTTCAGAAGGAACCTACACAGACAAACTATACCAATAATAGGGAGTAATTACAGAGACTATGCCCCTCCTTGTCATCGGTCCAGCTTCAGCAAACCCATTGCTCACAGGAAGTGGTTCTGATGCTGCTCCCTCTCTAGACTCCCTGGGTACCTGCTCCTTACCACAGTGCTGTAATAACTTGTGGTCACATTTGCCCTCCCCCATAAACCACGAGCCCTGTAAGGGCAGGGACCATAGTCTGTTACCTCTGGGAGACACTCAGTAAGTGTTGAGGAACTACATGAATGAAACCCCATGTGATTGACACAAAGGGTCAGTTTGTTATTTCATTACATAAAAAATAGCCAGGTAGATTTTACTGACACGGAAAGTATGTTTAGGATATTCCATTAAGTAGCACAGGCCATCTGTTATGAGTGGAATTTACTTTGAGTGGGAGGAGGAGTTTTTTGAGGCACATCTCAGAATTTAGAGGTAGCATTCTTCCAGGGCTGATGAAACTTAGGGTGGATTTTCTAATTGGAAAGACCTGACTTAAATTATAAATGATATGGGATACACTAGATCAGTGGTTCTCAACCTTCTGGCCCTTTAAATACAGTTCCTCATGTTGTGACCCAACCATAAAATTATTTTCGTTGCTACTTCATAACTGTAATGTTGCTACTGTTATGAATCGTAATGTAAATATCTGATATGCAGGATGGTTTTAGGCGACCCCTGTGGAAGGGTCGTTCGACCGCCAAAGGGGCCGCGACCCACAGGTTGAGAACCACTGCACTAGATCGACATAGAGGGCTCTGGGTGCGCTCCCCAGAGAGAAACATGCTATCCTTTACAGTGGCTGACACTGAGCTTCAAGGAGGGACCCATGTGGACCTGCAGAGATGTGTTGAACTTGGTAAGGTCCTGTTCTGTGAAACACAGAAAACTAAAGAGTGTTTTCAGATACAAGCCCAGAGTAGGGAGGTCCAAGAGCAGACACTGCCAGTTGCAGGATGGGATTTGCAATCTTGCCACTTCTCACATGAGCAACTCTGTTTAGCATGCTCCAGCCGGAGGAGCAGCAGGCATTTATTTGTTTAATGATGTTTAGTGCTTTCCCCCAAGGGTGTCAGGGAGCATGGCTGGCCCAGTGAGGAGATGCGCTTCCATTTTATGCCAGGTGCTTAGCCTGCTTTCCACGACCTGTTTGATTTAGTCTCCATAGCCACCTTGAAAGGCACATACTAGTGTCCCCTCTTCAGAGATGAGGGAATGAAGGCAGGGGCAGCGATACTAATTGCTCAAAATCATGCACTGCCATTGGCATAATTTGAACACGGGCCTGTTACTCCATTCACTGCAATACACGAGGCTGCCTCCTCCTCCCTGCAGTCTTCTGGGGTGGCCCCACATCCTGGCAATTGAAGTGGGGAACGAGGACCAGGTGACAAGGCTGCCTGGGTATGGCTGTCCCCATAGCACTGTGAATCTCAGCTTTAGTGCCATTCTTATTTGGGGGGAGATTAGCGTGGTTCTCACCTTATCCACCAGGCCCTTTCCTACAGAACCAACAGGGGTGCTAAATATGGACCCACGGGCCCTGACCGGTTTGGCTCAGTGGATAGAGCGTCGGCCTGCAGACTGAAGGGTCCCGGGTTCGATTCCGGTCAAGGGCATGTACCTTGGTTGTAGGCACATCCCCAGTGGGGAGTGTGCAGGAGGCAGCCGATAGATGTTTCTCTCTCATCGATGTTTCTAACTCTCTAGCCCTCTCCCTTCCTCTCTGTAAAAAAAATCAATAAAATATATTTTAAAAAAATGTGGACCCATGGGGCCCAAGATGACCCAGGCTGGGTGGGTTTTAGAGATTGGGGATAGGTGATAATGGTCTGAGGTCCTGTGAAATGTATAGAACATTTTGGATGTGTTTTCTCTAAGGCCACCATCTGTCCAGGTGAAATGTCTTAAGTCAGAATTAGCATTTCCATGTTTAATTCCACCATTATTGCCCCATAGGCTGCATAATCACTGGTGATTAAATGAAGGCAGAGGGATGTGCTCAGAATTCCTATCTGCCAGGACCTATGTAAACAGTGGTAAATGGCACTGCTGTGATTTTTCTCAGTGCCCATGAGTTGAAATGACTGGGGTTTCTCAGAGCTGTGCCTGGAGAGTGGTGTTGTGTAGCTGGGCCCGAGCTGCCTCTGCAGGTGTTTTGTGCCGGATGACTTCCCTCCACCTCAGGGGCTGGATGGTGGCAGGGGACAAGAGTTCCAGTGAAACCTGACATTTGTTTAGCAGGGACTTCGTTTGTTAAGTGCATTGAGTGCTTTTTGCAGTTAATGGAAGGCCTTTTAAAGTTGCTTTGCCGGGGAGCTTGTTCTTCAAGAACACCCATGATTTCAGTCCTGCGTTGTTCCTTTTGGT
Source organism: Myotis brandtii (assembly GCF_000412655.1). Taxonomy (NCBI): domain Eukaryota; kingdom Metazoa; phylum Chordata; class Mammalia; order Chiroptera; family Vespertilionidae; genus Myotis; species Myotis brandtii. The sequence goes on along the minus strand of NW_005365229.1, from coordinate 3,309,803 downwards.
AGACAGGCTGAGGGCTGGGACCTGCTGCCTTTCCCCTGAGACCATATAGGGTGGTCACGCTGGGATGTACAACAGTCTATGTCAGTGATGGCGAACCTTTTGAGCTCAGCGTGTCAGCATTTTGAAAAACCCTAACTTAACTCTGGTGCCGTGTCACATATAGAAATTTTTTGATATTTGCAACCATAGTAAAACAAAGACTTATATTTTTGATATTTATTTTATATATTTAAATGCCATTTAACAAAGAAAAATCAACCAAAAAAATGAGTTCGCGTGTCACCTCTGACACGCGTGTCATAGGTTCGCCATCACTGGTCTATGTCCTCACATCACACCTTCAGAAGCATCCTGAAGACAGAGTACAGAGAAGTCCCATCATACATACTCATGCACCTGAATTTGGAGAGTCACCTGTGGGTGGACAAAGCAGAATTTGGTGACAGATGCTATCTGGCCCCTGTGGTCTCAAGTCCTACCCTTTTATAGGTTCTCTAGTCACCAGAGATGTCCCACTGTTCCTCTTGCTATATCTATTGCAGCCACACTGGCTGCCTTTCTGCTCCTAGACTGACCCCCCTCGACCCCCTTGCACATGCCACCCTTTGCAAGGAATGCTGTCTCTACCCAGTTAACTCCTATTCATTCTTTACATCTCAAGTCAAGTGTAACTTCCTTAAAGACACTTTCTCTCCCTCTCTCCTGTTTTTCAGGCATCATCTTGCTTTTTTCTTAAAAAAAAACTTGAAAAAATTGTGATAAAATATATAACATAAACTTTGCAATTTGAACCATTTTAAGTGTAAAGTAGCATTAAGTACATTACACAGTTGTGCAACCATCACCACTATTTATTTCCAAAAATTTTTTCATCACCCCAAATAGAAACTCCATACCCATTAAGCAATAACTGCCCTTTCCTCTCTCCCCTCAGGGCTCAGCAGCCCCTACTCTACTTTCTGTCTCTAAAAATTGCTTTTTAAGAGGCAGGAGATGGCTGGTCAGTGAAGGCAGCCCCGGGCTTCTGATATAAAAGAGAAGAGTCTTGTTCTGGGAAATTCACATGGGTACCTGTAGGTTTGGATTCCTGCTAAGATGCTTTAACCATGTTATTCTCACTGACTGATATTAAATCTGGCCAGCACTCCTAAATTCGGCCTCTCACATTTTCCCACTCAGGGTAAGCATGCCCTGTCCCCCCTCCTCCTTTTCCTTTGTGGAGCATTTGAAATTATTTAGTTGGAAATAATAGAAACCACTTTGTGTTAACTTAAGCCAAAAAGGAGACTTTATTTTCTGGAGACTGAAGTTCCTCAATGTGGTAGAATTCCAAGATGTTCCCTCAAGATTCCTGCCCCTGCTGTACGTGCACCGTCTCCCAGTTATTCAAACATGAATCTAGCTACTGCAGTAAAGGGATTTTGCAGATGTAACTAAAGTTCCAAATCAGTTGACCTTGAGATAGGGAGGTTATTAGGTGGGCCCGACCCACATGAACCCTCTGAAGTAGAGAGCCTTCTCTGGTTGCGAAAGGGTAGTCAAGATTCGAAGCACGTGAAAGACTTGGCCCACTGTTGCTGGCTTGAGGTAGAGATGGCCACATGGCAAGGAATGCAAGTGATCTACAGGAACTGAGCGTGGCCCTGGGAGGACAGTGAACAAGAAACTGCATTTTGCCAATAGCAAGAATGAGCTCGGCACTCAGCCTGGCTGACACCTTGATTTCAGCCTTGAGCAGAGACCCCCATCATGCTATGCCAGCCTTCGGACCTACACGACTGAGAGCGAATAAATGGGTGTTGTTTTGAGCCACTGCATTTGTGGTAACTTGTTATGTGGCAATAAAAATATACACTCCTGGATTCCAGGGCGAGAATGCAGCTGGGCCTCTGGAAGAGATTAGAACTGGGGGTTAGAAAATGCTGAGGGTCCTGGCATCTTCCCCCTCGTCTCTCATCTCTGCCTCTAGATATCTGCTTTGTCTTCCTTCTCTGCAGACTGGCTGTTCTGTTTCCTGCCCACATGAAGGAATGTGGTGTCCGCAGCCCCCGACTGTGCAGGGTACAGTCTGCGTTGCCCTCGCAGATGTTTGAGCTGTCTGTCTATCCCAATTCTGGATACCCAAGGAGAGAGGCTGATTGGTACAGCTCAGGTTAACTATGGACCCCAGGTCCAGTTAGCTGTGGAAAGTGTGTGTGTGTGTGTGTGTGGGGGGGGGACTTGATGTAAAAATAGGACTTACACAGAGGGGCCCACCTCTATAGAATGGGGGTATCGTTTCCAGAGAAAGGGGCTCATTGTGAGCCAGTTGGCCACTCCCAAATTATCCACAGCCCCTGGAGTTTGCTCTTGAATTTCCTTTGGTTTCCAGCCCTATCTCAATAGGCTCTGAGCATTTGCTTCCGCACTGGCTTTTTCATTTCCTTCTTTTCCAACCACAGCCATGCTAGGGCTTTTTTAAAAATCCCTAAACTATGATCTTCCATTTGGGAGTCCTAGGAACCCTTCTAGAGACATGCTTATTGGGCACCAGTTCTGGGTCAGGCTCTTTGCTGGGTGCTGGGGTCAGAGGGATGACCAAGGCCACATGGACTTTGTCCTTGATGAGTTCCCACTCTGGTGGGGGAGATGGACCATTTCAGTGTCATATGTTATGTTCAAAGACAGGTATTGTATTAGCTAGGGAAAGTCACAGAGCTTCTGTAACAACTCTGAAATCTTGGTAACTTATGCAATAGAAGTTTATTGCCAACATGACAGTTCATGGTGGTGTTGGTTGGATGACTTTCCATATAGCAATTGCCAACCTTTCGGACCTCATGGACCACCAGAGGTCCACGGACCACCGATTGGCAACCGCTGCAGGGATCCAGATTCCTTCCATTCTGTGCCTAAATCATCCTCTGGGCTTTGCTGGTCTCTGCTTTATTCTCTGTATCCATCCAGCAGACAGGGAAAGAGTGAGCCTGGAGAGATATCAAGGGAGGTTTTCATGGGGCATCTCTGCAAGGGCTAACATCACTTCTTTCCACCTTCCATTGGCCAGAATGTAGTCACATGGCCTTACTGCAAGGGAGGCTGGGATATGAAATTTAGCTATGTGCCCAGGAAGAAAAGCAAACGGGGCTTGATGAATATATGGCTGTGTTCTTTCTCTGCCGCAGGTGTGCCCATTTTGGAGGTTCTGTGCCTGAATTGTCTCTTGAAGGATAAGTAAGCTTTAATGAGTTAAAAAATTTGGGTGAGGATGTCATTCTAGGCAAAGATAGAGTTGGGAAGTGTATTGGAATAGATGGGAACTTTCAGTATTTAGGCAGAGAGCTGGAGTAATTGTGTTGAGCAAGTTTAGTGCTTTGCTAGAGTTTACAGAAAGCCCAGAATAGAAAACAATAGGTCCAGAACAAGATCCTCCAAAGACTCTACAGTCATGCTAAGGCTTTTTTAAATCCTCTTTTAGAGGGCTCAAGGCTCCCATAAAACTCATCACATCTCAGACACTAGACCTGCTGTCCTTTTCCCTGAAGAGTCTGTAAAATGTGTTTTGACAGGTGGTGGGGTGCCCCTAACATTCAGAATCTGACTAGAGAGGACATAGAAATGATGTTCCCAGGCAGATATAGTTGTGGGCTCTCCTAGAATGATTGTCGGGAAGTGGCCTGGAGTCTGCTGGGGGTGTGCTAGCCTCTCTCCATATTAGAATCACAGCCTCATGCCCTGAGCTTTGGATAGAGGAGGCTGGAGGCTCCAAGGGTTCATCAGGAAGCCCCAGGAGTGATGTGGCTGTGGTATGTGTGTGTGTGCAGCTGAGCCCACTGTTATATGCTTCTCCCTGGTGCTGCCCCAGTGGCTGCCCTGCCTCTGGCTTAGCACCGCTGCAAGCTGCCCTCTACCTGGCAGGGGTCAGACAGCTCCTGGGACCTTCTGTCTGTGGGCAGAAGTTTTGATTTTTAGAGTTGCTACTGCTATTGTTGGCCCTGAGTCTTTCTTGGTTCTCAGAGAGACTGTACTTGTTTGCATCAAGACTGGGGACTGGATGCATTTTGACTAGACATAGTTTTTTAACCTTGACACTGTTGGGGTCCAATTACCTTTGTTGTAGGGCGTCCTGTGCATTGTAGGATGGTGAGCAGCATCCCTGGCTTCTACCCACTAAATTCCACTAACACCTTCAACCACAAATGTCTATAGACAGTGCCAGGTATCCCCAGGGTGGGCGGGGTGGAGGCAAAATGGCCACTGCTTCAAATGTGGATCACTGACAACACAGCAGAGAATGTGCGTGGCGTGCTGCTTCTGCAGTTCTGTGATAACCAGAGTCAGTGGAGAGGGTTCTGGGCCCGTCTTCCTTCAGGGCGGCCACTGCGGAAAGGAGAAGGGACCTCACACCTGTTACCCTTCCTGACACTGGCTCTAGTCACTAATTGCCCACTGAGCATCCATGTCCAGCCATCCTTCTGAGCCCTTTAGAAGCTTTCCCTGTCTCACCTTCCACATCTACTGTCAGCTGCAGGCCCTGGGCTGTCCCATTGTACAGATGAAGACTCTGAGGCTCAGAGAGGCGAAGCATGTTGCCTCAGAGGATAAAGGGGACCTGAGCACAGGCATGTCTGATTCCAAAGCTCAAGCTCTTACCTGTATTTCCAGGTCTGGTTTTGCTTTTGACAAAGCACATTTTGGGTTCTTTCCAGTTCTGGGAGCTTTCAAGAAAAAAAGCACCATCAAAACAAATTCCGAGCAGTAGAAAAAGCCCTAGGAGGGTAAATGGTTGTAGGGTCTCCCAGGTTGCCCAGCAGATATAAATCTAATTCACTGAGAGCACATCTGGGTGCTGGCTGGGCTCCCTGGGAGCGGGGAGAGGCTCACTTTCAGCATCTACATGAGTGTTTCTCACCGGGGCATCACCTCTGTCTTAGGAGGCACCCTTTACTCCCCAGCGAGGCTAGTCAGGAAAGCAGCTTGAGCTGATCCCTCCCTCGTAAGCAAAGAGGCTCCCAGTGGTCGGGAACACCTTTGCTCTGATCATTTGTCCTTTCGGAGTTTACGTGCAATGGGACGCTGGAGCCTCATCTTCTCTGTCCTTCAGGGACGGGCTCAGATCATGCGGGCCTGACACCCCGGACTGCTTCACTTACTAGCTCTGTGACCTTGGGTGAATCATTTTCTTTCTCTGACCCTTGGTTTATGATCTGAAACATGAGATGATCACAGTGCCCACCTCGTTTTATTTATTTTGAGGTTAGATGTGATAATGCCTGTGGAACACTTAGCAGAGTAGGGATCACACTTGTTGGTAGCAATTGCTGTTAGCTTTTATTATTCTAACACTCGTGGTCGCCTCTCTCTCCTGAACTTTTTTTTGAAAATCCTCACCTGAAGATATTTTTTCCATTGATTTTTTTTCTTTTTAGAGAGAATGGAGGGGAGGGAGGAAGTAGGGGGAGAGAGAGAAACATGGATGTGAGAGAGGCACATTGATTGGTTGTCTCCCGCACACGCCTTGACTGGGGCTGGGGATAAAGCCTGCAACAGAGGTATGTGCCCTTGACCGGGAATCGAATTCTTGATCCTTTGGTTTATGGGCCAATGCTCTAACCACTGAGAAAACCAGCCAGGATTTTCTTCTGAATTTTTATCCTTGGAGTCTGAAGTCCTTGGGACCTAGAGTTTTGTTGAAATTGTGGGCTCTGAAGTCAGACAGACTTAAGTCCCCGTTTGCTAGCTGTGTATCCTTGGGCGAGATTTTCTGCTTCTCTGTGCCTCAGTTTCCTCCACTATAAAATGTAATAGGAATATTTACCTTATAAGGATTAAACGGTTTAATGATCTCAAAACACTTAGAGCAATCTTGGCACATGGCAAAATGCGATATATGTATGTGTTTTAAAAATTGCATTTTCTTTGTGACTCAGTCTATACCAGGGGTGGGCAAACTTTTTGACTCGAGGGCCACAATGGGTTTTAAAACTGGACCGGAGGGCCAGAACAAATTTCTTTGTGACTCAGTCTATACACATGTGTGAAATATATATGTATTTGACTTCACATAATACCTTTATTATCTGCAATGCACATTCTTCCCTTCCTTTTGTCCCCCTTCTTATTTTTCCATTTGATTAAAAAAGTTTCCACTGAATTGATTTTATGACCTACAAATGGGTCATGGCCTGCCATTTGGAAAACATTACAGGATGGGCTTTTTCCTCCCACCTTGCTCACCTTAATTGTCTGGGTCCCCTGGCATCCTAAACATCTGGCCCCACATCAGCAGCCTCGCCTCATTCTCTATGCCCCAGGGCCCAGCAGACGCTTTGTTCCGTGCACCTTCGCAAGCATCAGATTAATTAGACATTTTAGAGGCGATGGACTTTTAAAGCAATAGCTTCATTAGCATTGCTGTGCTGGAAGCTCTGAAAAGTAAAACTCGGTTATTTGTATGTTAATAAGCCAACTGGGCTTCAGAAGCCAGCTGATGAGCTCCTGCATGCCTCTAGGAGCCTGCTCTGCCACAGCTACTCACACTCAGCCTTGCCGATGGATCTGTGGAAATCTGCACGTCACTGGGGTCTCTGTGACATAGATTGGGGATAAGCAGGTGGGCATGCTAGGCACAATGGGATCTGAGCTCAGGCTGGGTTTAGTTGGCACTGAGTTTTGTGATGCTGATAGACACTGTATTATTTTTATGGATCTTAACTATATTGTATGGCACTCAACAGTTTTCAAAGTGCCTTCACATATACTGTCTCAGGTGAGAGGAGCCCAGGTAGATGTGCACACACATGCCTCTTTTATGGTTGAGCCTCTTTGCTAAGTGCAAAGTCCTTCTGCCCAGTGCCGGGCTCCTCACCCTGGGGTCTTGGCCCAATGGCAGCAGCATCATATGGGAGGGCCTTAGGGATTCAGGCTCTCTGCACCTCCCCAGACCTCCTTATCAGCACCTGAGCCTTAACAGCACCCTCAGGTGGTGTCCATGCCACTGGAGTTTGAAAAGCACTGATTTCCTATACATTGTCTCTTTTTCTTCCTCCTCCATGCCCTCCCGCTCTTCTCTCACAGCCCCCTCCCCTCTTCCTCCCCTCTGTTGCCTTTCCCCAATTACTTGTAAAAGGTACAAGTTACGGTCATGGTTCTGACATGTGGGAATAGGAGACTCACTTGATTCTTTGTATCTGCACTTACTTTTATTTGACAAGCTCCTGTTCCTGCACAGTAGTGTAAAAACTAAATTTAGCCCAATCCAGCAGATTTTCTGCCACATTCATTTTTAATTTAATTTTTTAAATTAATACACAGTCAAATTGACTTTTTGGGAGGTGTACAGTTCTATGCATAGATCCATGTATCCACCACCACAATCAGGATACAGAGCAGCTCTATCACCCACCCCTTGTAGTCACACCCTCCTTCCCAACCCAACCTCTGGCAACCATAGACCTGTTTTCTGTCCCTGTAGTTTTGTCTTTTCAAGAATTGCCGGGGTTCTTGTTCCAGCATCTAGAAGGGTTCAGCAATCTGGAGAAGGCTGTGTGTAGATTAAATAGGAGTCCAGAGACAAAATACAATTTTGAAAGGCATTTGAGTGTCAGAGGAGCTTAGCTTAAAGGAAACTAAGATCTAAGTTCTAAGTTCTCCTCATCTCAGGACCCCATGCTTTTTATTAACACAATTTGTACAGAGGCAAGGCAGAGATATACACTTCAAAGGGTCAGGTTTTCGTATACAGAGTCCATTGTCAGAATGGAAGAATTAGCCTAAGGCTGTTCAGGTGTTTGGCCAGTAGGAGGCAATAACATGTAGATTAAGATGTTCTGAGCTTTCTGGCAGCCAAGCAATCATCCCTTTTCAGGTTTAGGGAAATGCCCTCAGCCATTCCCAACAGGTGATTACATGTGTGACTTAACCCTGTTGAGTCCCCAAGTTCCATCAACCTTTTGATGAAACTCTTGAAATTATAACATGCTGGAATTGGTTTCCGGCAAAGAATACCCTATAAATGAAAATATGCAATATATAAACCTTTCAGAATAGCTTCTTTCCCACAGACTAAAGCCTTTGAGAATCATACAAGTTGTTATGTATCAATAGCTCCTTTTTATTGCTGAGTCGTGTTCTATTGCATGGATGTACCACAGTTTGTTTATCCATTCACCCACTGAAGATCATTGGGTTTGTTTCCAGTTTTAGGCAATTATGCAGAGAGCTGCTTTAAACATTCATGTTTATGTTTCTATATAAACATATGTTTTTATTGCTCTAGGATAAAGACCTATGAGTGGAATTGCTACATTATATTGTGTCTATTTAACTGTATAAGAAATGCCAAACTGTTTTCCAGAGTGGTTGTATCATTTTACATTCCCATTAGCAATGTCTGAGAATTCCAGTTGCTCTACATCCTTGTCAGCACTTGGTATTGTCAGCATTTTTAAAATTTTATCCATTCTAATAGCGGTGTAATAGCATCTCTGAACCCCTTTAACACCTTCTATTTCCAAGACTCACCCTGGTCTTGTGGCTGGGCCCCTATGGTCCTGGAGTAAAGAAAATTCAGAGAGAGAATGTGATAAGCAGAGCCTCAAACTTTATCAGCTCTGGCACATACATGTAGGTCAAGTCGTTCTCTCACCGAAGAGACTCAGAGAGAGGCTTCCATGGTTTAGCACCAAAAATAAGTCACTTTCCAAGTCCCTTCCCCACCACTTTGGCCCCAACCCACATACCTGAGAATATGGAGGAGTTACAAGAAGGACATAGGAAGTTACAAGAAGAAACTACTTAGGAGACCAGCTTTTCTGTTGCTTTTATTTGTCCAACAAGGACTTCCCCATCTTCTGACATTCCAAGTGGGCTGTAACCAGACAGACCCCTGATCCGATGTCCCTGTTCTGCATCTCATTCTAGACTTTCTGACAAAGACCGTGGAAAGCAGACAGTCTTTACCTTCCCTAGCTGGATTTTAGAGGCTGCAACTCCTCTAAGGTCTGCAGGCATCTTTGTTTAGCAGAGGTAATGGTTCTCTGTTAAAAAGAGAAACATTTTGAAGCGGAGTCTGTTAATTTGATGCCGAGCAGCCTGGATGATGATGTCTGGCAGTGAGTGGGGGGAGGGAAAATGTAAGAAAGTTTTCTGTCCATTAGGCACTATCTGCTAATTCCACTTTAATATCAGGCATCCAAATGATTAATATAACATCTCAACAGAAAGCACAGCATGAACTCAAGATACTAATTAGATAATTAATTCAGTAACACAGGGTGGGGAAGAAGTAGGTTTACAGTTGTGAGTAAGCAAAACACAGAGTTTATTCTTGTGTCATTATTTATTAATTACTGTATTGTTTTCCATACAAACAATTGTAAACCTACTGTATTGAGTAAGTACTGGGTACCAGGCCCTGTGCCAGGAACTGGGGATACAGCGTGGACTAATGTGAAAACCCCTGCCTTGTAGGGCTGCTGTTTGTCTTCAGGGAGATATTGGTTGTTGGAGTGTGTTAAAGTGATGAAGTGCTATGGGACAAGGAGATTGGGGCAAGTACTGTTACTTATGAAAGAACTGGGAACAGCAGTTTCTGAATGATCCTGGAGTAAATTTCCATCCACAGATTCCAAAAGTCTGGGTTATAGACCTCCTGTATCAGGATGCCCTGAGACTTGTGCAATAAACAAGACCCTACACCCATCTGTTAATCGGATCCTGCCTAAGACTCTGCCTCAGGCTGCAGAATCTACGTACCAAATCTGCACATCCCACAGCTCCACAGGTGGTTTCCAAGCACCCTAAAGTTTGAGGACCACTCTCTTAAGAATTCAAGTTTAAAATAAGAGTAGTCCTTTAGTCCAAGGAAATGAAATAGAATCATCTCAAGCTGGGTCCAATTAAAAGAGCATTCACTGGATTAATTCAAATCTTGACACTGCCTGGCTTTGAAATCCGCAAATGTTAACCTTGCAGCTGCCACCGCTTAATTTTAGTCCTCAGAGAGAAATGCTCAGCCTTCCAAGTCGGTTCCTGGGACCTTAATTTGCAAACACCCTCTCCCCATCTCCCCACTTCCTAACTTTGGAAATAGCAGAGCAGCATCCCCCTTCCCAAATCCCTGGTCTCAGCAGCCAGCTGCCCTACTTTGCAAAACGAGAGTCTCTTACCTCATTAAACCAAAATGAAAATGAAATCCAAGAAGATAATTTTCTTCTTAGCACCCCTCATAAAGCCACTGGCAGCCTTATCCGTAGTTAAAACATTTCGTATCATCAAGCTGCCAGGGTCTGTGGTATGGGAATGCTCAGAGGTAAAGCTTAGAAATGGTTTCATCCTTCCCCGATTTTACATCTTTCTGATTGTGGTTGTTTCTAAGAATGAGGAGAATCCTCAGGAAGAGGGAGTGAGACTGCTGAAGAGTAGAAGGCCCTGGATGGGGACCAGAAAAATCTAACTCGCATAGGGCCCCATGTTGCTTAGGAGTCAGGTACTCAGGCTAACTCCAAGGCCCCCTAAGAACTTATTGGCTGAACTGTGCCCTTCCCCCCAATTTATATGTTTAAGCTCTATCCCCTAAGCCAGAGTCCGAATGTGTCTGTATTTGGAGATAGGGCCTTCAAAGAGGTAGTTAATTTAAAATGAAGCCATTAGGGTTGGCCCTAATCCAATCTGATTGGTGTCCTTGTAAGAAGAGGGCATTTTACCCTAGCCCAGTGATGGCGAACCTTTTGAGCTCGGCGTGTCAGCATTTTGAAAAACCCTAACTTAACTCTGGTGCCATGTCAAATATAGAATTTTTTTGATATTTGCAACCATAGTAAAACAAAGACTTATATTTTTGATATTTATTTTATATATTTAAATGCCATTTAACAAAGAAAAATCAACCAAAAAAATGAGTTCGTGTGTCACCTCTGACAGGAGGGTCATAGGTTCGCCATCACTGCCCTAGCCAGTTTGGCTTAGTGGATAGAGCGTCAGCCTGTGGACTGAGGGGTCTCGGGTTCAAGTCTGGTCAGGGCACATGCCCAGATTTCAGGCTCGATCCCCAGTGGGGGGCATGCAGGAGGCAGGTGATCAATGATTCTCTCTCATCATTGATGCTTCTCTCTCTCTCTTCCTCTCCCTTCCTCTCTGAAATCAATAAAAAAAAAAAAAGAAAAGAAAAAAAAAGAAGAGGGCATTTGGACACAGGGAATATCAGGAATGCACACACAGAGGGAAGAACAGGTGGGGACACAGCAAGAAGACAGCCATCTGCAGGCCAAGGAGGCCTCGCCAGAAACCAACTTTGCTGGCACCCTGATCCTGGACTTCCAGCCTCCAGAACTGTGAGGGGGAAAATTTCTGTTGTTTAAGCCACCCAGCCTTTAAGGAAAACTCGATCTTGTCGGCAAAGAATTGCTGATGCCCACAAACACAGATCACAGTGCTCTTTCTAGGCTATTTTATTCAGTTAAACACACAGTCTTTGAGGTCTACCAGGCTTCAGGTCTGCACATGATAGACATACAGTAATATGGAAGTGTCCAGCTCTGCCCAGTCCCGGCTGGTCATGCTGAGCTGTCAACCAGTCACTTAAATCCAATCCATGGGCACGCATGGTTGGCTCAAGAGTGGCCAGTGAATTCAAGGTGGGCCAATCAGATTTTCACATCCAGGGATCAGAGGGGAGATGGGCAACCCACATAGAGATGAGACCATGTGACTCCAGAAAGAGAAAGAGCGAGACCCTGTCTTGATTCCAGGTCACACCCAATTCCTCATTCATGTGTCCATGGGTCCAGTAGGGGCAGGATAATTCAGATGTGTCTTGGCTGGGTGGTTGATTTTGTTCCACAACTTTTGTCTGTCTTCCTATCTATTTTGGGACCAGTGGGCTAGCCTGGGCATGTTCTTTTTTTTTTTTTTAATTTTTTTTTATTGCTTAAAGTGTTACAAAGGGTATTACATATGTGTCCTTTTTTCCCCCGCCCTTGACAATCCCCTGGCTTCCCCTACCCCCCAGTGTCTTATGTCCATTGGTTATGGTTATATGCATGCATACAAGTCCTTCGGTTGATCTCTTACCCCTCTCCCTCCTGTCCCCCAACCCTCCCCGGCCTTCCCGCTGCAGTTTGACAATCTGTTTGAGGCAGCTCTGCCTCTGTATCTATTATTGTTCAAAAGTTTATAATGGTCTCTATTATCCATGAATGTGTGAGATCATGTGGTATTTTTCCTTCATTGACTGGCTTATTTCACTTAGCATAATGCTCTCCAGCTCCATCCATGCCGTTGCAAATTGTAAGAGTTCCTTCTTTTTTACAGCAGCATAGTATTCCATCGTGTAGATGTACCACAGTTTTCTAATCCATTCATCTACTGATGGGCACTTAGGCTGTTTCCAGATCTTAGCTATGGTGAATTGTGCTGCTATGAACATATGGGTGCATATATCCTTTCTGATTGGTGTTTCTGGTTTCTTGGGATATATTCCTAGAAGTGGGATCACAGGGTCAAATGGGAGTTCCATTTCCAGTTTTTTGAGGAAACTCCATACTGTCTTCCATAGTGGCTGCACCAGTCTGCATTCCCACCAGCAGTGCACAAGTGTTCCTTTTTCTCCACATCCTCTCCAGCACTTGTCGTTTGTTGATTTGTTGATGATAGCCATTCTGACAGGTGTGAGATGGTACCTCATTGTTGTTTTGATTTGCATCTCTCGGATGATTAGTGACTTTGAGCATGTTTTCATATGTCTCTTGGCTTTCTGAATGTCCTCTTTTGAAAGGTGTCTATTTAGATCCTTTGCCCATTTTTTGATTGGATTGTTTATCTTCTTTTTGTTAAGTTGTATGAGTTCCCTATAAATTTTGGAGATTAGGCCCTTATCAGATATGACGTTGGCAAATATGTTTTCCCACGCAGTGGGTTTTCTTGTTGTTTTGTTGATGGTTTCTTTTGCTGTGCAGAAGCTTTTTATTTTGATGTAGTCCCATTTGTTCATTTTCTCTTTAGTTTCAACTGCCCTAGGAGCTGTATCAGTGAAGAAATTGCTTTGGCATATGTCTGAGATTTTGTTGCCTTTGGATTCTTCTAGAATTTTTATGGTTTCCTGTCGTACATTTAAGTCCTTTATCCATTTTGAGTTTATTTTTGTGTATGGTGTAAGTTGGTGGTCTAGTTTCATTTTCTTGCATATATCTGTCCAATTTTCCCAACACCACTTATTGAAGAGACTATCTTGGCTCCATTGAATGTTCTTTCCTCCTTTGTCAAATATTAATTGAGCATATTGGTTCGGGCCGATTTCTGGGTTCTCTATTCTATTCCATTGATCTATATGCCTGTTCTTGTGCCAGTACCAGGCAGTTTTGAGAACAGTGGCTTTGTAATACATCTTGATATCTGGTATTGAGATCCCACCTATTTTCTTCTTTCTCAGGATTGCTGCAGCTATTCGGGGTCTTTTTTTATTCCAGATGAATTTTTGGAGAGTTCGTTCTAGATCTGTGAAGTATGCCGTTGGTATTTTAATGGGAAGTGCGTTGAATTTATAGATTGCTTTGGGTAGTATGGACATTTTAATGATGTTGATTCTACCAATCCATGAACACGGTATGTTCTTCCATCTGTTTATGTCTTCCTCTATCTCTTTTTTCAACGTCCTGTAGTTTTCTGAGTAGAGGTCTTTTACCTCTTTAGTTAAGTTTATTCCTAGGTAGCTTAATTTTTTTGGTGCGATGGTAAATGGGATTGTTTTTCTAATCTCTCTTTCTGAAAGTTCACTATTGGTGTATAGAAATGCCTCAGATTTCTTGGGGTTAATTTTGTATCCTGCTACATTGCCAAATTCATGTATTAAGTCTAGTAGCTTTTTGATGGAGTCTCTAGGGTTTTGTATGTATAATATCATGTCATCTGCAAATAAGGACAGTTTTACTTCCTCTTTTCCAATTTGGATGCCTTTTATTTCTTCTTCTTGCCTAATTGCAATGGCTAATACTTCCAGTACTATGTTGAACAGGAGTGGTGAGAGTGGGCATCCCTGTCTTGTTCCTGTTCTTAGGGGAAATGGTGTTAGTTTTTGTCCATTGAGTATGATGTTGGCTGTGGGCCTGTCATATATGGCTTTTATTATGTTGAGGTATGATCCTTCTACTCCCACCTTGCTGAGAGTTTTTATCAAAAATGGGTGTTGGATTTTGTCAAATGCTTTTTCTGCATCAATTGATATGACCATGTGGTTTTTTTCTTTCAATTTGTTTATGTGATGTATCACGTTTATTGATTTGCGGATATTGTACCATCCTTGCATCCCTGGAATAAATCCTACTTGGTCATGGTGTATGATCTTTCTGATGTACTGCTGGATCCGATTTGCTAAGATTTTGTTGAGGATTTTGGCATCTATGTTCATGAGGGATATTGGCCTGTAATTCTCTTTCATTGTGTTGTCTTTACCTGGTTTTGGTATTAGGGTGATGCTGGCTTCATAGAATGAGCTTGGAAGTGTTCCTTCCTCTTGAATTTTTTGTAGTAGTCTGAGGAGGATAGGTTTTAGTTCTTCCTTGAATGTTTGGTAAAACTCCCCTGTGAAGCCGTCTGGTCCTGGGCTTTTGTTTGCTGGAAGCTTTTTGATGACTGCTTCAATTTCTTCCATAGTTATTGGCCTATTGAGATTTTTAGATTCTTCCTGATTGAGTGCTGGAATGTTGTATTTTTCTAGGAATTTGTCCATTTCCTCCAGGTTGTCTAGTTTGTTGGAGTAGAGCTGTCCATAGTATTTTTTAACAATCATTTGTATTTTTGTGGGGTCTGTTGTTATTTTGCCTCTATCATTTCTGATTTTGTTTATTTGGGTCCTCTCTCTTTGCTTCTTGGTGAGCCTGGCTAGAGGTTTGTCAATCTTGTTTATCCTTTCAAAGAACCAGCTCTTGGTTTCATTGATTTTCTGTATTGTTTTTTTGGTCTCTATGTCATTTATTTCTGCTCTAATCTTTATTATCTCCTTCCTTCTGCTCACTCTGGGGTTTTCTTGTTGCTCTCTTTCTAATTCTTTGAGTTGAAGAGTTAGATGATTTACTACCATTTTTTCTTGTTTTTTGAGATAGGCCTGTAGAGCTATAAACTTCCCTCTCAGGACTGCTTTCATTGTGTCCCATAGGTTTTGGATTGTTGTGTTTTCATTGTCATTAGTTTCCAGGATGTTTTTAATTTCTTCTTTGATCTCATTGGTAACCCAATCAATATTTAATAACATGCTATTCAGCTTCCAAGTGTTTGAGTATTTTGGGTTGTTTTTATTGTAGTTTATTTCTAATATTATGCCATCGTGGTCTGAGAAGATGCTTTTTATGATTTCAATCTTCTTGAATTTGGGGAGACTTTGCTTGTGACCCAATATGTGGTCTATTTTTGAATCTGTCCCATGAGCACTTGAGTGGAATGTATATTCCGCGGCTTTGGGTGAAGTGTTCTGAAGATGTCTATTAAGTCCATCTGATCTAGTGAGTCATTTAGGATTGCTGTTTCTTTGCTGATTGTTTGTCTAGAGGACTTATCCAGTGATGTCAGTGGTGTATTAAAGTCCCCTACTATGATTGTATTGTTGTCGATCTCTCCTTTGATATCTTCCAGGAGTTTTTTTATGTATTTGGGTGCTCCTGCATTGGGTGCATATATGTTTACCAGGGTTATATCTTCTTGTTGTATTGATCCCTTTAGTATTATGAAGTGGCCTTCCTTATCTCTTGTTATGGCCTTCACTTTGAGGTCTATTTTGTCCGATATAAGTATTGCTACCCCAGCTTTCTTTTCCTTTCCATTTGCCTGAAAGATATTTTTCCATCCCTTCACTTTCAGTCTGTGTGAGTCCCTTCTAATGAGGTGGGTCTCTTGTAGACAGCAGATGTATGGGTCATGTTTTTTTATCCATTCAGCCACTCGATGTCTTTTGGTTGGAGCATTTAGTCCGTTTACGTTTAAAGTTATTATTGAAAGGTACTTGTTTGTAGCCATTTCTTTTTTTGTGTGGCTGTTTTCTTTCTGAGCTTTTTATTTCTTCTTTTTACACCAGTCCCTTTAGCATTTCTTGCATTGCTGGCTTGGTGGTGATAAACTCCCTTAGCCTTTTTTTGTCTGTGAAGCTTCTTATTTCCCCTTCAATTTTGAATGATAGCCTTGCTGGATAGAGTATTCTTGGGTTCAGTCCTTTGCTTTGCATCACTTTGTAAATTTCTGTCCATTCTTTTCTGGCCTGATGTGTTTCTGTTGAGAAATCATTTGATAATCTAATGGGAGATCCCTTGTATGTAACTTTCCGTCTCTCTCTTGCAGCCTGTAAGATTCTCTCTTTGTCCTGAACATTTGCCATGGTAATTATGATGTGTCTTGGTGTGGGTCTTTTCGGGTTCACCTTGTTTGGGACTCTCTGTGCTTGTGTGACTTTTTTCTTCCCCACCTCAGGGAAGTTTTCTGATATTATTTCTTCGAGTAGGTTTTCTAATCCTTGTTCATCTTTCTGTTGTTCTGGCACCCCTATTATTCGTATGTTGTTTCGTTTCATGTTGTCCCAAAGCTCCCTTAGGCTCTCCTCCTGTCTTTTAATTTTTTTCTCCAATTGCAGTACAGTTTGGGTGTGTTTTGCTTCCTTGTCTTCTAATTCACTAATTCGGTCCTCCGCTTCTCCTAGTCTACTGTTGATGCTTTCAATGGTGTTTTTTATTGCAGCTATATCGCTCTTCATTTCTTCTTGGGTCTTGCATAAGTTATTGATTTTTTCATCTGTTTCTTCTTGCTTCTTGCATAAGTAGTTGATTTTTTCCTCCATCCGGTTTATGCACGCTAGGACCCTTATTCTGAATTCTTTTTCTGTCATGTTGCATGCCTCTGTCTCACTTAGCTGCTTTTCTGGCGAGTCCTCCTTTTCTTTCCTTTGGGGGTTTCTTTGCCTACCCATGTTTGATCTCACTGACATATCTAGATGTTGAGTCGTTCAGTGGCTGCTCCCTGGGTGGCAGTGGCTCCTTGGGCTGTGGTTGCTCCTTGGGTGGTTGCGGTAGCAGCTGCTCCTCAGTTGGCAGCAGCTCCTCTGGTGGGTGTTGTTCACAGCTGTGGTGGCTCTTCTTGCTGGTGTGGGGAGGCTTCACGTACAGCTGCTGTTCCTCAGACAGAGGGTGTGGTGATCAGGAGGCTGCGGTGATCAGGGGGCTGCTGTTGCTTGGATCTGCTGCGTTGATTTAAAGGCACAAAATACAACACAACAAGGCACAACGTACCAGGCACTGAACACAAATATATTCACGATATTAATAACCCCAAATAAAGGTGACCACCCGAATTAAGAGAATTAGGGGATAAGGAGGAAAGAAAAGAAAAAGATAAAAGTGAAAAAGGAAAAGAAAAGAAAAATAAGAAAAAAAACCAAAAAAGAAGTGCAAAATGAAATTGGGAAAAAAAGAGGGGGAAAAAAGAAAAAGAAAAAAAAGAGCGAAAAGAGAGAATGAAGTAGAAGAGGGGAACAGACTATTTGTATGAGGTGAAAACTCCAATAGAACTGCCACTAATCCCAACAAATTCCAGCAACAGATCCCTGGAGATGAATGCAAACTACAAACAACCAATGATAGCAAGAGAGGCAAGGGAAAACAGAAGCAAAAAAATA
>NW_005365229.1:3266398-3291544 GCF_000412655.1 Myotis brandtii | reverse complement strand
TGTTGTAAATCACAGTCCTGATTTTAAAGCAGGCCGTATTTGTGATCCAGACTGCCTTAATTTGTGTTCACCTAAGAGTCAGTTTGTGGCTCAGCCTCTGGGTGGCAGTGTTTTGGGGTTGGCCTCTGAGGCTATACGGCTTCTCTACCCAGCAGGAAGGGTTTATTTTCTCTGTTGCACTTAAAACTGGTTTGGGGAGGTCCCCTGCCCAGAGCTGCTTCTTAAATAATCGTTACCCTGCTCTGTGTTGTTGGTGGGACTGAAAGTCCCTCTATAGGCCAGACCCTGGTAACTCCCAGGGACTAATCAGATTATTTTAATCCTTTATCTCGTACAGGGTGGAATCTGGGTGTGGCTGTGCTCCTTGCCTGGGGGGGGGGGGGAGGAATTCCACCCTCCCGAGAGAATGGCTGCCCCAGTCCTGGGCCCAGGGGTGTCTCAGCACTCAATTCGCTGCCCCCTCTCCCGGCCCCCCCCCTCTCCTCAGCCTCTCCCCAGATTCCACTCGTCCGCACCTTCTCCCTCTCTTCAGCACAGGCGAATGTCTGTATCCGAACTCTCCTCTGAGCAGGGTTCAGTGAAAACAAAGAAACAAGCAAATGCCGGCCGGCCGTGGAAACACTCCTCTCTTACCAGCACTGCATGATCTGGTCAGCTCCTCAGGCTGCCCCCTTTAGGTTCAGTCCTCCGTAATCACAGAATCCAAATCTCAAATACCCCGGCGCCAGGAATCCCGAGGAACTCCTTTCCCCAGTCAGGGGCTGTGTCTGTCCCAAGAGACGCGGCTGTCTGCCACGCGGTCTCCCTCTGACCCTCTGGGCTCAGAGGTCTGGCGCTGGGCATGTTCTTAAGGTAATGGCAGAGTCCCATCCCATAAACTCTTTTCAAACCTTTGGTAACAGCAAATTTGTTGACATTCCGTCGGCAAAGTCGGTCACGTGGCCAAACGCAAGTCAAGGGGTAGGAAAATAGGCTTCACCTTAGTGAAACTGCAAAGTCCTATGGCCAAAGGGTGTGCCTGTAGGAGGGGTGAAGAGGTGGGGCTATTGCCGAAATCCACCACAGGCTGGCAGCAGCTCAGCCTTTATGGAGCCGCCAAAGAGACATGAACCTGGCAGGGATGAGCTATGGGCCCTCCTGGTCTTGTGCCTCCAGCTTAGGAGAAATATTTGTGGAATGAATGAAATGAAAAGAAATAAATGAATGAAAGCTCATTAGCTCATTCTGTCTTCCTATACCTTTCCTCCCATCCCCATTTTCATCTTTCTCTCTTCTAATGATTAATTTTATAGCTTGGGATAATGCACATTATATTAATCAACGTGTGAGGTGGTATTTCTCGACTCTAATAGACAAGACAAGGAAATTAGTATCTGTGTATTTCCTTCTGTCCCTCCTGTACTTCCTCAGCCTGCTTACTATTACTTTCATGTTGTCAAGGTTTATTGTAGCATTTATCTTCTCTGTCTATAGATTGATTCTGAACATTAAACACTAGTAACTGGCATTTAAAAAAATCCTCACTCAAGGACATTTTTATTGATTTTTTTTGAGAGAGGGGAGAGAGAGAGAGAGAGAGAGAGAGAGAGAGAGAGAGAGAGAGAAATGTGAGAGAAACATCAATCAATTGTCTCCTGCAGCTGGGGATCGAACCCACAATTTAGGGGCAATCGAACCCATGATCTTTTGGTGTATGGAATGATACTTCTACCACCTGAGCCACACTAGCCAGGGCAGTAACTGGTGTTTTGCTGTTATGACTCTACAACTATTATTATTCACTGAAGAATTGAGTTGGGATCGAATCCATAAAAAGGAGATGCATTCTGGACATTTTATGCAAATGAAATAATACATTATGTGGCCTTTTGTGTCTGGTTTCTTTCATTTGGCAGTAAGTTTTCAAGGTTCATCTATGTTGTAGCATGTATCAATATTTTATTTCTTTTCACTCCTGAATAATATTCCATCATCTTGATATACCACATTTATTTACTCATTCATCAGTTGGTAGATAGAGAGTATATTAGTGATTGCTTAGGGCTGGGGGCCTAGGGGTTTGGAGGAGGAGGGCTAAGGTGTGTGGGGTTTCTTTTTGGGGTAATGAAAATATCCTAAAATTAATTTTGGTAAAGGTTGTATAAATTTGTGACTATACTGAAAGCCATTGAATTGTACGCCTTGAATAGGTGAATTGTATGGTATGTGAATTGTATTTCAGTAAAGCTGTTTTGAAAAGAAGATATAATTCTAGTTCACTAAATTTGTGTCAGTCAGGGAGCATATGGAAGGCAACTAATCAATGTTTCTCTCTCAAATTGATGTTTTTCTCCCCCACTCCCCCCGCCCCGGGCATGTCCTCAGGTGAGGATTGTCATCTGGGCATGTCCTCAGGTGAGGATTAAAAAAAAAAGATTTAAAAAAAGTGCCTCCAGGAGCCTTAGATTCTCTCATAGAAGCAAGTCCTCTCCAGGGACCAACTCAGGTCCAGAGCTTCTTACAGGAGTTAAGAGATGTCTGGGCCATGTACAATTTTGGAGGATTCTAGCAAATTAGAGATGAAGAAGGAGCAGAAGAAGGAAGAAGGAAGGAGGGACTAGGGAGAGGAGAAGAAATAATTTCAAAATAGGATTTGAAAGCTGTGATATATTTTAAAAGTGTATGCTTGACAATTTAAACTTCTGTAACACTCATACACATAAATGTAACCCAGCTGTCTCTCTTTATCATGTAGGCTTTATAAGAATAGATCAATTCATAGTGTACCATGAGCAATGTGGTCTGGTGATCAGAAACAAGCTTCAAGTTGGACAATGAAGACATTTTGTTGCTCAATACTTTCCATGCATCTTGGTGCTTTCATATACTATAAGTTGGAGATAATATTGAAAGTCTAAATGTGAGGCCTTTGTGTGTTTTGGTCCAGGACAGATGTCCCTGTATGCTCCCACTGGAAAAGACCCATCTCAGCCCCTGACCTCCTCCCCTGCAGCTTCCTGGGGCCCTCCCAATCTATAATGACCTTTCTGAGGCTTACTTTCTGGGTCATGCACTTGGTATTTCACCATGTGGTGGCCGGTGACATCTAATTGGAACATGGTTTTATTCTCATATTGGTGGCTTGACCTTTGATGCATTTGTCTCCTCAGCTTGGGAGCAGGGTGATGTCTTATTGGATTCTCCCTGAGTTAGTCAGGGGATGGATAGGGGAACACTGGGGAACAGATGTGTTTTCGGGAGTAAAAATTATTATTTTTATTCTTTATGTCTTCTTATGTTCTAGTATGCCAAGCATGGTCATATGCTTAAAAATATGTATTTATTTTCTATTATATATCTTACTAGATGCCCGATGCACGAAATTCGAGCAAGAGTAGGCCTTCCTTCCTCCGGTTGCCGGCACTGGCTTCCCTCTGGCACTGGGGACCCTGGCTTCCCTTGCAGCCCTGGCTTTGTCCAGTCTAATTAGCATATTACACTTTTATTATTATAGATGTTCTTTTAGTAAATTTACCAACTCATAATTTTTTTCAAATGATAAGAGTACTGCAAAATTTTAAAATTGAAAAAATATTCAACAATGTAGAAGGTAAAAACTGGAAGCTTTCCCTGTTACTCACCAAATTCCACTCCCCACGGGTAACCATTTCTAACAATTCAGTGTGGAACTTCTAGAT
Source organism: Myotis brandtii (assembly GCF_000412655.1). NCBI lineage: Eukaryota > Metazoa > Chordata > Mammalia > Chiroptera > Vespertilionidae > Myotis > Myotis brandtii. The sequence goes on along the minus strand of NW_005365229.1, from coordinate 3,287,867 downwards.
ACTTTTCTTTGCCAACATAATGCACATACACACAATTACAAAGACAGGCTAATAATATCCATATTTTTTTGCCATTTGCTTTTCCCCTTCACAATACATTGTGGACTTCTTTCTCTACATTTAACTGCTTTGTAAAAACAGCTGCATAGCATTGCATCGTATGAACGAACGTATTAGACTTTATTTTCCTAGCTGTCTGTTGGTGGGTACTTAGCCCCTTTCCTAGCTTCTTGTTGCTATTATAAACAAGGTTCTAATGAGTAGCATTGACAGGGTAGTTTTGTTCAGTTGTTTCTATGTTCCTATAGGGCAGATGCCAAGTGGACTTACTTTGCTAGTTCAAAGGCTATGAACAATTTCAGTTTTGACAAAACTTGCCAAAGTGCCGTCCAAAAGAATTGTTTCAGTTTCTGCTCTCACCGCCAGTGTTTGGGATGTCTCTTCCCTCACATCCTTGCCAAGACTGGGTAATAGAAGATTTTTTACCGTCACATCCTTGCCAAGACTGGGTAATAGAAGATTTTTTTTTACCACTTTGGTCATGTTTTCCCCCCTGGATTGCCAATTCACCTCTTTTGCAATTAAAAAAAGCCACTTGGTTCTTTTCCTTTTGCTTATAGGTTCAAAGAATTCACAATATATCACAGATATTAACCTTTTGATTTATTTGTTGGGTAAATTGTTTATTGAATTGATTGAGGCTTGCTGATGTGGGAGAGAGGTGAAGATATGGGGGCTTTTGGGTTTTTTAGGGGTTCACATTGGGAGGGAGAAAGGTGGGGGCTGGAGTTTTCCTGTCATGTTGGGCCTTGGGGGCCAGTGGCTTTGTCATCTACTCTATTTTCTCTATTACACATGAACGACTAGATTAGGAGACAAGTTGGAAAATATTAGCTTTTTTTGGTCTCTCCGAGTAGATGGTGAGCTTGGTGAGGGCAGGGACTGCATCTGTCATTACTCAGTGCCTTGTCCAGAGGACCCAGCAGTACAGCCTGGCATTTAGCAAGTACTTGCTGCATGCATGAGTGAGTGGAGCCCATCATAGGGTGCTTTCAGACTGCTGAAACCTTCGGTGTTGATCATGGTGATAATATTATCTGTCATCTCTGGACTCTTTCTTTGAGCCAAGCACTCTGCCAAGACCTTGGCATTCCTTGTTTCATTTAATCCTCCCAGCCAGGTGAGAAGACTGAGTGATGTTTAGTGAGGCAAAGTGACTTTCCCAAGTACCATTGTGAGGTTTTAACCCCAGGAGGTATGGTCCCAGATTCTGAAATCTTTATTGCTGCTTTCTCCTGGGTTGCTGCGACTCATCTGTCCTTTAAGATGCACTTCTTTTTCCCATCTTGGGGGCTGAAAGGACCAACAGAATGCTTGTTCTGCTGCTCTCTAACAGAGGGGGCAGCACTGAGACCCTAGGTATGGGCAAGACCTGGGGAGGCTGGAGGCTGGGTCTTTTCCTGGGCATTTACCTCACTTTTGCAACAGTGACTCAGGGCACAGATTCTCAATCCACACAAGCCCTGGAGTCTATTCCTTATTATCCATATGACTTTGGGCAAGCTAGTGTCCTCTCTGACTCCCAGTCTTCTCATCTGTACCAGGGATGACACAGGACTTCCCTTATGTGCTTGTTCTGGGGACTGGATGAGAACATGCATGGGGTGCCATCCCTTCTCCAGGCTCAGAGTTGGTCTTCGCATGTATGTGTTGTTAGTGGTCAAGACTGTGGACATCTTGACCCCGGTTGTGCACCCTCTCGGGTAGGGGCAGGAGGTAGTTTGCCTTACTGCCTCTGTGTACCCTTGAACTTCCCTCCTGGCCTGTTCCAGGCAACCTCTCTCTTTACCTTACTCTGTGAAATATGTTTGCTTGGCTGCCCTGGGAGATGGGTAGTGATGGCTCATTCATGAAGCGGAAAGAGGAACATAACCTTCCTATGGGGCATAGTTGCCTCCAGAAGTCGATGGGGCTTGGGGAAGCTGGCCCCTTCTTCTTCTGCCTTGGCCCAGAATCTTAGATGGACTTTAAATGGTGCTCATAGCTTTTTAAAAGACTCCTTTATCTTCTCAGATGCCAGAGCTAATGGATTTATAGCTTCCTGCTGCCATTGGGGGCATAGAGATGCCTTCTCTTCTCTCACTGGCTGCGCCCTACAGCCATAAGTACCTCCCTTGCTGGAGCTCAGGGAAATATAAGAGCTACCAAATTAACTGCTCTCCAAGCCTAGCTGGAGAAAGGAACCCATACTCTTGGTGTCTGCTTTCCAAGTGGGTGGGAGCAGAGGAGGACTTTGTGGAGCTGAGGAGATGGCTGACCCAGGAACAGCTACCTGGACAACTGTGGTATAGACAGTGCATATGGGTCAGTTGATGAAAGGACTTCCTTTAGTTGGGGCTTTGGCCTGTGAGGCTGTCTACTGGGTCTGTGAGAAACTCCTTTTACCGTGCAGGGATGGTGGCCTGTTGGAATGCGTTTAAGGTATTTTTGATTTTGTAAAAGTGTAAAGGTCAATTTTTCCAAAGACCACTTCTGTTTTCTTAGGGGCATCACCTGGGTATTGGTGAACATATGTGTCAAATTTAACCAGTTCATTCTGATTTCATAATGTATATTCAGACAAGGTGATTTGCTAAGTGTATGAATTAATTTCTAGATCCTTAAAGGCTTTTTTTTTTGCATAAGCAAATGCAGAAATTAAAAATAGCCCCTCATCAGACTATATGCCCTAATATTTCTGTCAATTTTGTTGTATCCTAGTTCCTAGAACAGTGGTTCTCAACCTTGGCTGCACATTAGAATCACCTGGGAATCTTTTTAAAATCCTGATTTCTGGGCCTCATCCTCTGGAAATTCTGTTTCTTTGTTACTAATGTTGTGGCCCCACCCCATAACAAAGAAACAGAATTTCCGGAGGATGAGGCCCAGAAATCAGGATTTTAAAAAGATTCATTACTAATGTTGTGGCCCCACCCCATAACAAAGAAACAGAATTTCCGGAGGATGAGGCCCAGAAATCAGGATTTTAAAAAAGATTCCCAGGTGATTCTAATGTGCAGCCAAGGTTGAGAACCACTGTCCTAGAACAATATCTGGCATAGAGTAGGCACCCAATAAACACCTGCTTAATAAATATTGGTGAATGTCTGGTTTGGAAACCATGATCATCTTACCTCTGGGCTATGTAAGTCTATGGAATGAATTTACAATATTACCATGGAAGAGATGAAGTCTTCAAGCTCATGAACTCTGTGGCTGACCACATAGTTGAGAACTAGAAATGGCTTGCTGACTTAATATAGGAAATCTGAGAAGGCAAGAAGGGGACTGGATTTTTGGAACATAAATAATTTATAGCCTTCTTCTAAGGATAGAGGGTGACACAAGGCAGAGAGGGTTCTGGAAAGATGGTGCTGGCCACTATGGTTGTTACTAATCCTTTTTGAAAGGTCTTCTCAGGCCACAGCTCCTTTCCTATGAGAACAGAACCTCCCATGATATGCCTGGATAGCTGTTTTTTATTCCACAGCCATAGATGATTGGTCTAGAGATGGGCACATAAAATCACTTTTCCATAACCTTGGACAATGCTTGGTATATGGTGAACATTCTATAAATGAAGACATTTAAATAATTATGTACTACTTTAAATTTTCAGTTGTTCCATGTCTTGACTTATATCAAATTTAGTGGAACTTTCCTAGGGACAAGGACCAGTTCATATTTCTAAAATAAAATAAAATAAAATAAAATCAATATGAAACTAGATTTGAATTACCTTAGGATAAGAAATCTGAGCTTTGTCATCCATCCATTCATTGTTTTTATAATATTTTGTTTTAAGTGAAGTTCTTCACAAAAGTATAACTTATTCTAGGTTGAATTATGATAGAAGGCAATTTTCCAGATCTGGGCTGCTGTTCAGAGTACATTGATGGCTATATTAATATAATGTCCTCTGCCTATTAAGAATATCATTTATTAAAAATGGGTAGTAGAAGCAGTTGGACCATATTAGTGATTTTTCAGATGTTTCCTCATATTGTTAAGTTAGTATAGAGATGTCAAAATGATATTGCTTTAAGCATAAACTTTTATCATTAGCTAAGGTTTTTTAGAAGGCTATTTTTTTTAACCCGACAATATTTTTTTCCATTGCTTTTTAGAGAGAATGGAAGGAAAGGAGGAGGAAGGGAGGGAGGGAGGGAGGAGAGAGAGAAGAGAGAGAGAGAGAGAGAGAGAGAGAGAGAAACATCAATGTGAGAGAGACACAGCCATTGGTTGCCTCTCGAACAAGCCCTGACTGGGGTGGGGGATTGAACCTGCAACCCAAGTACGTGCCCTTGACCAGGAATCGAACCTGTGACCCTTCAGTGGGTATGCGGATTGACACTCTAACTACTGAACAACACTAGCCAGAGCTTGGAAGGCTATTTTGAGAACAATTCTGAGACTATGTCTTGTCTTAGTGGGGAAGAATTCTATGATCTATTAGTGATGCCTGCCATTGATGGATTGATCACATCTGTCATTCCTGAACTAGGAGTTTTTGGTAATAGTTAATGAACACATTCATGAAGCATGTTGTTTATGGGAATTGAGTTTAGCATTTTGAAGGTTTTAGAAATATGAACTGGCCCTTGCCCCTAGGAAAGTTCCATGAAATTCGATATAAACCAACCAAGACATGGAACAACAACTGATAATTTGAAGTAGCACATAATTAATTAAATGACTTCATTTATAGAATATTCACCATATACCAAACACTTTCCAAGATTATGGATAAGTGATGAATACATAATACTGATCAAATACCTACTCTAGCACAGGATACAAAATAGCAAACAAGCAATCATATAGTTCCGGGTAGTGATAAGTACTCAGAAAATAAATAAACCTAGGTAAGTGGGAAAGAAGTGAGGGAGGTATGTGGCTACTTTAAAAAAGGTTTCAGGAAGTCTTCTCTGAGGAGAGGACATTTGAGCAGAAACCTATATGATACGAGGGAGCCAGCTAATTAAAATAAATTGTGGATATCTGGGGAAAGAGTGTTCCAGGCAGAGGGAACAGCAAGTGCAAAGGCCCTGAGACAGGAATAAGCTTGGCATGTTTGAGGTCCAACACAGAGGCCAGTGTAGCTGGAGTAGGAGGGGATGAGGTTGGACAGGGTGGCAAGGGCCAGATCATGCAGGGCCTTTTATATCATGGTAAGGAGTTCTGATTTTGCTTTAAGCCCGATGGAAAGCCACAGTAGAGCTTTGCATAGGTAAGCCAAAGTAGAGCTTTGAGTAGGTAAGGACCTGGTCTGATTTATGTTGAACAATTATACTGGTTGCTCTTTGAACAACAGGCTGTCAGGAGACAAGAGAGAGGCAGGAAGCTCATTCAGGAGGCTATCCCAACACAGTCCAGGAGAGAGATCTTGATGGATAGAATGAGGAGGTCAGGATGGAGCCAGTGAAAAGTGGTTGGATGCAGGATGTATTTAGAGTTGGAGCTGACAGGACTTGCTGATAGATTGAATGTGGAGATATAGGTTTTTGGGATATCTCAGGTTTTGACTTGAGCCCAGGGTCAGCCCCTTGGACATGCAGTCTGTGCAGTGGCACAGGGCCCAGCACTCCAAAGGGCCAGCACTTGGTGTGATGCTCTGTTGTTGCCATCTTGAAATTAATAATAACTTTTGAACAGGGTCTCCTGGCTTTCATTTTTCACTGGGTCCCTCACATTATGCCCCTGGCCTTGCTCGATCCTTGGACGAGCTGTGGCTCCTTTTGTGGAGATGGAAAAGGCTGGGAGAGGTTCATTTTTTGGGGGAAAGGTCATGGAGTTCTCTTTGGACCATGTTCAATTTGAGGGGGCAGTTAGACATCATGGGGGAGCTGCTGGATAAGTTGTCTAATAGAGTTTTCAAAAGGAGAAGGCTCCCAATCAGGATTGGAGTCATGGAGAACATTCTGAAGGAGGTGGGTTTGAACTGGCCTTTGGGGAAGAGATCATGCCAAGTCCTATCTCTGCCTCTCACTGGCATGGAAAGGGGTTCATTGGTGGGTGTGGTGCTGGTTACATCCTTCATTGCAGCTTTTGTCTTAATTTTTATTCCAGAGTTTGGGCAGATGGTACACGTTGGCTTATTGGACAGGCATAATTTTTCACCTCCTGATTGATGTGTTAATATTTGCCCTTTCCCCTCACACAATTATTTTGCTAAGGTCTGGGGTGACCACCAGCTCCAAAGGTGAACTTTTCAGCCATCTGTTGAGTTTTGATGAAACTCAGGAACCTTGGCTTTAGAAACTTGGATCCATCATGGTGACAAGTCTAGGCTTTGAGTGACTGTCAAAGTCACGGGGCTGAGATTGCCTTGGGGGCTGCAGAGGAGGGTCCCTGTGGGGTTTGTAGTTTATACTTCAGCCTCTACATACAGAGGGCTCAGACCCTATCCCTTCCTGTTCCCAGACCTTGAGAACTTCATCTAACCTCCACAGACCTTGGTCTTTCTATTTGTAAAAAGGAGATGATAACATTTCCTACTTTTTATGTTCTGGCAAGGTGTAAATGAGGCAGTGAATGTAGACCCCTTAGCCCAGGCCTTGGAACAGGACAATGACTGGACAATGCTAAATGCTTCTACTCCCCTTGGAAGCAGTCTCCCTTTTGCTCTGGGAAGCAGAGCTGGTCCTAGACTAAGTCATGAAGAAAGACTTGGACAGTCCTTTATCTGCACCTCAAAGCTTCTTTCATCTCCTTTAGCCTCCTTGATGCACATCCAGGCCCTAATTAGGATTGGTAAAGCAACTTCCAGTATGGCGAGCTGCTTATCTGGTTTTCCTTATTGTGAACATGTGGCTGTTTGTCCAACACCTACGACTCCCCTATCATGTGGCAGAGCCATGCAATGTGTGTGTGTGTGTGTGTGTGTGTGTGTGTGTGTGTGTGTGAGGGTGGAGTTGGGAGTGACCTTAGCTCCATATCCAGTGAAGAGTCCTGGTTAGACCAAAGGAATATGGGCACTCCTCCTCCTTTACCCCAGTGATTGGCTCAGGGTTAAGTATTCCATGACCACATTGATTGATGAGTGGACACACAACCTAGAATGGTCCAATCAGAGTGAGGTTCAGGACTTTTGTTCCTCCCCTACTGAACATGAGTAACCATGTGGCTCTAGTTGCTTTTGATATCTATCTGGTCCTGAAGAAGAAGGGTAAAGAGAGGGAAAGAGACAGTGTTTGGTGATGTACCTGAAGGCCTGCCACTGTACTTCTCAGTTAAAGAGTCATTAAATTCCCCTTAACACTTCCGTTTCTCTGAGGTTTTAAAATTGCTTTCATCCAGAAGCATCCCACTGATACAAAAGCACTCTGGGTGCCAATTCCTCAATTAAACAGTGAAACAAGGTTTACATGGTTCCTATATTTGTATCTAACAATATTTGGAGAATTATTCAACTCAGGACTTTCTAATATGGCAAAAGGTTATTTGATAACAATGACACATTGTGGAGTGATGACGTATATATTTTACTAAACATTTCAGAGGTACTTATTTTTGTAGTGTGTATTCTGTGTAGTGGATTTCTGGTATAGATGTATGCTTGTTTCTCTTTACGGAAATGGTAGAAACCCTTGGGCACATGTACCTGAGAGGCTAGTCTTTCTTTGGGTCTGGGCTGGTGGGCTCTGCTGAGGCCTTTTACAGTAACCCTCCTCTTTCCCTTGCTGGTCTATGCTGGGGCGGAGTGCAAATGTTATATCATGTCCCCATCACTGTTTTCATTTATTCAAGGGTTCATGGTAAGAACTGAGCTTTTATCTTCAGTATTTCTGTGGGTATTTCCCCCCAACATCCTCTGCAAACACTGCTGTTCAGCTAGTTCACTAGTTTGGATTCTCTGTGTCCATGCCTGCAGCTCCCCCTCGCTGTCCAAGTGCCCTGTCCTTTGGTTGGTTCTGTGCTCTCTGTCATCTGTGTCATTGGTAAGAGCTTCAAGGCTGGTTCCCTTTGGCTGCAAGAGTGACCTGCTTGGAGAGCAGGCTAAAAAAAAAATCTTCCCATACAGTGAAGACATGCATGCCCACCTGACTCCGCTCCCTGGCTGTTGCCCATCTTATTCCTCTTGAAATACCTCCACTCGTTTTCTAATTCAAAACTTACCAGTTCAGCGTCCTGTGATACATTTTATCCATTTAGATTTGCAGATTTCATACTCAAAAGGTGTTATTCCCTGGTAGGGACTTTTTCTCAGCCATGAGGACACCTAACAGCAGGCCATGATGGGGAAACCCAGTTGGAATTCTCAACTTCAACATGGGTTTTATCTGCATTCCAGATTATATCCATTAAAATTTCACAGTTTTGTTTGTTTGTTGGTGAATACAACTTTACTGAAAAAAGAAAATAAAATTACCCAACTTTATTTAAAAAGCATATGCACAGTTCATGCTTTAAGGAGAGAGGGGTGTCATCACAATATCTCCAGCTCTTGTCACTGCTGATTCTCACGTTAATATTAGTAACCCAAGTTCATGGTTTTGCCTTAATCTTCATGCACGTGACATCCAGGTCCAACTTTGTACAGTTCGTCTTTGTTCCAGTATTTGAGCTTTACAAATGCCTCTTCTCCTTCCTGTCCATTGCAGTCACCATCATGAAGACATTCCTGTCCATGCCCAAAGGGGCTGCCTCCAGACCCTCCTTGAAGTGAGAGGCAGGCCTGTGTTCTGTACTGAAAGGGGGCCAGTACCTCCCCAGTTCTCATTGCTCTTTGTCACCCAGGCCCCACAGCAGTTCCACTGGGCCCAGAGGCTCCCCAAGACCAAGTTGGGCCAAGGAGCCCCATGAGAAACGGGTGCCATGCCCTCCCCTCTATTCTCCTCATTTCCTTCATCCTCAAAGTGCTCCTCAAAACAAGATAGCACAGAACACCCCGTCTAGATCTAGAGTGCAGCCCTGGTGCATATCCCTGTGTGCAGACATGGCTCAGGGAGATCCTCCGCCCTCCAGTCCCACCAACAGCCAACTATGAGCTTCAGCTCAGACTTAGCAGCTCTCAAACCACTGGGCACAGCTCTGCATATCTCTCTGTCTCTCATAGAGGATTTCTGTTCATGTGAAGCAGCAGCATTAAGGAGATTTAATTACTGAGTCTATGTTTGGCCCTGTCCGTGGGGCTTCCTGTGCACCCAGGAGCCACTCACTCAGCCTAGGAGTTTCCTTCCAATTAGTGGAGAGCGTGATGGGAGCCAGTGGGTCAATATATCGCATTTTAACTAGGGACTTTCTGGACATGATGCCTAGAATTAAAGAAATGATGCTAATGGCACTTTGGGGGGCTAGTGGGGAAGATAATTTAGGATAGGTGGACCTTCCAGGACCTCCCCAGCCATACTGTGTGGAAGAAATCTGCTAATTATGCCTGTGTGAATCTCCTAGGGAACTTGCTTCCCCAGAGACATGTGGGACAGAATGGTATAGAGGACAGCCCCCAAATGCTTGCTTAGTGCCTTTCAAGATATGTGCTGGGGCTTGGAAACTCAAAGGCTCTTTGCCTTCCAGTAGCCTGCAGTGCAGAGAAGGAGACAGACAGGCATACAGACCACTCTGACAAGCTGCATTACCCTGCGGAGTCCTGGGCTCTGGAGGCAGATGGGGTTCCATTCCTCACTGGGTCCTTGCTATCTCTGTGGGCTTGTGCAAGTCCCTGTCTCTGCTCTCAGTATAACCAGCCATAGATGGGGGATGAAAACAGCACCCGTCTTACAGGGCTGTGATGAGAATTAGTAGGCACACGCCTGGCCCATCATTGGCACTCAGCTGTCTGATTTAAATTATTATTGTTATATAAATTGTGATGGGAGTAAAAATGAGGGAAGAATTACTTTGTAGAGAATTAGGGAAAAGTGATGACATTTTAACCACGTGTCAAGGGATGCACAGGATTTCACATGATGGTGAGAAGAGGGTGCCATGCAGAGTGAGGTGATAGCAAGAGCAAGGGTCTTTCGTTTCTGTAATAAAGTGCGCCTGTCATGTTTTATCCAGAGCTCCTGCTGGGCCTTGCATTGAGTCATTTGCTTTTTCCTGTGTGCATGTCTTGTCTTCTCCTCTGGGTTTTAAATGTAGCACAGTAGAGCAGACCACAACCTGGGAGGGGAGTTAGATCAGGTCCTGGCTTGTTGAAGGATGTCTGTTGGTTAAGAGCATGGTCTCTTGAGTTGAGCTGTCTCAACTCTTTCAGTCTCACCTCCTTCGTCAAGTGACTTTGTCTCTCTGCTCCTCAGTTTTCCCATCTGCACAGTGGGGATGATAACACCTCCCTTGGGAGCTGATCTGAGGGTTTAATAGTGCTCACAACAGGACCTGGCCCGTGAAGTGCCCTGCCACTTTTAGTGAATATCTGGTTTTTGTACTGGCTGCTCCCTTTCCCTGCAGAGCTCTTTCCCAAGACACCCATTTGGCTCGCTCTCTCACCTCCTTCGGGCCTTTGCAGTAGTGACACATTTTCCGTGATACCTTACCTGGCTACCCAATTAAAAATTGCAATTCTGTTCACCTCCTGGCACCTGTATCCCCTCTTCCTGCTTCATGTTTCTTCATATATATTTTCCTTATTTGTCTGTTAGTATATGTCTTTCCCAACTAGAGTATAAGTTTTATGGAGGCAGGGATTTTTGTTTGTTTTGTTTGGTGCCATATCCTATACATAATAGGTCCTCAACAAATGCTTCTTGAATGAATGATTGAACTCAGCCTCCTCCAGCTTTACTTTCATCTTCTGTAAAATGGAACTATTAGCCTATGTTAGAGATAGTACAAGATGCCTCTCTATAAATGACAAAGCACTAGATACATAGAAGAGGTAATAATTATCATTTAAGGCAAGGATTATGTCATATGTCTTCTATTGACACCACACACCTAGAAAACTATTCAGGTACCCATCCACCCACCCTCCCTGTCATCCTTCCATCCTTCCATCCTTCCATCCATCCATCCACCCATTTCATTCCATTTTATCCCATCCCCCATCCATCCATCTATACATCCAACAAATATTCATTGGAAGTATATTGATTACTTGGCATTGGAATAACATTAATAGGTAAAATTTGCTGATAACTTACTACATGCCACACCCTGTGTTAAGCATTTTTCAAAGAATATTTTATTTCAATAGTCATATGAAGTAGGCACTATTATCATATCTCCATGTATAGGGCTTGGTTTTAAATTCAGGTTGGCTGGCTCCCTCGCACTTGCCTTTAGTCCCCTCATGGAGTTTATAGCCTGACATAAAGACAGGCATGGATCAAGTAATTATACAAACAGTAGGCACTCAATAAATGTAGTTAATGGATATGTGCTCTTTGAGTGTTAGTTAAGAATGGGGACTACTTTTCTGGGGAGAAGGACAGTTTGTGAAAATTCCTACACTCAGTGCTCTTTTGAAAATCTCTTGGCCTGTTCTTTATCCAATCAATCAGCTGTCGATGGACACTTAGGTGGATTCCATGTCGTGGCTGTTGTGAATAATCCTGCAATGAATGTGGAGTGCAGATATCGCTTTGAGATCCCCATTTCAATCTTTTGGATATTTACCCAGAAGTAGGATTGTTGGATCATAAATAGTTTTATTTGTAATTTTTTGAGGAACCTCCATACTGTTTTCCAAGTGGCTGCACCATTTTACACTCCCACTAATTGTGTAAAGGGTTCCAGTTTCTCCACATCCTCGCCAACTTGATGTCTACAATGGAATATTCTTGAGCCCTAAAAAAGAAGGGATTCCTGCCATCTGCAACAACATGGGTGAACCTGGGAGACATTATGCTAAATGAAGTAAGCCAATCACAGAAAGACCAATGGCACACAATTCACTTAAATGTGGAATCTAAAGTAGTCAAGCTCATGGAAGCAGAGAGTGGAGGGGTGGTTGCCAGGGGCTGAGGGGAGGAGGAAGGGGGGAGTTGCTGTTCAGTGGGCATAAAGTTTCAGTTATGCAAAATGAATAAGTTCTAAAGAGATACACCATTGTGCCTACAGTTAACAATACTACAGAGTACAGTTAAACATTTAAGAGGATAGAGAGCTCATGTTATGTAGTATTCTTACCACACACATACAAAAAGAAAACCTCCCTGCCTATGAATGGCTTGGAAACCACTGTTGTGGCTCTCTGGGTCTGGCAGGGCCCTGGGAGCTGAGCTGGGACAGAGCTACCATGGCTCACGCCCTGCAGCGCTGTGCAGAGGCTGCTGGGGAAACAGCCCTGCCCCACAGGGGGCTCTCCCTGGCCAGGAGCACACTGCCCCCTCCTCCAGTCGCCACTCACCTGTGTTCCTTCCCACCACAAGGCATTTTTCACTCTTCTATAATTACCCAGACTAATTAAATAAATTGATCTGCTGATGTACACTCCACAGTCATTTCTGTGGCGTAATTTGGCTTTAATAGAACCGCTGCTTGAGCGAGAGGAAATGAAAGCCCTGGGTAGAAGTGGATCTTTTAACTTTCAAGGAAAATTATTTTTCAGGGGGTTTTGGTTCCCTGCGTGTGCATAATGTATGTATTGCTATCAGAATGAACTGGGAAGCAACAGCTGTCTGGGAAGGAGAATAATTTGGGAGCCCTTTTGTCATGAGGAACTAGGACCAACACTGAGTGTTGACAGGAAGCTCATAACTTTAGAGGCAAATGGGGCATGAAGCGTGTTGTTGGCTGTCTGGTGGCCAGAATGTGGGTTCTTTCCTCTGTGGGAATGTTCTGGTACATGGCTATGAGCTCTGGGGGTCATATGGGAAACTTCAGGCTGACCCACTCCAGGGATAGAAGATGAGGGGTTCCCAAGACCGTGTGATGGTTCTGGGTGCGGTTTGGGTCCAGTACCATCTGGTTCTTATGCCACCTTTGCCGTTTGCTAGATGTGTGTGTCTTCCTGCAAGTAACTCCACCCACTGGAACCTCAGCCCCACTTCTGGACAATATACCACCTTGCTAGATTGTGGTTGTGGAATAAATGAGCTCAGTAGATGGAACATGGCACGTGTTATAGAAACGTTAGCTGCTGTTCATGTGTGTACCCAAAGCCATCACTCACCCACCCAGCAATTATTAAGCAACCACCATGGGACAGGACACCCCCAGGGAGGTCTAAGTCTTGTTAGGATGAGTCTCTAAGGGGACCCTACTGCCCTGTGTCTGCCCACAATTGGAGTCAGGACCCTGACTGCATCAGTAACATTTATTGATTGAGTTCACCTTACCGTGTCTAGGCACTGCTCCAAGCACTCTGTGGGTACCAGTTAAATAAATGATAATGCTTGTTATCTGGAGCCCCGTGCCAGAGCTTTAGCATGCATGATGTCATTGCATCTTCCAACCATCCCAGAGGGTAGACACATTTATTACACCCCCTTTAGAGATAAGAGAGTAAGGCTCAGAGAAGGTAGGTGATTAGGGCCACATGACTGGGGGAGGGAGAAATTGAGGCTGTCCGATACCAGGGTTTAAACCATCTTGTCCAACTGCTGTCAGTGATGAAGCTCAGGGCAGGTCTCAGAGTCCCCGGACTTAGGTATAATAGCGTAGATTCAGGTGTTAGGATGATGGTGAAAGATTTTGTTGAAAATGGTTGAGCCTTTCCCTTCCATGGAGACTTGAGTGCAATTTACGTTACCCCCATGAACTTAGGAACTGGTAAGAACCTTTAACTAATGCGGCAGGGGAGGAAGTCAGCTGGGACGCCTGTGTCTCCCAGGCCCGGGGACACTGCTGTGTGACTCATTACTCCTCTTGGTGGCATCATTGGCATCTTCGAGAACTCAGTCATGGTCATGTTGCCATTATTAGTGTTCTGTCTTCTCCCAAGATAGGAGTGGTATTGACTGATTTATTTCCCCCTTCTTAAAAAAAGCATAGGTTTACCGAAGTATACTTTATATACCATAAAACCCACTCACTGAAAGCGCACAATTCAATGATTATTAGTGAATTTACAGAATTGTGTGGGCATTACCATGATTTTATTTGGGAACATTTCCGTGAAGGTGACCAATAAGCACATGAAAAGATGCTCAACATCATTAGTCCATTAGGCAAATGCCAGTCAGAAGCACACTGAGGTACCACTAGGATGCTATAAGAAGAAGATGGACAGTAACAAGTGCTGGTCAGGATTTGGAGAAATTGAAACCCTCATACATTCCTGGTGGGAATGTAAAATAGTACAGTTTCTGTGGAAAACAGTGTGGTGTTTTGAAAAAAAGTTTAGCATACATTTATCATAGAACTCAGCAATTCCATTCTTAGATATCTTTCTCCTAACTTTTTATCTAAAAAAATATCAACTCTAGAGAAAAGAAACAAACACAGTACAATGAATATCTTTCACTGGTTATTAAATATTTCCCCTCATTGGGTCTCTCTCTCTCTCTCTCTCTCTCTCTCTCTCTCTCTCTCTCTCTCCATCCCCTCTTCATACACACTCATATATGCTTTTCACTACACTAAATCGAGAGTAAGTACATATGATGACACTTCATCTTGAACACTTGATCACGTATCACCTAAGACCAAGGGCATTCTCCTACATGACTTCAATGCAATGATCACACTCAAGAAATTTAATGATGATGTAATACCCTTACTTAATATACATTCCATTGTCAAGTACTAATAATATTCTTTATGGCTGCTTTTAAAACAGTCTAGTATCCAACAAAAGACAATACATTGCATTTAGTTTTTACATTTTAAAGATTCTTTATTTTGGAGAAATTTCCCAGCCTTTGTGTGTGAGTGTGTATATGCATGTATGCATGTATGAGTGTACATGTGTGTGCATGCGTGTGTCTGAGTGGGTGGATATATGTTTGTGTATTTGTGTGAGTGTGCATATGTATGCAGATGTGTATGCATGTGATGTGTGTGTGTATGGGTGAGTGTGTATGAGTATAGTAGGTGTTTGTGTAGGTGTAGATGCATGTGTATATATGTATGTGTGTATGTATGTGTTCACATGTATGTATATGCACGCATGTGTTTATGTATGTACATATGTGTATGCATGTGTATCTGTGTGCATGTTATGCTATCCAAATTTATATTTTTAATTTATTTTATTTTTGAAATTAAATTTATTGGGGTGACATTGGTCAATATGAAAAAAATAGATTTCAGGTTACAAGATCTGTATATTGCACCATGTGCCCACCACCCAAAGTCAAATCTTCTCCTGTCACCATATATTCGGACCCTCTTTCCCCCCACTTCCGCTATCCATATTTTTAAACAGCCCAGGTCAAATGTTGGCAGGACATCCTTTGGAAGTACAGGATGTATTTACCTGACCACTGCCTCTCATTAGGTTGAGGTGAGCCATTTTTGGCAGGATTACTGCATAAGTGAAGCTGTGCCCTTCTCAATGCATCATGTCAAGAGGCACATGATGTCAGCATGTGCCATCACCAGTGATGTTTAGGAGACACGTTTTAAAGTCACTTTGATGAGAAGAGTCACTTTCTGCTGGAAACTCAGGCTGGAAGCCAACTTCCCATTGAGTGAGAAATAAAATGCTGTGCTATACATCCTGTGGACTGCTGAGCACCCCCTTGGGACGTCTGGGGATTCTGCGCACTCACTCCTGCCCCTTGCTGCCTGGTTACATGACGTGCCAGGGTACTAAGGCAAAAATACACAGTCTTTGCTCTATGAGGGCTGGCATCTGGAGGGAGAAGCTGCGGGATAGATAGTCCCGGAACAAAGAGATAAGTGCTGAAATGGAGGGTGTGTTCAGGGCAACCCTGCCTGCACACTTGGGGGGCTGTGTGACCTCGGGTTGGGTGTTTCACCTTGTTAGGCCTCAGTTTTCTCGTGTGCAGCAGAGTTACAGTAGTACCTCTCCCAATAGGCTGCTGTGCACGTGAGCTGGCAAAGATACCCAGTTAGGACTATGGAGCTAACTGGCTGCCTTTGCCATCCCAAGGCTCCAAGCCTGAGGTCAGCTGAAGCTGGGCTTACCCACGGGGACTGGCCAGCTTTGAAGAGATAAGGACATTGCACTCACAGACAGACTTTCTCCTTGATGTAATTGGGAAAATGGAAGGAGAGTTGGAAGGGGACCATACTAGATTGAATAGTGTCACCCAAATGATATGTTCAAGTCCCAACCCCCAGTACCTGGGAATGTGACTTTAGTTAGAAATAAGGTCTTTGTAGATGTAATGAAGTTAAAGATATCAGAATGAGATCATCTTGGATTTAGGGTGGACCTTGAATCCAATGATTAGTGTCCTCAGAAAGGAGGGGGAAACTGGGGATGGATACTGTTGTAGTTAGCTAGTTATTAATAATAGGAAAGAAGGAAAGGGAAGGTGGTTAGGACTTCAACACATGGATTTTTATGTTTTATTTTTTGGTGGGGACGCAATTCAACCCGTAACAGTTTCCTCTATGGCCTTCTGTTTTCTCACTTATAAAGTAGGGATGCTGGAATGAATCTCTAAGGGACTTTCCAATGCTCCCACTTGATGTTAGTTGATGATTCTTTTTCTCTGTTCCCACTCCAGAGTCTTTGTTCCAGTGGGAAAGCAACCTAAAAATAAATTTAGATTAAGGTTTAATAAGATGGTCTCTCATGGCACCTGCTTGTTCAAAGACTTTAAGGATGGAGTCATCACTGGCCTGCAGATCAGATCACTGCTTTGGGGGTAGAGGCAGTTGTGGATGTTGCTCCTCGCCTCCTAATCATCCTCCACCTGCAGCCACCTTCTCCCTCTGTAAAAGCACTGGATGGGGAGGGCTCGGCTGGCCAGCTCTGTGCACTGCTGACCTGCTGTGGGAAGGCCGGAGGGTGAGGGATAATTAGTGGACAGCTCCTTCTGAGATCAGTGCTGGGGGCTCTCAGCTCAGGAGCATGTCAGCACTAGCTAGCTCTGTGTTTTCTGTGTTCTGTAGCTTGAGACTGAGTGTGCAAGCGTTGTCCTGTGGGAGCACAGGCGCTGGGCTGGCGGCTTGCCAGGAGGCTTCCTGGGGGCATACACAAGTCTCCCACCTGCACAGGTACTGGGAGAGACTGCACCCCACTTTCTTGCAGTGATCAGCTTTGTGCTACTACGGGTTGAGTTAGTTAAAAAATCTGAGTGTGTGCCCACACTCCCTCCAGAATGGTGTCTAAGTTAGAATCGTTGGTTGCAAACAATAGAAACTCCTGTGACTAGTGTAAATAAGAAGGGGGCTTGTTAGAAGGACGTGGATAAACTCACAGGGTTCGATGAAGGCTGGACAATTAGACAGCTCTAGGGGGTCTCAACAGCTGGCATTGCTCTCCAGTGTTGTCCGGACCATTGATGGAATCACTGAAAACAAGCCACAGTGTCTCGCGGCTCTGCTGTTCCAACTCAGTGTAGGGAAGAGTATGATGACGAAGTTTGTATCATGAGCCTGTTTCCCTGAGCAGTTCAAGCACCTCAGGAGGAAGGTCTAGTGCAGCGGTTCTCAACCTGTGGGTCGCGACCCCTTTGGCGGTCGAACGACGCTTTCACAGGGGTCGCCTAAGACCATCCTGCATATCAGATATTTACATTATGATTCATAACAGTAGCAACATTACAGTTATGAAGTAGCAACGAAAATAATTTTATGGTTGGGTCACAACATGAGGAACTGTATTTAAAGGGCCAGAAGGTTGAGAACCACTGGTGGGAAAAACATCAGAGCCGCCTTTGGCTTCTATGGTGAGGAGGCGTGTACCCTGACTGGTGTCTACACCAGGACTGTGCACAGTGCAGGGGGGTGGTGGTGGGGGACAATGGCAACCCTAGAAAGGCTGGACGCTAACACAGAGCACTTACTACCTGTGGGACACTCTATATCGGTGGACTCATTTAACCTCCACACCAATGCTGCCGTTCTGTTATCTCCAGGTTTAGAGATTTAGAGGAAATGGAGGCTCAGGAGAGGTTAAGTGTCTTACCCAAGACCATCCCGTGGGGCAAAGGCAGAGTTAGGATTTGAACCCCAGTCTGTTTGGGTCCAGCATTATTGCTCTTACTGGTGATGTGCTCCTGTCTTTGGATGTGGCCAGTGTGTCCCGTACGGTGAGAGGAAGAGCTGTAAACTCGAGTGGAGTTGCTGTTCAGGGATCCGAGCAGGTTTTGGCCCCAGAAATAGGTGAAGGAGTGGGCCAACTGGGTAGCTGCCCAGAGGACCAGGTTATGAAGGAGCCTCGGGGGTATTTATTAGAAGGAATCAGCTTTGTTCTTTTGATCATCATTCTGCTTGTGAAAGGGTCCGTGGGTGACTGGGAAGGATGCATTTCTGTCAGCTGCCAGGGGAGAGGCAGGGGCAGCCGCAATTTGCAGTTCCATGCAGGATAAAATTGTGAGGCCTCTTGTTTAAAGAATGAAGACTTTTAAGATGGAGTCAGCAGAGCATTGAGTGTGGAGCCCTGAGTGACTACACAGCTGGCAGCCCTGGGGTTGGAGTGAAGGTAAATGGTTGCTGAACTCTCTCCGTTGAGCAGTCTGGTCCTAGTTACCTCCAGGGCTTCTCTGTTCTGTGCCAGGTTGTTTTCTTGCTCGGTCCACCACAGGTGAGCCACACTCAGGTGAGTCTGCATGGAGTCTGGGAGGCCACCGAGGCACAGAGAAGGCACTTCTGGGGCTGCAGAGTGAGCCTCTTTCCAGCACACAGTTCACGGGCAATCACAGAAATCAGCTGTACATTCTGAGAACAGTTTCAGCAGCAGGGGGATAATGCCAAAGTAGCACTTCATCCACAGAGCTAATAAAGACTTAGCCACGATTACTACCTCATTTAATGAAAACCTACTATGTGCCAAGTGCATTGCATAAGTTATCGTGTTAATTTTGCCCTCTCCTCTTTGGCTTCAGTCACAAGAGCCTTTTTTCAGTCCCTCAAAAGTGCCGTGGCCCTAGCCATCAGTGGATGGAATATTGACCCATAGACTGAAGGGTATAGGGTTTGGTTCCAGTCAAGGACACATACTTAGTTTGCAGGCTCCATCACCAGCCCTGGTTGGGGCGCGTGTGGGAGGCAATCAATCGATGCGTCTCTCTCACATCAATGTTTCTCTCTCTCTGTCTCTCCCTCTCCCTTCCACTCTCTTCAAAAATCAATGGAAAAGTATCCTCCGGTGAGGATTAACAGCAACAACAATAGAAATGCCATGGAACTCAGGGCTCCCACTTAGGCTCTCTCCTCTGCCGTCTAGAGAAGTCCTCACCCTCAGGTCTCAGCTAATCTGAGCCTTCCTAACCCTCAAGACTGGGCAGCACCTTGTATTTCAGAACTGTGGTTCTTCTTGTACAAAATAGGAAGTTACTTGTGCAATTATTTGCTCATCTATCTCCCTCCCAGATCTGTGTCCTTGGGTTAGGGAACCTGCCTGTGTAATGGCTACTTCATCAGGACCAGAAGAGGCAGGGGTGTCTGCCCTGGACTGCCAGGGGCTCCTGGCTACTTCATTTCTGGGTTGCTTGGATGACTCCATCCACTCATCTTTCTGCTGATATGTTTGCCCAGGTGAACCATCCATGCCGACAGAGCTCTCCTCTGAATCACAGCTCCCAGATGTCCCTGTTGTCATCCTGGCCAGAGCTTCATCTAGAGCAGCGGTTCTCAACCTGTGTGTCGCGACCCCTTTGGCGGTTGAACGACCCTTTCACAGGGGTCGCCTAAGACCATCCTGCATATCAGATATTTACATTACGATTCATAACAGTAGCAACATTACAGTTATGAAGTAGCAACAAAAATAATTTTATGGTTGGGTCACAACATGAGGAACTGTATTTAAAGGGCCAGAAGGTTGAGAACCACTGATCTAGAGAGTCCACAACTGAATTACAATTGAATTGTCAGTTTTTCCAAGAGAAGGGAAAACCAACCCCCAGCAGGTAGCTGTTCCTTCCTCCCTCAGGAATTCCCCACTCGGGGCACCAGAACCAGAAACCAGCAGCCAGATCCCTTTAATTAGGAAAGCGTTGGAGGATGTTGTGAAAAATGTCACTGCTCAGGGTGCCCAGAACTTCATTAATTTTTAAGTTTCCTTCACATTTATTTGGGACAGCTCACTCTAGATGTTCCAGCCAAGTTTTAACTTGGGTTTGTGCTGGTTTGAGACGTGCCTCCTGAGGGAATGGGACAGCACAGAACCCTGGTCCAGCTGTTTCCTCCCCTCTCTTGACAACTTAGAAGTTGTCGTGCAACTGTCACTCATTTTCTAGAAAAATAAACCAGTCACCAATCTCTTGGCAACACCTAAGAAATATTCCAACTCCAATTAGAGGTTGCCAATGGCAAGTATGGCCTGGGCCAAGGAACCAGCTCCTTTGGCCGCTAGTGCCAATGGTCTGCCAATAGAACCTGCCTTTTATGTTCCTCGAAAGGTTTTGCTCCACGTGATGGTTATTGCTCTGTGTAAAAATGTCTCCCCAACAAATCTTTGACATTCTGCTCTTTTGAGCTCATTCCCTTGTGCCAAGCATTCAGGTTCTCCAGGCATCACTGGAAACCTTGGGTCCCCACCTCTCTTTAGGAAGCTCCAACTGGCTAATAAAGAGCTATGAAGTTTGAGCCCACTCTGTGCCAGAATCCTCACCAAAACCCCTATGTGGTACGTGTTGCTTTTCAGATTCGGAGTGGAGGTCTTGAGAGGGGAATGAACATGTTCACACAACTAGTCAGTGGCAGAGTTGGGATTTGAACCTGGTCAGTCAAGTGCCCCTGCCTGAGCTCCTTCCATTATCCACAGTGACCGACGGGGTTGCACAAGAAGCTGGGGAGAGGACAAGGAGGAAGAAGCCTCCTTTGGATTGTCTTAATTTGAGTTCCTCCCAAAGCAGACTTTGAGATGAGGATTTGAACAGAAGGGTTTATTTGGGGTGCTCCCACGATGAGGGGTTGGGGGAGAGAGACAGAAGGAAGGAAGCCAGTGAAGGGTGGGTCAGTGCACAGCTTACTGTGGTGGGCAACTGGTGTTCCATCCTGCAGGGGGACTCGGGGATGGCCCAGAATACCCCTAGGAGTTTTCCCATCTGAGGTCCACAGTTGTCATCTCTCACTGGTTGAGTGTCCCTCTGGGGGGTGTCACTCTTGGAAGCCCCCATCCTGCCCAGAACACAGGCTAAGCAGGCTCCTGTGGCTGGGGGATGCTCCTAGGCAGAGAGATGCAGGTGCCTGGGGAAGAAATCCATCAATGTGGGTGGAGCTGCCCCCTGAAGGTGCCGGTGACCACTGAGTTGGCCTGAGAAGGTATGGACTCCAAGTGCATCTGCTACGTGGACAATAGGGAAGAAAGAACTGGCATGATATCAATAATGTCTTTAGAGTATTAGATTCTTACAAATCTTCCTTGACTTGCAATATTTCGTCTTACTCATACTAGAAATAATAATAGCCCTAGCTACGATTTATTAAATGTTTGCTCTATGCCAAACATTGTGCT
>NW_005365229.1:3257113-3266272 GCF_000412655.1 Myotis brandtii | reverse complement strand
TATATATTTTAATTCTCACAACCACCCCCAAGAGCTGGAGACCATTATCATCTTGACGTTGCAGGAGAGCAGGATCTCACATCCGGAAAGCAGCAGAATAGGGTCTCAGACCTGGATCTGTTCGTTTCCACAGTTGCAATACTTAACCTCCAGGCTGGTGAGGTTTAGACCAATCTTTGAAACAGGAGAGGTTTTTCCACTTGCTCTTTGATGGAACTGGACAATGGAAGACCCACACTTCACCCATTTGACCTTGAATTATCAGGAGTTTCCCATTTTTTATTCTAATGAGATGTTATGGATTCCAAAAGGGATCCCTCTAAGCAAGCAGGTCCCACCTTTATGTGATAAAGGTGGCTAGAGTCAGAGAGACCCACATGAGCCCCAACTAGTAACAAATCAGGTCAGACCATTAGATTTGTCATAAACATGTGATAAATGCTAATTCCATGGTCTCATACCCAACCTCTGGGAGCTATCTGTTTGAATGATGTCAATGCATAATGTTTCAAGCTGCTAATGTGATTATCTTGAATCATCAGAGAAACACGAGGCTTGAGAAGATTTCACAATAACTTTCTTTGCCCTATGACTGCGTTTTTATCCCTCAGTTCTATTCTTGTACAAGGAAAACCTCCCAATTACTTCTCCTTGGGTTTGCAGTATTAATGCTGGTAAGAATTGCTTTGCAATGCTGAGGCATCTGAGTGATGTGGGTTTGCTTCCCCCTCTCCCCTTGTTTGTTTTTCTTGAGTAAAGAGCAATAAAGAAAATAGCCTACCTTTTCAGCAAGGGGAAATAACATCTGTTTAGAGGAACTTTAGATGAAAGTATGCTTGTTTCATATTGGGTAATCTAATTTAGTAACTCTCGCTTAGCTTTTATTTCCAATGATTTAATAAGCCGCGGTACATGGCTTTTAAAGAATTTCACCACCAGTTGTGCACATTTTCTGAACTCTGTTTAAGAAACAAAACCCGGGGACGGGGAAGGGGGCAGGAGGCGGGGAGCAAAAAGAAAAAAGAAAAAAGAAACAAAACCCTCAATGCATCCTTTGAATAACTGGCCCTCACAAAGGGCAGGAAGAGATGGACCCTTGGTGCCATGGCTCCATGGTGACCTCTGTAAGCAGGACCTCTTATTGTTGATTCCTTTCCTTTAAATCTAACCCAGGGTCTCCTGGGGTCTCCTTGTCCATCCCTAGACCTGCAAGCACACACTCTCTTGTCAAGAAAGGCCATCCCTTGGCAATGCACCTCAGTTTTTACATAATATGGGCAAAGAGGGTGTCCTTGGCTTCTTCCCTCAGTTCTTACTGCTGTAACTTCAGCCCTTTTTTCTTGCATTATTCTCAAGAGCACTGAAGAAGAGAACACAGGGCTTTCTTTACATTTTAAAAACATTTCCATTGATATTCCAGCCTTTATTCTCATGAGGTTAGGACCCTTGGAATAACCAGAGACAGGCAGCTGACAGATAAACGTGCCTCCCTGATCATTAGCATTTACAGAGGACTGACTTTGTGCCAGGAACTGCACGGAAGTGCCTTTATGCAAGGCCTCTTTTTTTTTTTTTATAAATTTTATTTCTTAATTGTAGTTGAAGTATGATATTATATTAGGTTCAGGTGTCTAACATAGTGATTAGACATTTATAGACACTTCCAAAGTAATCGCCCTAATAAGTCTAGTACCCACCTGATACCATACATAGTTATTATAATATTATTGACTATATTTTCTATGCTGTACTTTATATCCCCATGACTAATTTTATAACTGGCAATTTGTACTTCTGAATCCCTTCACCATTTTCACCCATCTCCCTAACCACCCCCTCTCATCTGGCAACCATCAAAATATTATCTGTATCTAAGAGTTTGTTTCTGTTTTGTTTGTTCATTTATTTTGTCTTTTAGATTCCACATATAAGTGAAATCATATGGCATTTGCCTTTCTCTGCCTGACTTATTTCACTTAGTGTACTACCTTCTATGTCCATCCATGTTGTCATAAATGGCAAGATTTCTTTAAAAAATTTTTTTAAATCCTCACCTGAGGATGTGTTTTCTTATTGATTTTTTAGAGAGAGAGAGAGATGAATGAGAGAGAGAGAGAGAGAGAGAACATTGATGTGAGAGAGAAGCAATTGTTTGCTTCCCATATGTGCCCCACCCAGGATTCAAACCTACAACCTCGGTATGTGCCCTGGCCAGGTGTGGGGAAGCACAGGACTTGGTTGGAATGTCTGTAAGGAGGATTCTCCGAAAGGTCGGGGGCCTCTGGGGGGACCTTGCCGAAGGCCGCAGCCCCTACCTTGACTTTTCCAAACAAGTCTGATCCCCCCGGGGGTTTTGTTAGAACCTCTATGTTTAGTCTTTAAAGACCTGACCTTGTAGAAGCATGTGCTTTCTCAAGGATACTTACCCTGCTGATTGTATCTAGAGCAGTGGTTCTCAACCTTGGCTGCACATTAGAATCACCTGGGAATCTTTTTAAAATCCTGATTTCTGGGCCTCATCCTCCGGAAATTCTGTTTCTTTGTTATGGGGTGGGGCCACAACATTAGTAACAAAGAAACAGAATTTCCGGAGGATGAGGCCCAGAAATCAGGATTTTAAAAAGATTCCCAGGTGATTCTAATGTGCAGCCAAGGTTGAGAACCACTGATCTAGAGGTTAATTTTAGTTCAAGCTATCGTTACAATAAAAAACTAATGAGGCAGGCAATCGGAGCTGTTTTAGTTGCTAATGCTAAACAGTCCCTTAGCCTTCTCTTTCACAGAAACGTGTGTCGGAGTAATCTGTTCATCCATCGCTCAGGGTCTGCTGGTCAGCCCTGGCAACCAGGAATATAACTTGCAACCTTTTGGTGTATGGGATGATGTTCCAACCAACTGAGCCACCGGGCCAGGACAGTTTTCAATTTCTTACTCTCTCTCTTCTCCTTCTGGTATCCCTAATGAGGTGAATGTTGGTACTCTTGAAGTTCTTCTGAGGCCCCTTAAACTATCCTCGCTTTTTGGATTCTTTTTTCTTTGTGCTGTTCTGATTGGTTGTTTTTCACTACCTTCTCTTCCAAACCACTGATTTGATTCTCTGTTTCATCCAATCTACTGTTGATTCCCTCTAATGCATTCTTCATTTCAGTTATTGTATTCTTCATTTCTGACTGGGTCTTTTTTATGTTTCCTATCTCCATTTTTTATGTTTTTTAAATATCTTTGTTAAAATTCTTACTGAGTTTATTTACTCTTCTCCTAAGTTTACTGAGCATTCTTACAACCAATGTTTTGAGCGCTGCCTCTGGTAGATTGCTTGTCTCCATTTTGCTTAGTCCTTTTTCTGGAGTTTTCTTGTGCTCTTTCATTTGAGATATATTTCTTTGTCTCCTCATTTTAGTTGTCCCCCCTCCCCCCATGTTTGTTTCTATGTATTAGATAGAGCTATATCTCCTGGTCTTGGTAGAGTGGCCTTATGTAGTAGGTGGAGTACTACACAGTGGCACAGTCTTCCTGATCATCTGAGCTGTGTGCTTCAGGTATGTCCTTTGTGTGAGTTGTGTGTGCCTTCCTGCTGTAGTTGAGCCTTGATTGTTGTTGGCACCTCAATGGGAGGGATTGACCCTCAGGCTGACGGGCTGTGAGGAGCTTTTGTGCAGGGGCTGACCCCATTGAGCAGGATTTGTTTTAGTGTAGTCCTGGTGCATGCTGAGTCTGCCCTTTGGGTGTGTCATTTCTGGAAATGATTGGGTAGGTCTGAAGCTGGCCACTGGGTGTGTTGGTTCTGGGGCCTCTTGAGAGGGACTCTGATGCAGGCCAAGGTCAGTCATTCTCTGGCCTGGCCCAGAGCCACCTGATGTGAGCTACAAAGTGATCTTCAGATGGTTTCCACTTATGCTGGGCTTGGAGGTACCTGGGAGAGGCTATGCTTCGAACTGAGGCTGGCTGCCACCAGTAGTGGGCTTGGGGATGCTTAGCAAGAGGTATGGGCCACACTGAGACTAGATACTGCTTGTTTGGGATTTGTGAACTTTTTAGATATTTTAGGAAAGTCCACAGCATGAATCAAGACAGGCCATTTCTATTGAAAAGCTGCTGGAAGCAGCTTGGGTGGGCTGAAAGTTGGATGGGTGGGGTCTCAGAGAATCGCCTTGGTGGGGGAATGGTACTAGCCAGGTTAATGGAGAGTCAGACTTGGTGCCCTCCTGCACCTGCCAGCCACCTGGGTCAGAGGAGGGCTCAACAAAGGACAATGGTGCCCTGATGTTGGACAATTCAGTTCCTCCCATATGTCCCTGGTGCTTTCAAGCTGCTGCCCCAGTGCTGGAGCTCAGAGTGAATGAGTGTGTGGGCCCTTTAAGAGGAACACCTGGGACTCCATCAGCTCTCTGTCTCCTTCAGCCACAATTCCTACTGATTTTCACAGCCAGGGTTAAGGGGACTTCTCTTCCTGGCACTAGAACCCTGAGCCAGGGAGCCTGGTGTGGGCCTGGGACCCTCATACCACCGCAGCTGAGATATCCCTCCTGTTTCATTTCCCCCCTTTTTTCTTTAAAATATATTTTTATTGATTTCAGAGAGAAAGGGAGAGGGAGAGAGAAATAGAAACATCAAGGATGAGAATCATTGACCGGATGCCTTCTGCATGCCCCCTACTGGGGATCAAGCCTGCATCCCCTGCATGTGCCCTTGACTGGAATCGAACCTGGGACCCTTCAGTCTGTAGGCTGATGCTCTATCCACTGAGCAAAACCAGCTAGGGCCCCTCCCATTTCTTAACCACCACACTGTGGGTGAGGGGCCGGCCCATTTTACATTTCTGTCCCTCCTGCCAGCCTCAATGTGGCTTCTTCTGTATGTCTTCAGTTACAAGACTTCTGTTCAGCTAGTCCTCAGGGACTTCAAGGGGAGTGTTCTGTAGTTTAGTGGTAATTTTACAGTGGTCATGGGAGGAGGCGAGCACAGCCTTCACTTATTCGGCCTTTTTTTTTTTTTAAATATTTTTTTATTGATATTTTTACAGAGAGGAAGGGAGAGAGATAGAGAGTTAGAAACATCGATGAGAGAGAAACATCAATCAGCTGCCTCCTGCACACCCACCACTGGGGATGTGCCCGCAATCAAGGTAAATGCCCTTGACCGGAATCGAACCCAGGACCCTTGAGTCCACAGGCCGACGCTCTATCCACTGAGCCAAACCGGTTAGGGCTATTCGACCTTTTTGACCAAAAGTCGGGCATGTGTGGCCTCTTAAAGCCATGAGTACTCTCTGTAGTGTGTACTCTGATCCTCCCATTTTACAAGAAAGGAAACTGAGAAACATTGATGTGAGAGAGACACATTGACTGGTTGCCTCCTACAGGCACCCCAACTGGGGCCAAGGATTGAACCTGCAATGGAGGTACATGCACTTGACCAGGAATCGAATCCATGACCCTTTGTTTTGTGCGCTAATGCTCTAACCACTGAGCAACCAGTCAGGGCTTGTCATATATTTAGAAAGTACTGATGCTGAGAATCCATGCTCCTAACCACCAGGCTAGCTGTCTTCCCCAGTAAGCTAGGTGAACTTTCTGGATCTTTTAAAAGAACTACAAGTATTTTCAGAGCCCATCTACTTAAAAAGGTGGGTCTTAGAACACTGCATCTGGTTGAAGTCATCCTTTTCCTTTGCTTATATCTTATTTGCTCTTCTAATTAAGAAAGTTGGTCCTGCTCACAGTAGCTCACTTTAAATAACAAAATATGGACGACTGAGAATGTGGGAAAAGCACCCAGATGGGAATCACAGGGGAGCAGCTTGGAATGGCTTCCTATCCGCGTGGGCCTGGACTTGGATATGGTTTCCTCCTCTGGGCTTCTTTTCATGCATTCATTCAGTTTCTGAGTATCTGCTATGTGCTGGGCACTGTTCTATGTGATAGAGATATAGCAGGGAGCACAAGAGGCAGAAATGCCTGCTTTTGTGGGCTTTCAGCCTGTGCTTGGAGCTCCTGGGCACACTCCTGCCCACACTGGGATCTGGCCTCCCTGGGTCCCGTGGGTCACACTCTGCCGTCACTTCTGTGGAACTGAGTGACGGGCCACCTGCATTGTCTCCAGTTAGCACAGCCCAGCAATGGAGAACCAGACCTGCAACAGACTGAGACCCTGAGCATGAGGTGAGCTTTCGAAGGTTTCTGTTTCCTTTTCCTCTCTTTGGTTATTCAAATATTTGAATATCTGTGGATGCCATGAACTGGGAGAGGATACTGCCTGGGGCAGAGAAGGCTAATTGACCCCCTAATCAATTCTCCCCTTCTTATCAACAGCCCTCCTATCCAATTTTATGGGCACATGGCTCCCCATGATCAAGACTACATTACCTGCTGTTATATGTTGAATTGTGTTCCCCCTCCCCCTCAATCCACACATGAAAGCCCTACCTCAGAATGTGACTGGATTTGGAGATAGGGCCTTTAAAGAGATGATTAAGATAAACTGAGGCTGCTGGGGTGGTATCCTCATAGAAGAGAAAACTTGGACAAGGAGAGACACAAGGATGCACATGCAGAGAAAAGGTCACATGAGAACACAGGAGAAGGTGGCTGCCTGCAAGCTAAGGAGAGAGGACTAAAAAAGAAACCATGCCTGCCGACACCTTGATCTAGGATTTCCAGCC
Source organism: Myotis brandtii (assembly GCF_000412655.1). Classification (NCBI taxonomy): domain Eukaryota; kingdom Metazoa; phylum Chordata; class Mammalia; order Chiroptera; family Vespertilionidae; genus Myotis; species Myotis brandtii. The sequence continues at coordinate 3,259,611 of NW_005365229.1, read as the reverse complement.
TCCAGGACTGTGAGAAAGTAAATTTCTGTTGTTAAGCTTCCAGACTGTGGTATTTTGTTGTGGCAGCCCTAGGGAATGAATATCTGCCTCCCTTGCAGCTAGGTATGGTCATGCACTAAGTTCTGGTGAAGGGGATGTGAGCAGGGAAACGTGTGCAGGTCTTGGATGGGGAGAGTGGGCCAGGCCCTTCTTCATTTGCAATATTCTCTGATGAAAGGGAGACTTAGTACTGATCCATTTTGGCCATGTGTCAAGGCGTTGGTCAGGATCTGGGGGGAGGAGCTGGGCTCTTGTGCCACATCCCCTCCACCAGGCTATATGCCCAGGCTCTTATGTGAGAGAAAGAAACTTCTATGCTATTTAATCCAGCTTCTTCTATCCCCTTCATTGTAAGTGGGAGTTCACTGCAGGTTGGTGAGATGGGAGGTTTCTCACCAGGAAAGCTTTCTTTCCTACCTGGAACATGGTAGGTAGCATTCCTCCCAGCACATTTTTAATGGAATCAACAGCAAGTGCACCTGTTGCAGAAGGGAACGCTTCTGTCAAGATAAGGCTTTATGAAAGCAAAGGGGGTGGGACATGGGTGCTGACTTGAGACATTTCCTTTTAGGATGGTGAGTCTAACCTGTCCTGAGATGAAACACCTTTGAAGACATGTTAAATGGACTTTGGCGTGGGTTCAGCCAATATTCGATTTGAGGGCTCATTGGCAGCAGCTAGGGCTAGCTGGAATGATACTCTGGGTCATGGGTTCTGTGGGCTAACTGTAATAATTTGAAGAGTCTTATCTCAATTTTTCCTGAGCCTACCCACATGCATCAACCAAGTGAAGTCATCTTTAACACCAGCCACCATCTCTTCCCCAAAAGATGGTGGTGATAGTGGGGCGTGAGATCTGTTTATTAGGTGTGTACATAAAAGAGAGATCAAAATGGCCCAGTCTCCAAGACTCTGATGGCTCCACCTGTGGCCCACAGGTTGGCCCACATTTCTGTTTGCGATGGAGGTGGTGTAACAGTGGAGGTGATGCCTACATCACTCTGTGCCTCCACTCTCCCATTCTGGGCAGGAGAGGGGAGTAGGGCTCATGCCTTTCAGCTATGGGGTCACCTTCCTCCTCTCCTGTCAATCAGAACAGAATGGGCTTCTCATAGAGTCGTGTCTCTCAAGGCTGTGTATCCATCTGATAGGTTTCCTTTAAGATCTAGGTCAACTCTCATTAGCTAAACCACTTTACCTCACAGAGAGGCAAGATAGTAAGTAAGAGCATTCCTTGGCTGGGTCCTGTTGACCTGCAGGATACCTTTTCAAGACAGTGTACTTTTGAGTCCAGACACACTCACTATTTAAACCCCGTGTATTAGTATGACTTTGGCTTCTATTATGTTTCCAAAGGTGGGGAGAAGAACCGCCAGTAGAGGACATTTCCAGGCACAGACTGATCTCTGCCTTACCTTTTCCACTTCAACCTTCAAATATTTTTTGGAGTTTAAAGAAATATCTTCCATGTCTTAATACCAGCCCTCCCCACTTCTGAAATGTGTGGGGCCTCTAGGGCAGTGATGGCGAACCTTTTGAGCTCGGCGTGTCAGCATTTTGAAAAACCCTAACTTAACTCTGGTGCCGTGTCACATATAGAAATTTCTTGATATTTGCAGGGACATGGCACTTCAGACAGAGGGGAGAGCATAAGTAAAAAGAGTAAAAACAGAGGAGAGGACAGCACCGTGATGGCGAACCTTTTGAGCTCGGCGTGTCAGCATTTTGAAAAACCCTAACTTAACTCTGGTGCTGTGTCACATATAGAAATTTTTTGATATTTGCAACCATAGTAAAACAAAGACTTATATTTTTGATATTTATTTTATATATTTAAATGCCATTTAACAAAGAAAAATCAACCAAAAAAATGAGTTTGCGTGTCACCTCTGACACGCGTGTCATAGGTTCGCCATCACTGCTCTAGGGGATTGGATGGAATGGGGAGAAGGCTGAGGAAGAGTTTTTCTTAGCAAAACCACCACTTTGTGAGACTCCCAGCTTTGGTATAACTCATGGGAACCCATTTTTGTAGCTTCAAGGGATGATGTTATGTGCAGTTTACTAGTTCAGAGATATATACACACAACTTTAGATGTATAGTGCCCAATGCCATATCCTATCTAATAAAAGAGAAACATGGTAATTAGCCATATGGCAGCTACCCTTCCCATTGGCTAATCAGGGAGATATGCAAATTAACTGCCAGCCAAGATGGTGGCCGGCAGCCAGGCAGCTTGAAGCGAACAGGGAGGCTTCCTTGCTTCAGTGATGGAGGAATCCAAGCTTCCCCGCCTGCACTGCGGGCCTCTGAGCTTGCAGTTTGAAACATTGTAACAAATATAGAAGCTAAACAAAACCCCAGAAACCGGCTTTAGTCAGCCAGGCTTCAGCCAGCAAGACCGAAACATTGTCTCGAATACAGAAGGTAAACAAAGGCCAGAAACCTGCTTTCAGCA
>NW_005365229.1:3237537-3250325 GCF_000412655.1 Myotis brandtii | reverse complement strand
ATTTTTGTGCACCGGGCCTCTAGTTTATATATAAAAGACTAATATGCTAAGTGTCTGGCTGGGTAATGACATCATGTAGCAATGCCGGGCTTCCTCTCCCTACCGACTAGCCTCCTTGGAGTTTCTTCAGCCCAGGAACATGGCTTGCTTTATAGCCAGGTGCAAACATTTTACACTTTAACCAAATGTCTGTGAAGCCTTTTCCCGTGCCTCATTTCATTTGATCCTCACAGAAGTCCTGGAGTAGGTAGATAGGAGTCAGGGGAATCCTATTTTCTCTTCATTAGCTGGAAAACGGAGATTTAGAAAGTTTAGAAACTTGACCCAACTGAAAAGAAGTAAGAAATGGTGGACCTGAAAATGACTTCAGGTTTTCTCACTGCTCAGAATATAGTCAAACACTGCTGCAGTTATATATTTTACCCTTTGTTCTTCCTGCGTGATCTATAATAATAATCTGCTTCATGTTGATATTTACTACTGTGCTGCTGACAATTACCTGAAAGAGAAGTTGGGGTGCTTCACTGGGCTGGAAAAAGTTTAGCTAAATCAGAAAGCAGGTCTAATTAAGCAAGCTTATTCCATATCTATAAAAGGCTAAGTTGACTCGCGCATGTGCGATACATGTAAAGCTCTTGCTGGCACCAATCGCACACGTGTTTTGATCTGTTATTGTTGATCGTGAATTTGGTTGACAATTCTATTATAGAGAAAGGGCAAATAGCAATATTAAAATATTTCTTCTGATTAATTTCCTTTCAATGTGCACGAATTTATGCACTGGGCCACTAGTATATGTTATGGAGATAAAGAGGCCTGGAGATTGAGAGGGAGGAGCTATCAGCTCCCCTTGGAGAGAGCAGGGAAGGCTTCCTGGAGGAGGTGGCCTTTGAGTTTGTCCTTGAAGGACAGGCAGTGTTTGGATGTACAGAGACTGTGAGGAGGAATTCTAGGAGGAGGAAGCCATGTGAGCAAAGACATAAGAGCAGGAAAGGTTAGGGTATGTATGAGGAATAGTGGGAACATTTAACTGCATAAGACAAAAGGGTGTGTGAAGGGGGCGGTGGGAAGCCAAATTGAACAGATGAGTGGGGTTCAAGCTAAGGGGTTTTGAATGCTGGGGGAATAAGCTGGTATTTACTTTAGAAGGAAAGGGGAGTTTCTGAACACGTTTTAACACCAGGGTGGTAAGAACTGGATTTTAGAAGGTGTGATTTATCAGTGCTGTGTGGGAGACTAGGGCTTGGCATCTACAGTCTGCTCTTCAGATCACGCCCACTGCCTATTTATCAATGCTTGGTGTGAGAGCAAAGAACTCTTACATTTTTAGAGTTGAAGAAAAAAACAAAAGGAGATTAATACTTCAAGACATGTGAAAATTGTACAAAATTCAAAATTTGGTGCCCATAAATGAAGTTTTGAATTCTGCCAATAAAAGTTTATAAAGATGTGTTTTCTCTCTTGTTACATAAGCACCTATGTAATACACACAAAACCAAAAATATTTACTACCTGGCCCTTATAGAAGTTTGTGAATTCCCAGGACAGGTGATAGGGAAGAGAGCTAGTGGGTTAGGAATTTCAGAGGGTGGCTGTGCTGAGACACCCTGGCAGTGGTTCCCAATCTGTGTTCTGTGTGGAAACATATTAAGGGGGTAAAAAGATTTTGTAGTCATGTGTGTTTGCTAACTGCTGGGTTACATGGAATTAAATAGATCTCATTGCAGGACTTCTCAGAGCCTTTACCATGTTAATGTTCATTGTGACGCTTTGAGAAGGGCATATGGCATGCAGTATTTCCCAAAGTTAATTGACTGTGGAACCCCCTCCCTTTCCGGGGACCAGTGTTCTTGGGAAACCACTTTGAGAAATGTTGGTCTAGGGAGGAGGAGTGAAGAGGAAATAAGAGTGAAAAGAAAGGTGTGGATATGGCTGAGGAGTGTGGAGGATAGAGCTCCAGGATTTGTGGGGGAAAAAGAAGTCAAGAAGGACCCCAAGGCTCCATCCTGAGATTCTGGGGCTGCTGACAGTAACAGTGATGGGGTGGGGTGCACTTGAAGGAGAGCAGGGCGGGGGGAGGAAGAGAGGACTGTACAAGGCATGTCTGCAGGGACTCCTGGCCTCTGTCCTCATCTGTAAATGGGGTGACAAGAATTACTAACATTCAGTGAGGACTAAAAATAAGATAGCACATGTGAAATGTTTAACACAGCCTGGCAAATACTGACACTATAACATCCAATATTTATTAAGCACCAGCCACGTGCCAGGCACTCTGCCAGAGGGTGGCAAACTTTTCCTCTAAAGGCCCACATAGTAAATATTTTTGGCTTTGAGTGCCAAAGGGTCTCAGTTGTAGCTACTCAAGTCTGACACTGTAACTCAGAGGCAACCACAGAAGATCTGAACCCAGGGGCATGGATATTCGTAGAAAACCTTATTTACAGAAGCAGGCAGTGGCTGGATGGGTCGGCAGCCAGAGTTCGCCCACCCTGCACTATGCTGAGCACTTTAATGTGCTGGCGTTGAACTTATTCAGTGCTCTCAACTACCCTTGGGCTAGACCTTTCTCTATCAGCCTTTTTGAGATAGTTGGTAACTTGTCCAAGTTCAGAGCGGGTGAGGGGTGGAGGCAGCATTGGAGCCCAGGTAAGTTGATCCCCAGAGCATGTTCTTAACTCATGTGCTACGCTGCTCAAAATCTTACCCACTGTTGCTGCTGTTATTTCTGGCAGGAGCTCAGGTGAGGGCACATGACCTGCCTGGCTGTCCAGTTTGCTGCCTTTCCCAGGGAAGGGCGTGTAGAGGATGGGGCAGTGGGCGGGCCATCTACCTTAATGAGAATGTTTGGAGAGGAGTTAGGGATGGAGACCCAGGAAATGCAGGCAGGGCAGGGCTAGGAGAATTGGGAAGGCAAAGGGAGAAGGAAAGGATGCCCCACAGAGCAAATGCTGCAGAATTGCATTGCCAGCAGGACTAGGATCTCTAAGACAGCAGGGATTTGCTGGTTGGGTCTCCGGTTGGGGCTGATGCTGCAGGCGCCCCATTGTTATTCCCTTGGTACTCACCATTCTAATGCGGTCCTTTGGCAGCACCCAGGACTCAGCCAGGGGGTCTTCTTTCATTGCAAGCCCAGGCAGACAGAGGTGTTAGGGGTAATGCGCCTGCAGCAGACCTCAGACGGTGACGAGCAGCTTGGCAGGGGAACATGTAACTTGGAAGCACGTTCTACATTCTCTCCTTGCATTCCCCCTGGTTGAGCCCTAGTTGCCCACATTGGTAGCCTGCTTATGACTCATCCTATATTGGCTCCCTTCCCTTCCTTGACTCCCTTTTCCACGCCAGGATCACCTCTGAAATCAACTGCCTGCACTTGTGTCTTTGTCTTGAGGTCTGCTGCTGGGGGAGCCCAACCTAAGGAACCACTAATCATCCAGGGAGCAGGTCAGTAAAGAGGCCCGGAGTCAACCACTCCATTATGCAGTTACAAATATTAATTGAGCACCAACTGCCCCTGCCAGGCATGGGAAGAGGCCCTGGGGATATGAGCAAGAACAAACAACAGGGCGCCTGCCTTCGCTGAGCAAACATTCTCATGGGAACCACAGACCAGTGGTTGAGATGGAGACGTACACAGCACATCCATGATCTAGCTACAAGGAGTAAAGTGCCCAAAGAAAGCTGCAGAGTGCTGAGGGAGGGAGATGCCGGGGTTGAATGCAAACAGAGAGGGGGCTGTAAATGGCGGGGCTTGCAGTCCTTGAGTGGGGAGGACTCCGCACTCAGGCCTGCTGTTTCCCCACTTGTCAACAAGTGCTCCCAACTCCGACTCCTAGCAGGGGAAGGAAAGTAAATATGCAGAAAGACTTTTGAAACAGTCAGGGAACATTTTAAACACAAGTTGACAACACAAATGACAGGGTCAACATGCTTTCTCTTGAGAGCAGTTTTCCACTTGGAACCTTTTCTTACTCCCCACTAATAGGAACCCATCCAGGCAATTTTCTTTTCTGTCTTTTATTTTTTTGTAAAGACTCATTGTAAAGCGCAATGACCTTTATGTTTTTTTCTTTCTATAGTCCTTCCCGGTGAGAGCTAGACAACAGCACACAGTGTCACGTTGCCTGCCAGTTTGAGTGGAAAAAAACTAAAAAAAAAAAAAAAATCGAAAAGAAAAAAAAGAGAGTAGACAGATTCATGGAGCATGCTGGTGCTAACGTGTGTGTTTTCTGGAATATTCAGCAACAGCTTCTAATAGGGAAGTAAGATGTCCTGGTTTGGGACTGAGGGAGTCCTTGGGACTTTCAGAGCTTAACCCGACAGCCCTGGCAGAACAGACCTGTTGGCCATCCCAGTAAAACAGCAGAGAGGGATGCATCAAAACGCGCCCTCTGTGCAGGCCACCCAGCTGGGTGCTCGTTCTCCAACACCTGCACCGGCATTTGCAGTCTTTATGTTTTCCCACCCAGCCCAGAAGCGGGAGTCAGCACCTCTTCTATCTCTCCGGGAAAAGCCTAGTTATTCATAGGACTCTGCTAAAGGCACCCCCACAGGCAAGAACTTAAATATTCATATGAAATATTTCTGTTCTCTGAGTAGCCTCTGCCGACCCTCCATTAGAGTGCCCAGCTGTCCCATTTATGCCCAGAAATGCAGGTTTCTGGGACGTGGTACTTTCAGTACTAAAACCTGGGCAGTCCTGGGCAAATTGGGGCAGTTGGTCACCCTGTTGGGAAGGAAGAGGTTCTGGGTCCTGTTCTGACCATGAGTGAACTGTGAGATTTGGGTGGCTTATGCTTCCAGAACCTCTGTTTTGTCATCTGTAAAATGGAAGACGATTCTAGTGCCCATCTCTTCCTCATAAAGTGTTTAGCATAGTACTGGGCAAGCAGTAAGTGTTCAATAAACGTTTGCTACTGTGATAATTGTGGATTAGGCAGAACAGACTTTATACATAGAAGAGATTTCAGGAGCTTTGGATGAACTTTCTCCTTTGAAAATCTCTTCCTTACTCTGTTGCCTATAATTTTGCCATTAGAGAGTTATTCCTTTAGCTCAGAACTTCTCAAATTTTCCCACTAGTACCTTAGTGGCAGGGGTGAGTGAGTTCATGTTAGGAGCCAGAGCTGGAGGATGATATGGGGATTGGTCTGAAGGCGTTGACTACAGGGGCAAAATTTATTTGAAGTCTCCAGTTTAATTATAAAAGTTTAGGTGAATGTCACATTTGGTTCTGGTTTCTATCCACTGTTTAAATATAAAAGCAGTGTTTATAATTTTTTCCTAGTTGTTGTTTAACTTTTTCAGGCTCAGACCTCTTAGTGAAACCCCTGATGCAGGAGATCTGCTTTTTATATTCTGTGGGTTACAGTTGGGCTATGGGGTTGAGAAATCTGGCTCCAATGGAAAATGTCCATGGAAAGAGAATAATCTCTGAAATAGCCAACCATTCACACCTTAGTCTAAAGTATAGGCACTGCAGAAGTTGGCAGAAAGCACAGTGGACTGGGAGTCAGGAGTCAGGAGACCAAGGCCTGGAATCTGCTACTTACTTTTGTATGGCCTTCGGGAATAACTTCCTTCCATGGGCTCTAGCCACCAAATCTGAAAAACAAATTGGACCAGATGAGTGGTTTATAAACTGTGTTCTAGAGGACAGTGGTGTCTCAGGGGAGATGACACTCTACCTTGTCTCCTTCAACCTTTTATCTGCTTTATAAATTAGGATTCTGAGTAGGATTTCAGGGCTTGGCTGCTAAGTCATAAAATCGCTGTACCGGTCATCTTTTGTGTCCCTGCTGGCCAGAGGAAGCTCCTTTTGCTTTGCCTGGTCCCTGGAGGATGAGCACTTGGGGTGCTGTAGGAGGGAGAAATTCCCGTGTAGCAGGTGCCCCTGTTTATTGTGAACCTGGGAGCGTGGACGTGGACTCGCAAGGGGCGGTTTGAGGGCATTGGGGGTGGAAGGGCACAACTACCACCGGTGACAGGAAGCAGTGACTAACGATGTGCTTCCCAATTCTGAGAGGGTTAAGGACGATTGTTTATTATGAGTATGCCCCAGATTGTCGTCATCCTTCTCGTCCTTGGCAGGGAGTCTGGCGAGACTGTCTTCTGCCTGGCTCTGCTTCCTGGCTGCTCTGCTTCCCAAGTCTGACAAGCTCAGAGCTTGGCTGCCTCTGCACATCCAATTCACTTCCTGGGGGAAGAAATGGGAGCAATCTAAATGCCCACCCGTGAGGGACTGGTTCCCACACACCGGTGCACTCATCCAAAGGGTGGATGTTCAGAGTTGTTAAAAAAATTGAGGATATGTGTGTGCGACTAGTATTACTAATAAAATATCCTCCATGGCTTGGTTCAGCTGTAAAGCAGGTTGCAGAACCCAGGCCCAGTGTGGTCATCTTTATGCTGAAAGTACACTTGTATTTGTAGGGAGCATACGTAGGGAAACACATAAGGTAGAGGGTAGATGTCTGAGTTGCTTGCCTTTGAGAAGTGGGAGTGACAGGAAACAGTAACACCTAATGTGTGCCAGGCCCGGAACTAAGCATTTCTCAGGCATTGTCACATTTACTTCTTGAACAGATCTTTGAGGACAGAGGACAGACAAGGAAACAGAGTCACAGAGAGGTTAAGCAAGTTGTCCAAGGACACACGGCTAGTAAGGAGTGGAGCTGGGATTCAAAACTGGGCAGTGTGGGTCCGGAGTCTGTTTTGAACCCTCCGTGGTTTCTCTGATGAAAGGAACTTTTGCTCTGTACTCTGTACACTTGTGCAGAATTTGAATAGTTTAAATCGAGGATGCACTCATGCATTATTTACATAACTGAAAAAGTAGGAAATACTAGAGAGACAGAGTGTGCTTTGTGATGTCACCATCCCGTGCCCCCAGAGTGACTAATGGGAAGAGGACACTGCCCAGGACTTGCGGTTTGGTAGCAGAGGTCTGGGTTCTTCTATCAACCAGCTTTGCAAATATCTCTGGGAGAGGCAGCATGTGCCCTAAGTCACTCACACCATAGTGTGAAATGGATAAGCCATGGAGGGAGGCACAGGTTGTTGAAGGTGGAATGGTGGCTGAGGAATCAGAAGAGCTGGATTGTGCTGGCAGCGCTTCCTCTTTTGACAGCTGGTCTTTATTAACATTCAGACTTCCTAAAAGGCAGGGCAGACCTGGTGCCCTTGGAGGGTATTTGTTATTGATAAGGTTTCTTCATGAGATCTTTGCCACATCCATGGGTGTTATGACTCAGAGTCTGAATTTTACTCTACTGAATCTCTCTGTAGGCTATAAACAGTGATGACAAAGCAAATAATTAGTATTTATTAGTGTTTACTGAGGGGCCAAGCACTGTCCTTAGCCTGTTGCTTTTCGAACTTTGATGTGCACGTGAATCACTTGGAGAGATGGCTAAGATGCAGATGAGGGGGGACCTGAGATGCTTGGACTACCTGTGAGTATAAAGATTAGTGTTTACTGAGGGGCCAAGCACTGTCCTTAGCCTATTGCTATGAAGAGGTCAAGACCTAGGCTGCTGGGATTTGAACCCCGCTCCCCCTCCAGCAGTGAAATCTTAGCTATGTTACTTTTTTCATGGGGTTGTTATAGATACAGAGTCAAAAAATGTACACACATGGGATTTGAACCCCGCTCCCCCTCCAGCAGTGAAATCTTAGCTATTATGTTACTTTTTTCATGGGGTTGTTATAAATACGGAATCAAATAATGTACACACGGGTTCTTGGCACAGTGCCTGGTGCAGAGTGAGAGCTTGCTGAATAGTAGCCATGATTATAATGAATATCTCACCAGAACCTTCAACAACCTTTGCCATGGGCTGTGTGGCTCAGTTGGTTGGGTGTGTCATCCCGTGCACTGAAAGGTTGCCGGTTTGATTTCCAGTCAGGGCACATACCCGGGTTTTGGGCTTGATCCCCTGTAGGGGCGGTGTACGGGGTAGCTGATTAGTGTTTCTCTCTCACATTAATGTTTCTCTCTCTTTCTCTCTCCCTCTCCCTTCTTCTCTCTCTGAAGGTCAATAAAACAAAAAATAAAAAACCTTCAACAACCCTGGAAGGCAGGTCTTATGATGCCCCCTTACTTGACAAATGAGGGAATTGAGGCTCAGAGAGGGTAACTGACATCTCAGGTTCATGCAATGAACAGCAGGCTGGCTAACTGCTGAGCAGGACTTCTCAACCTTGGCACGACTAACATTTTGGGCTGATCATTTTTGGTTGTGAGACTGTCCTGTGCCCGTAGGTTTAGCAGCATCCCTGGTCTCTAATCAATAGATGCTAGTAGCATTCTCATCTCCTGCAGTAGTGACAACCAAAAATGTTCCCAGACACTTGCCAGATGTCCCTGAGATGGTGCCCCTGCAAAGGTTCAGGGTAGTCCCAAGGCATCTTGGAGATGTAGTATTGGCCTTCAGGCCATCTAAGAGGAAACCGAGACTTAAGTATTTGGGAGAATTATCTCTAATGCAGTGATAGAAGGAATCACACTTTTTTATTTTAATACTTGAATAGTTCCAATTCAGCTGTTACTCAACCGTTATTCAGCTCTTTGAAAAATTTTGGGTCTGATAGATATTATATATTACTGTTTGTTTGAATATGGTGCTGTGCAGTCATGCCATTTTCATCTCTCTCTCTCTTTTAATAGACATTGCCGACTCCATCTTTAACTAAACTTTTATTTGCCTTCTGGTATCTACATATACTAACAGAGTGTCTGGAAAGTGGGATTTATGATTTGCAATCTGGCCATTTCTGTAGCATCTGATTTGCAAACAGGATTCACCTCCTAGTCTGTATTTTTCTTGTGAGCTTCCTTATGTTTGACTAATTTAAGGTTCTAATAGACACGCTTGTAAAAAGTTGCCATATTTATCACCGAAGCTGCCTGAGCAGTCTCAATGAGATTGTGCTGACCTCATTTAATTATTTGTAAAACCCGTGTTCCCATTCAGTTGGCAAGGTTTTGGATGTCTTTTTTATGTTTAAGGAAATTAAAGAGCAAACATCACATAATTTATTGAGTGCTTATGATGTGCTACTGTGGTTTATTTCTCTGAATCCCCCAAACATTTCTTGGAGGTATTTAATGTCCACATTATGGGTTAGAGAACCCAAATCTTAAATCTCTATTTAAGAGCACACAGAGAGTAAGTGGTAGGGGCGGGATTTGAACCCAGAGACCGCAAGGTTCATGCCTTTTCCTGCTTTGCTAGGATGCATTTAGTGATCAAGAATAGACTGGAATTAATGCCTTCTTGGCCCACACGCTGTAAAGCAACAGCTCTGACTGTCTGTTTGGTGCCAGATGCAGCCTAGTCCGTTATCTGGATGTTCCATCTGCCTAATTTCACACTCCAACTGCTGAGAAATAGCTAGGTTTCCAAAGCCATAGAGACACAGCCAATGAGTCTTCATTCATTCTTAGGGAAACAGAAGGGTTGCAAGGCACCCTCGAGGGCCTGGCAGAATCCAAAATCCATGAATGTGTAAGTGGCATCCGTCTGCATGGATGTGACTCTTTCTCAAGTGGGCTCAGAAGCTGGGGGTGATGGCAGTGTCTTGGGGGTAAAAGTGAACTGTGTTCAAGCATTCAGGGTATAGGCCTGCCAGGAAGGTGAGGTGGAAGGAAAAGGTGTTCAGGCTGAAAGATGATGGCCATTCAAACCTGAGCCACACCTTCCTCCTTGTCAGAACTCAGTCTCCTCTAACCCAGGGCCACAGAATGCCAACATGGGAGCTCCAGGACAGTTAGGCCTGAACTCAGTCTCCTCTAACCCAGGGCCACAGAATGCCAGCATGGGAGCTGCTCCAGGCCAGGTAGGCCCGATCAACTGGCACTGATAAAGCACCAACTGTGTGTACAACTGGCACTGATAAAGCACCAACTGTGTGTAGGAGAATTAGCGAAGACATAGAACAGATGGGCACTATGATTATTTGGAGCAAGTTTCCTAAACTCTCTGAGCCTCACTTTCCCCATCTGTGAAATGGGGATAAGACTGCATACTAAGTCCCCAGGATCAACTGAGCTGGTGCTCTGGAAACCATTTGAAGCTTCCAATTGGATTTCATTGCAATGTATGTTTAAAGGATGTTTCAGACCACGAGTCAGGCCCTGGGAGGATGATTTAGATAAGATTGGTCTTAGAGGACCTCAATCAAGGTCTAGAGATTGTTCTAGTCAGGGCTTCTTGGGTTGCAAGTGATATAACCTCAACTCTAACTCTCTTTAGTTGAAAAGGAAATTTATTGGTTCACATAACTGATAAGTCAAAGAATAGAACTACTTTAGGTAAGGCTGGGTCCAGAAGCTTGACCAATGTCACTGGGACTCAGGTTTGTTCTCTTTTCCCTTCCTTTCCTGTTCTTCATTCTCCTCCATTCTGGCTTCATCCTCAAAAAGTACCTCTCCCCCAGGTCGTCTGGTGGCATCAGGCTTTAGTTTCCCAGCTCTAAGTTCTGCTCTGAGTTAAGCAAATGCATGTGTCCAGGTCACTCCACCAGGAGTCTTAGGATTCAGTCTCCTTGGCTTTGACTGGGTCATGCTATTACCCCTAAGAACCCCTATAGCCAGGGGTGGTGCATTGCTCTGATGGGCTACACATGGGTCACCAGCTCATTGCAGGGGTTGGGGAGGAGTCAGTTCACCCCCTGCAAGGACTAGAGTTGGGAGGGAAAGTCAGGGCTTGTGCCAGAAGAAGGAGGGGGTTTCTGTCCACTACAGTGGGTGCAATAGGCAGTAAAATCTGGCAAATGCCAACCAGTAGAGATTCTCCCAAAGCTGAAAGGGGGTATACAGGCTGAGGCAGTAACTCCATCCTGGGTGAAGGTGCCAGAGAGTTCTTCCAGAAGCAGCGACTTTTCAGCTGGATTTTGAAGGAAGAATGTGAGTTTTCCAGGAAGAGAAAAGGTAGACCTCAAAGAGGGACAATCAAGAAAGGGCAGACAGAGCCTAGAATCAGAATGGATTTAAATTGGCCCTGGAAGTGATGAAAAGCTGTTCTAGAAATGAGGTTTGATATAAATGAGGTTTGATGATAGTTATGGGAGAAGAGAAGATGGGTACAGGGAAAAACCTTCAGGAGGTTCCTAGGGGTTGGAGAGTTTGGTCCCCAAAATAAAAGGCAGGGATTAGAGATTTTGAGGCCAGCCACTCACTAGCTGTGTGACCTTGGGCGCGATACTTAATCTCTCTGTGCCTCATCTATACACGTGCATATTTATTATACCTACTCCCACTGTATGGGATGGTTGTGAGGATTAAATGGATTAGTATATGTAAAGCACTTAGAACAGTCCTTGGCTCATAGCATGGCCTAACTACCTGTCAACCATTTACTGAAATCTTTTGCAGTGTTTTGAGGAAAACCAGTTTCATAGGATGTAACAGGTATTACTATGAAAGAAGGCTAGAACAGTCAAATGGGTTTTAATAAAAGCTGGGCTCAATATTAATAATTGTTATTTTGGCAAATAAGTATTAATTGCTTACCAGGTGACAGGCACTATGTTTTACATGTTTATTTTTCTCTCTAATTTAATTCTCACAACCACCCTGCTAGGTTACAGGATAGGAAATAGTAAGGTCAGAATTAAACATCTCACTCTAGATACTGAGCTGTTACTCCTGATGCTACCCTGATTGCTTTTCTGCAGGGCTTCTCAGAGCCTTTCTATTTACATGTGTGTTGAAAATTTCCAATTTCCAGGTGAAGAGAATATACAATGTTTCCCAAAGATATTGACTAAGACCTCCCCCAAGCCCAGTGCATATTATGAGCTAGGAAAGCAGCCTGTGAACAGAGGATGCTTAAACAATCACAACAACGACAATTAGTAATGAGAAGGTCTTCATTGATAAAGTGGCATGAAGAAAGGGTAACCCAGAGAACATTCCCCTCAAATGGCTCACTGCTTTTCCCCTTTAAATTACCTGGCTCAGCTGCCTAATGGGCTGCCAGTGTCCTGTACAAGCAAAGTGACAGGACATGACAGAATTTGCTGGAGGTTTTTCTCCACTTCACCCCATTATCTGTGTGGTTGCGCCTTCTGCTCAGGGAAGAGAGGTGAGCACTGTTCGATTTAATGAGCTATTTGTTAGGGTCACCCTTAACCCTGTGCTTTAGCAGTGACTTTGACTGTTTTCTGTAAGTCCTTCAATCAGTGCCACTGTTGACATTGTCAAGAGGCGAGCCTGACTGATACAATGCCTGATGGGCCTCGTCCTCTGCTGGGGAGACAAGCGGGGGCTGGAGTGTGCATAGATCCATGGTAAAGCAAAAATGCTGAACTATATTTTTGCACATCCAAACCACAGATGTAAAGAGAGGAGGAAATAAATGCCTCTTTCAAGTTCACATTGCCTAGGGGAGGGACTGTGTTGGCCAAGATGGGATAATATATAGATCCCATTTTGAATTTTGAAAATCTGCAACATTTTTTGGGGGGGGGGAGATGAGGGAAGTTTTCTTTATCCAGGTTTATTAATAGTCACCATCTGAGAGGTCAAAGCTAACAATGGGGAAATTAAATAGGAACTAAAAGCAGCAGCTGTGACGTGGAAGGTGTAGACAGAATTAGGTTCTGGAAGCCCGAGGGTAGGCGTGTCTTCCTCCTTCACTGAATGACCTGTGGTGGGAGTGAAGCGGTGACAAGGGTACTGAGAGCATTTGCATCACGAGGGCTCATGGGAACAGGAAAACTTCACACCTATCCCTGTCAATGCTCAGCCATCCAGATGGCTTCTCCTAGTGGCTCCAATATAC
>NW_005365229.1:3213841-3237513 GCF_000412655.1 Myotis brandtii | reverse complement strand
TTTCCCCCCCCCCCCCCCCCCCAAATGACCTCTCCTGCTCTCAGCACTCTGTGCATTTGGCTGTTGACCCGCCGACTGTCTCTTCACTTCCCCCACTGGGCCCTTGTGTGATTTTTGCCTTTGTCCATGGTGTCCCCTCTGCCTGAACGCTCCCTCCCCTCTCCCAGCGGCAGGCTTTGCACGTTTTCCCTTCTGTCCCAGGCAGAGCCGACACCTCGCCAGCCCCGCTGTCACACTTCTAGAGAGCAGTCACCACATTGTGTTGCACCTTATGCTTGAACTGTCTCCCCACGTGGCCATGAACTCTTGGGGCCCAAGGACTGTAGCAGGTTTCTGTTTGCATATCCACCACAAATAAAAAAGGTATGGGTTATGAAATTTAACAAACTAATCGCACCTATGAACTAGCACCCAGATTTTTAAAAGTTAGCCCTCATCAACAACTTTTTATTTAGCAATAGATTTTATGAGTTATATATCATTCATATGATATTTAATAAAATGAAGATGTTTATAAAATATGATGTATAAATATACAAAAATATGTATTTTATGTATTATTTCTATATAAAATGTAACAATATATATGATGGATGCCTTTCTCTATCACCACGTGTAAATCTTCCTCATCTTTGCTTCAAGATGGCTGGAATGGGGCCCCATCTGTACTTTCCTAGGGATGACCTGAACCTAAGCCAATCACCACACTGCATTCTTCAGACCAAATAATTTGATCCAGAATAGGCACATCTCTCAAACAAAGCCAGGGAGTCAGGAAAGAGATACTTGCTCTTCCTCACTGGACTTAAAGGAGAGTGGATGTGGTGCTGGAGCTTAGGCAGCTAACTTGTCCCTATAAGGCAGGGGTGGCGAACATCCAGCCTGCAGGCCATGTAAGGCATGCAGAACCATTTGGTCAGTCCCTGCCAAGGCATTAGGGATGAGTTAATTAATGTTTGAGCACATATAGCAGCCTAATTTTTAAGTTGGTAATTTTGTATGACCCTTGAATGATGTTATAAATATCCAAATAGCCCTTGGCAGAAAAAGGGTTCCCCACCCCTGCTATAAGGGTACACTAGGTCCCTCCTGGAAAAAGCAGAAGTTATATATGGAGAGAGAAGACTGGATCCTGGTGGCATCTTTTGAGGCCTGAGTAAGCCATACCTGAAGCTAGACTTCTCCTGGCTGGTGAGAAGTTCAGCCAACAGGTGCAATGTCTTTTTATTTCTCATCCTTTTATACCTCATGCCATCCCAATCAGACTTCAGGAACATTTCCTAGGAACACAACCAAACACACACACTGTTTTGCATGAAGTTTTAAAAATACTTGGTGCATTAGTTTCTTATTGCTGCTGTAACAAATTACCATAAACATAGTGGTTTAAAACAACACAAATTTAATCTCTTATAGTTCTGGAGATAAAGTGTCCATAATGGGTGTTATGGGGACTAAAATCAAGGCATTGGCAGGGCTGTTTCTTTCTGGAGGCTTTAGGGGAATGTCAGTCTATCCAGGTGGCTTATAAACAGCTGGGATTTACTCCTCACAGTTCTAGAGGCTGATTCAGTGTCTGGTGAGGACTTGCTTCTTGGTTCATAGATGTCAGTCTTCTCACTGTGTCTCACGGGGGGAAGGGATGAAGGAGCTCTCTGGAGTCTCTTTTATGATGGCACTAACCCCATTCATGAGGGCCCACTCTCATGACCTAATTGCCTTCCACAGGCCACTGTGGCTCTGTTGGGCAGGGGCTTCCTGGCCCACACAAACCAGATTGGAGGCCCTCCCCTTTGAAACACCTTCCCCCTTGGCCCCACCCACTGCCCTTGCACTCTGGGGTTGTGATGGGGAGGGCAGCTCTGATGATATTTTAATTGCCTTTGGGATCCTCCTTCCATCATCTTGAAAATGGCTCTTGGTTTCTATTGCGACGGCTGCTCTGTACTGATCTCCTGATCAAGTGGCCACTTGTCACACACTCAGTGCCAAGTGGGATGCCGTAACCCTGAGGTTAGGGGTTAGACCTTCAAGGAGAGATGGCGAAAAGTCAACTTGGAGTGTGATCCCAGGATCCAGGAGAGCGGTCATGGTGGGTACCTGGATCCAGTGTTAGCATGGAGATGGCTCCCAGAGGAGTGGACATGGCCCCTGGCTCTGCTCTGTCTCCCCACCCCCTGGGCAGTTTAAGAACCCATTGTGGCCCTCGAGTCAAAAAGTTTGCCCACCCCTGGGTTAGACCTTCAAGGAGAGATGGTGAAAAGTCAACTTGGAATGTGATCCCAGGATCCAGGAGAGTGGTCATGGTGGGTACTTGGATCCGGTGTCAGCATGGAGATGGCTCCCAGAGGAGTGGACATGGCCTCTGGCTCTGCTCTGTCTCCCCACCCCCTGGGATGTGGCTGTTCTGAGTCACTGGCCCTGATCATTGGATACAGGCAATCTGGAAGCAACATAGTGATTCACTGAATGAATGATTGAATGAATGAATGAGATAAATACTGAGGGGTCAGGCCTGGCTCCCTCAAAGAGTGGGGCTGTTACTTGGCCCCCTGGCTGTGTCTGATGGGGTCCAGGCAGCCCTGCCAGAAGTCTGCGAGCTAAGCCTCCCCCTTCCTTGCTTTTATTCCTGCCCCTTAACTCATTAAGCAAATACATCTCGATTTTGATTTTGACCAAGTTCAAAGAGAGTGGGTAGGGACTGATGAGCAGGGACATCATTAGACTGTCACTTCTGATAAATGGCTCTTTCTGAGGGCTGGCTCTGGGGGTTTCGTCCTGCAAACATGGTTTCTGTTGGAGTGGCAGGCCAGGGCACCCATGTCTGGACCATGCTCAATTGTGCCATTACTTCCCATGGCTCCCTGTTGCCTTTTCCAAAGAAAGTTTTTTTTCTAATAGTTTTGATAATATGTACGTAACATAAAACTTACCATTTTAACCACTTTTAAATGTACAATTCAGAGGCATTAATTCCATTCACAATGTTGTGCAGCCACCACTACCATTCATTTTCAGAACTTTCTCAACTTCCCAAATAGGAAACACTAACTCCCCATTCCCCTGCCCACAGCTCCTGGAAACACCCATTCTGCTTCCTGTCTCTGAATTGCCTAACTCTGGGTGTTTCATGTAAATGGAATCATGCATATTTGTCATTTTGGTATTGGTTTAGTCCTTTAGCATAGGAGTTTAACAATGTCTTTTCCAAAGAGCCCATATTTCTCCATTCTCCGCCCTCTGACTCCTGACCCCTGTGTACAAGTCACTGTGCCCCCATCCCATTATGGGATCTGGCTCTTAGTTTCTTTTAAAATCATCACTTTTTTACTTCCTCCTGAAACCTATCTCAAATCTGTCTCTTCTTGTCACCACATCTCTACCTTGTCTCTCTCTCTCTCTCTCTCTTTTTTAATCCTCACCTAAGGATATGCTTATTGATTGTTAGAGAGAGGGGGAGGGAGAGAGAGGAAGAGAGAGAGAGAGAGAGAGAGAGAGAGAGAGAGAGAGAGAAATATCGATGTGAGAGAGAACATTGATTGGTTGTCTTCCGTATGTACTTCAACTGGGGATTGAACCCACAATCTTTGGGAATAGGGACGATGCTCCAACCAACTGAGCCATACCTGTCAGGGCTTACTTCATCTCTTGCTTGGACCAATGTCGTAATGTCCTAACTAGCCACCTTGTGTCCAGCCAGGCTTGTTTATCATCTGATAGTGCTGCCCTGGCCCACCCCCTTCATTGGCTCCCACTGCTCAGAATCCCAAGTCCCACACCAGGCCTTCAGCTCCCTTCACAACCTGTTTCCAACCTGCCCTTTCTGCCTCATGTCCTGTCAAGGTTCCTTCATGTTCTGTAGGTTTCAGCCACACGAAACGGAAGCTGTCTGCTGGTGTTGGAACATGCCAGCATCTCATGCGGCTCTGTGTCTGCATTTGTTGTCACATCCCCCTGGCATCCTCTCACTTCTCTTCTCCATCTGGCTCACTCATCCTAAGGCCAAGCACAAAGGGCCACCCAGCAGAGTAGACCTTCCTCCAAGTCCAGGCTCTTTGTTTAGTAGTCTATTGGATTCTTGCCAAATTGAAACAGAAGGATTTGCTGCTGTCTCTGCGGTAGGAGCAGGAGACTGACAACTTGAGGGTGGCGATGCTTCTCCGAATAATGCACTCATGGATGAAGTCATGGGCCCAGGAGTTCTTCCTTCTTGACTTCAAATTCCAGGTCTTCCAATGGCTGTATGTCAGAGGGGAAGTTTCATCTTCCCTTTGAGCCATATTTATTTTTATCTGTATAATGCATGTGCTGGATAAACTTTGAGGTGGTCCTTACAATTCCTGCCTCCTGGTTCATGATTGTGAGATGCCCAACCCTCGAATATGGGTGGGACGCATGACTTGCTTCTAACTAGTAGAATGTAGTAAAGATCATGGGATACCACCCGATGATTATGTTATGTTCTTTAAAACTCCATCTTGTCAGCGGACTTGCTCTCTCTCCTTGGCTGGCGTGGAAGAAGCAGGTTGCCGTGGAGTAGGTGGCTGGGCTGGAGAAGCCCACGTGGCCAGGAACTGCAGGCAGCATCTAGGAGCTGATGGTGGCTGCTACCAAGAAACCGAAACCCCTGGTCCTAAAGCCTCAGGGAAAAACATCTGGCCAACAATGTGAGGGAGCTTGGGAGAAGATCTTTCCCCAGTCAAACCTCCGATGAGACCACAGCCCTGCCAATATCTGCATGGCAGTCTGGTGAGACCCTGAAGTAGAGAACCCAGCTAAGCTGTGCCCAGACTCCTAATTGACAAGAACTGTAATATAATAAGTGTGTGTAGTTTTAAGCCACCAAGTTTATGAGAATCTGTTAGGTGGCAATAGATAACTAATACAGTGGGCATATCAATACCTACTCTAAGTGGTGGGAAAAGGGAAAAAAGCATCTAGAGCAGTGGTTCCCAACCTTTTTTGGCCATGTTCCACCTAAGCATCTCTAAAATCCTTATGCCCCCCCCCATAACATATAATTCTTATTATTCAAAAAGTGAATTTCTATTCATGTGGAGGAAGCCTAAAAGGCCGTTAACTTCATCTAAACAAGCTTCCAAAGAACATGGCATCCATGAAAGAGAAAAATAAAAGAATGGAAGAACAGTTGAAGTACTGAAGAAGAAATCACTAAGGAATTGAAAAAATATGAAGTGATATGAAAAAAATTCAAATAAAGTTTCAAAACATATAATAGAGAACTGAAATACATAAATATGTCATAATATATATTTATATACTGTATGTGAGGCCCATAGAACCATAAGAAATCCAAAAAATTCACTATTAATAACTCATTCTCAAATTGCCCCCCTTAAAAGTAAAATCCCCCCCTCCCCATGGGGCGTGTGTCCCACATTGGGAACCACTGATCTAGAACAATAGCACATGGTAAATGTTAAATGTTATTGTGATTACTATTATCCCTGCATCCTCCAGGCCTTAACCTATAGTGGATAATCAGGAGGACTGGTAGCTGGCTGAATTGATGAATGAATCAGTGAATATCTTCCACCCAGTGCTAAATTCAGGAACCTGGTCCTTGTAATCATGGGCTCATCTGGGTCTTGGATAAACCAAAGATAAATATGATTTCTATTTACTTGGAACATTTTATTATCTTCTTAAAGCCAGGAGTCTCCAGTGGAGAGAGTAGATTGATTTTTTTAAACTTGCTTTCTCAAAGAGGTAAACATCCACCAAGATTTATAAAAATCTTCAGCTGGCAGGGAGTTTGAATAGCTGCCTTGTCCAGAGTCCAATCCAACACCTCTGAATATGAACCACCTCCTGGCCTTTCTGTAGCCAATACCAGCTTCTTGCCTTTGAAGACCTCAAGTTGCCTGGCTTTTCTGGACTATCCATCACAAGGACCACAACAGGCACTAGGCAAGACTGTGTGGGGGATCCGAAAACAATCTGCTCATTCAAAGACAGAAGTAAGGATGTGCGGGCGATCTGGCTGCAGCATCTGTCACCCCATTGATTGCCGGGGTTGATTCGGCTGATCTGGCTGGCTAGGCGGATGTTCCCCTCTTCCCTCACTGATCCATGTACATCCATCCCGAAGTTGGGCATTCAGTTAAAGAGGACAACCTTCCCCTCAGAGGAGAGGATGAGTCTTCAGTCAAGGGTATATGAGTAGCTGTGCTCCTCTGTTAGAATCTCAAATCAAACTCAAATCAGAAGTAAGACCAAAGTCAAACTTCAGAAGAAGATGTCCAGTCATTTAGACTTACATCTGGAGGTAACTCTCCAATTCATGGCAGAGAAAGGGGGAGGATTCCCAAGGCCTTCTTGAGGCATTTTACCCCCTTCTGGTGTCATGGTGTCCTATATACCCAGGTGCTCCACACCGCCTCCTTCTGCAGTTGCAAACTCCCTGCGTCTCCAGATATGGAGAGTTCTCAAACTCTGAGTGTTGGGATCCACTTTACGAGAGCAGGATCAGGCAGACATCTTCCTGGTGTCCTCTGTGTTGAGCTAACCTGAGACCGTGAGTGGATGTGAAGCCTGTGATACTTGCAGAGTCCAGAGGACAGGATGTCATGCTGGGAGTCCTGGCATGGGCAGAATGCCATGTCAGTAACCCCCATCACAGAGTCCTGCTAAAGACATTGATTCAAGGTAGGAAGTCACTTCTGAAAATTAAATATGGGAGCAGATGACAGAAATTCTCCAAGTAATGAAGGGCATGAAGAAAAAGAGAACTGTTATAGTTGAAAAGAGACTTAAGAGACACATTACCAAATGTAATGCATGGGCATTTAAAGCATCCCGATTCATGCAAAACAAATATTAAAAGATATTTTCCAGCCCAGCTGGCATGGCTCAGTGGTTGAGCATTGAGTCTGATTTAAGTTAGGGCACAGTTCGATTCCCGGTCAGGGGGCATGTCTGGGTTGTGGGCTCGATCCCCAGTGTAGGGTGTGGAGGAGGCAGCCGATCAATGATAATCTCTCATCATTGATGGGCCTATCTCTCTCTCCCTCTCCCTTCCTCCCTAGGGAAAAAAAGATAGTTTCCAGATTTGAACTCATTGAAGTTAGACTGATATTTAATTTTATTAAGGAATCATTGTTGATTATGTTAGGGTGACAGTAATTTCATGGTTATGTATTAAAAAGTCCTTATTTATTAGGAATACACATTGAAGTATTAATGGGTAAAAGATATAAT
This sequence comes from Myotis brandtii, assembly GCF_000412655.1. Classification (NCBI taxonomy): domain Eukaryota; kingdom Metazoa; phylum Chordata; class Mammalia; order Chiroptera; family Vespertilionidae; genus Myotis; species Myotis brandtii. The sequence goes on along the minus strand of NW_005365229.1, from coordinate 3,230,292 downwards.
GTTTGGGATTTGCTTTAAAATTCTCAAAGAAAACCAACCAACCAATCAAAGTGGGAAGGACGGGCAGATGAAACAAGAATGCAGAAAATAGGTGCCAGTTGGAGCTGGACGATGGCTGCATAATGGTCCATAATAAATGTTAACAAAATAAACATCTGTCTCCTTTAGAAATTCAAGGCTGAGTCCTGGTGACTGCTGATTCACGGTGAGATCCATGTTTCCATCTTTAAAATGGATGCAGGGATGCCTCCCTTCCCAAGATTTATTCAGTGACTTCCATGTACCACCACTCTATGTTCTATGTGGTGGGTACACAAGATGGAATGTCTCCACCCCCACAGAGCTCATGGATTTGTGCTTAGACAGATGTTAAGTAGACATTTGCCCAGGGATGCATTTAATTCAAATGTGGTCAGTGCTGCAAAGGAAAACCACGCAAGGTTGGGTGAGCTTATAACAGGGAGATTTGACCCAGACCTAGACAAAGGCTTTCCTGTGTTTCCTGACATTTAAGCTGAGACTTGAAGGGTGGTTTGGACAAGTGTGTGTGCACGTTTGTGCATGTACATATGTGAGTGTGTATGTGTGTGTGTGTGCACAAGTGTGTATACATGTGTTTGCATGTGTTGGGAAGGATGAGGAGACAGAGTAACAGCTGTGCAAAAGTAGGAGGCACATTCAGAATTGGGATGATCAACAGAAGGGGAGCAGGAGATGGTGGGAGAGGAGGCTGAGGGCTCTGAGTCCCCTGGGTAGAGTGAATGATGATGCCAGGATTTGGGGGGAGATATTTGGGACAGCTCTGGAGAGTAGCAGCACCTTGGGAACCCTGGACTCATTTCTGAGCAATTGAATTTGAGTCTGATTTAAGTTAGGTGTTTCAGGCATGAGTCACAGCACCCAGAGACCCTATTATATTCTTCATTTCAGCAGTTGAGGCTCTGAACCAGAAAGGTGGCCAGGATCGGTGTTGGACGCTGCACCCTGCTCTTGGATCCCCGCCTTCCTCCTTGTCAGCCCGCATTCTGGGGCCACAGCGAGAGCTGTCATCTGGGGGGTTAAGCCCCTTCCTCAAAGCCTCTTCTTACGTTGGTGTTTGAGAATAAACTTCTTTTGGCTTTTATTTCATCTCAGAGGACTAGCCGATCTCTGTGCCAGAGGAGAGAGGTCTGTGGAATCTGGGATTCAACTCCCAGCTCTACCATTAACTTACTCTGTGATCTTGGAGTGTGTATGTGTGTGTGTGTGCACAAGTGTGTATACATGTGTTTGCACGTGTTGGGAAGACATGTGTTGGCTACACCCACCTGTGTGTTTCTTAAACATGTGTTTGCACCTGACCATTTGGAGCCTCAGTTTCCTCATTTGTCGTTGGGAGGAGTTGGTGGCTCCCAGCTCTACCATTAACTTACTCTGTGATCTTGGACAGGCCACCTGACCATTTGGAGCCTCAGTTTCCTCATTTGTCATTGGGAGGAGTTGGTGAGATACACAGGCATGGTGGTATGCCCAGTAATCATGAGTTATTACTGCCGATATTACTCTATTTTTACTAATAATCATTATTCAATCGCAGGGTTTGGACCTCAGCCATAGGGGCCAGGGGCTTGGATCTTGATTTATGTGTCTTCTTGAGCCAAGACCAGATATTGGAGTAGATAGAAAGGCTAGGAAATGAATGCGTATTTTGAAGTTTATAAAACATTCCATTTTCCTTGTAGAAAATCTGGGAAGTAGAAGATAAAGGAGAAAAGAATAATTGCACTTAATCATCTCACCAGGAGAGGAACAGTGTTACCATTTCAGTGAACTGACTCCTGAATTTTTCTCGTTTTAAAATTGAATTAATCACAGTCCTTTGTCATAGCGTGATTTCAGCACTGGTTCAGCCATGCCCAGTTTTGTCCACCTGTCAGCTGTCTATTCATTATAGTGAACTACTAAATAAGTTGATTATTAGCAATTTCACATGATTTGTTGTTATATTTATTTTATTTTTGATTAGGTGATAAGAACCCATGAACCCAGCACCCCAAACAAAAGCCATGTCCTTGACAATAAACTCTATGTAACTATATGTTTACTCTCCCCCCATCCCATCCTCTGCACCCCTTCCCAACAAGGTACCTCTGATCTGGGACCAATGTTCATCATTCCACTGCTTGATTTTCTTTTATTTCTTAAAATATGTCTGTATTTTTACAAAGCATATATATTTTCCCCAGTTTTATCTATGTACATATATAATTCTCTTTCAAAAGAAAATTGAAATCATACCATATATAGTTTTTTGTCCTGATTAAAAATATTATCTATTGAACATAGCTCCTTCTCATTAAAAAGTCTCTGGAAATATAAAATGTAATGCTTGCACAATATTCCATATTTTGGTTGAACCATAATTTATTTATAATTTACCTTCCAGTTGGGCATTTTTGATTGATTTTTTTCTATTGCAAATAATGCTGTATAAATTTTTAAAGGATTCTCAGTGTTTTTTTTTATTAATTGGCTTTTAAGAAAGATTATAAAAAAAATCACCCTCTGCCTCCCCCTGTGTTCCTCACCCCCAACAAGTCTTTTTTAAAATGTTGTCAATTTGATATGGGAAAAGTGGTATCAAACATATTTTTATGTGCTTATTGCCTGTTTATAATTTTTTCTGTGAATTGTCCATTTAGGTTCATAGCTTATCTTTTTATTGGGACATTAATGTTCTTCTTATTGATTTGGAAAGAGTTCTTTATATATTGAAGAAGATAGTCTTCATCTGTCATAGTTGTTGCAAATATTTTCTAGGTTTGTCAGTTGCCTTTTGATTTTGTTTATAATGGTTTGAAAATAGAGATTTTTTTTTTTAGGTAATCAGTTTACTCAGTCTTCTTGGTGATTTGTTCTCCATTGATTTTGTGCTTAGAAAAGCCTTCCCTATCTTCACATCAGCTAAAAGTTTATCTAGATTTTCTGCCAGTTTTTATGGTCAGTTTTTACATTTTAAATCCTAAATATCTGAGGAATTCATTTTGATGTGTGTGTGAAGATCTCACTTGATTGCATTCCCACGAATAACCAATTTCTAGAAACTAGTTTATGAGCAGTTTTCCTTATTCCATTGGTTTATGAGGCCTCCTTCAGCATATGATGAATGTTTCTATGCCCGTTCTGGGGATGTCCACGCTGTAACTCTGTCTGTCCATCAAGTCTTGCACCTCTTCTGTGCTCAGGTGTCTGCAGCCTATAATAGGAAATCTCTTCCTGCTATTAGTCCCATTGTGCAGTGTGTTTCTTAAGCATTCTTGGCTATTTCTTAATATAGGGAATTTCAGAATAATTTCATTACTCCTCCCCTAAAAACAATTGGAATTTTGATTGGGGCTGTCTTAAACTTATAAGTTAATTTGGAAAGAATTGGCCTTCCCATTTGGCAAGCTTGTGTAGGTCCCATCAATTTTTGTTCTCTCTCTCTCTCTCTCTCTCTCTCTCTCTCTCTCTCACCCTCCCTCTCTCACTATTGGGAATGGAATCCTTACACCCAAAATACATTCATGTTCTTGCTGAAACAAAAGACACACTGAAATCGGTTAACTCAAAGAGAGTTTATAAATGGACTGTTTACAAAGGTGTGGGAGAGGGAGAATGTAGGAAAATCGAATGTGGACCGTCCTTCTGGGCTAATAACAGGGGAGCAGCTAGCACCCCTGGGCTGAAGAGGCAAAAACAGGGAGCAAAGACCAGAACCTTGAAAAGTGCTGCAGTGGGGCCTCCTGGGCAGGATCTGAAAGCTTTGTTTGGGATACTCACCTACCAGGGGATCAGGAGGGAAGGAACTTGGGGAATAAACGCCCCCTCTGATATCCTGCTGGTGTTTTCCATTGGTTACACCCACCTGGAACTGGAGACTCAGGGCCACTGATGTAGTCCTTCCTCCCAGGTCAGCCTTGTGGGCGGGTGGAGAAGAGTGCAGAGGAGGCATGAGAGACAAGTGGAAGATATTCACCCGGCAACTTTGCCTCACTCTGTATTCTTCCCCCATTATAATGCCATCTGGTATACTAGTATGTCAGCATATCCGGGAACAATTAATGCTTATATCTTTATTCAACTATCCAAACATTTTTCTAAATACTTGCTCTGTTGTTAAGAATTTTCTAAGAATTTTCCAGTTGATTCCCTCGGGTATTCCAAGTATACAGCCATATGATCAAGTAATTATTTTGTCTTCCTGCTTCCAACGGTTGTGTCTCTTATTTTATTTCCTGTTCCTATTGCAGGAGCCAAGCCTGCCATAAAACCATATGTGGTTTTAAAGAGGCCCTTTTAAGAGCCTTAGTGTCAGCTTTTGAGAGTCATGAATAATCTGTGGGTTGGTCTCTCTATTTCCTCTCCCCTTCGTTCCTCTTTCTTCCCCTCCCTCCAACTATCTATCCAATATACATATATCAAGTGCTGACCACATTCAAGCAGTGGGCAATCCAGAGAGATAATAAGCAATTAAACAAACAAAATGAACAAAAAAAAAATAACAGAGCAGCATTTTGCAAACTTTTTGAACTCATCCCACAGTAGGAATTTAATTTGACTTTGTGTCCCAGCACACACACACACACACACACACACACGCATGCATTGACACAAATGTTTCATTAAACTCTTACTACATGCAATGAAATGCTCTCATGTTTTCTATTCTAATTAACTTTATTTATAAAGGAAGAAAGGAAAAAGAAAAACTTACTGGTTGCCACTCACTCAAATGATTTCATGCCCCATTCCTGGGTGTCAACTTGGAGTTTAAAGAACACGGGCCAAGAAATTAAGTGGAAAAGAGTGACTGGGTGCAACTTTAGTCGGCTGGGCTGGGAAGATATCTTTGAGGAAGGTCATCTAGTAACAAGGACACCTAACTGTGTGAGGACTAGGGTTGGGTATGGGATGGGTGGGAAGAAGGGTTCATGCAGAGGAAGGGGTAGATGGAAACAAGCTTGTCTTGCTTGAGTCTCAGGGGATGGGCAGAGAGGCTGGGACATCACTATGGAGTGGAGAGTAAACTGAGATGAGGTGAAGCTAGGCAGGGTGAAGACTTTTGCAAGTAGGAGCAAGGAATCTGTATAGGTTTCTTGTATAGGTTGCTTAAATAATAATAAAAAATCACAACAAATGATGTATTCATTTTCTATGGCTGCATAACAAATTACCACAAGCCTAGCAGCTTAAAACATCACAGATTTATTACCTCACTAGAGGCCCGATGCACAAAATTCATGCAAGGGGCTCAGTCCTTGCAGCCCCGGCTGCCTCGGCCCTCACGGTCCCAGCTGCCTCTCGGCCCTGTGGCCCCACCCCTCGCCCACTGGTCGTTCTGGAAGGTTGTTCTGCCATCCAGTCTAATTAGCATATTAGCTCTTTATTATATAGGGTTGTGGTGTCACGTACCTCCTATGGGTTAGAAGTCTGGGTATGGTTTAGGTAGGTGCTCTGTTCAGGGTCTTACCAGGCTGAAATCTAGGTGTCAGCCAGGGCTATGCTTCTCATGTGAGGCTCTGGGTTCTCTTCAATGCTCCTTCAGGTTGTTGTTAGGATTCATTTCTTTGTGGGCAAATGACTGAGGATCTAATTTTCTTGCCTGGTGTTGGTTTCAGCTGCTAGAGGCCACCCACAGTTCCTTTAATGACTGAGGATCTAATTTTCTTGCCTGGTGTTGGTTGGAGACAACTTTAGCTGCTAGAGGCCACCCACAGTTCCTTGCCACGTAGCCTCCACGTAGTTCACACCATAGCTGTTTGCTTTCTTCCAGGCCCAGCTGATGTAAGAGAGCAAATTCACCTGGCCTTTCTCTTTTTGTTTTATTCGGGTCCTCAACAGATTGGATGCCGTCCACATGCACTGTTGAGGGTGATCTTATTTATGCCATCTACTGATTCAAATGCTGACCTCTTCCAGCAACACCCTCACAGACACACCCAGAAGTATTTTACCAGTTATCTGGGCATCCCTTAACCCAGTTGACACATAAAATTAACCATCACAGAGGGTCAGTGGAGTAGAGGTCAGCAGGGCTGGCCCCTGTGGAGTCCTGGGTGTCAGACCAAGGCCTTTGAGCTTTATCCCATGACCTGTGGCAACCGGTTAAGCAGTGGGATGGTAGGATCAGACTTGCATTTGGGGAAGATCACTGTGCCGGACACCATTTGGGTTGGGAAGCTGTCACAAGTTTTGCAAAACAGTGACCATTCTGGAATCAGAGCTGGGCGGTGAGCCCTTTCCTCCCCCATTTCTCCTGTTCTCCCCTCCCCCACCCGCCGCCGTGTGGCCTCGAGTGGAGCTCTGTGGCTCATGTGTTTATTTAGATGCAATGCATTATGTTGGATTTGGTGCAGATTCCTCTTTCTCTCCTCTATTTGCCTCTATAGCTTCCGCTTGAGGAGGGAGGTGTCGTCTTTTCTGCTGCTCACCATGTTTGAATGCATGTTCTGAAAGCAAGGTGGGCTGTGGGCAAGTGGGAGGCCATGGGGTCAAGAAGAATCTAAAATATTCCAAAGCCTTAAACTGCAGTCTGTGCTCTGCGATGGGAGGGGTTATGTCACCATCACATCCCACTCAAATCTGGTTTCTGAGGGATCTCTCTCCCTCATGGACCACTCCTCTGGGCACCTGGGACTCTGCTTCCAGCCTGAGGTGGGTAGGTGACATCTGCATGTTGGAACTTTGGATAAGGCTCTGCAAAGTGTCAAGATGGGGCAGGTGTAATTTCTGCTGCACAGTCCACAGGCAGCAAGCAGAATGAGCAGGAAGAAGGCCCTCCCTAGACAGCACACGCAACGGCTGGAATCATTTTCAGTGTGGCAAGTCCATTTAAATGGCCATCACTGGACAGGAAGCATTGCCTTGGTCTTCCTGTGCATCCTCGGGGACAGAGGGACAGAGTTCAGCTGCCTCGCCACACAGACATCTCTCCATGGGGCCTTTCCCCTGAGTCTGGTCCCCTCAGACACCCCATCGACCTCCCTCTAGATGGCGTTTCATCCCCTCTCTACTCTTTTCCAACCTTAGTGACCCTTTCTAATTTGTTTTTGTGGACTTTTATGTCTCAATAGGATTTTCCTTTTTCAAAAATAATGCTCTGTTACAAATCAAAGGTTTGAGCTTCCAAATGATTGATTTGGATGTAGCATCAGGAGCATTCCCTAAAAGTTAAAAAAAAAGAGGAACATTTTTCCCTCTCGGTATTCACCTAACAAATATTTCCTGAGCACTGACTATGTGCCAGATGTGTTGTAGGTGCCAGGGATACAGCAGGGAATAAACAGACATCCCTGCCCTCATGGAGCTCATCTCCCAGTTAGAGGGGATGGAAAACGTGCATGTCCCCCAGGGAGGTCCCACGAGGAGATGTGGAAGAGAAAGGCACAAATATGACTATTTGTGATACCATCTTCCTTCACTCTAATGCACAGGAATTCTTTTCTCCCTATATTAAGCTATTCTGAAGTCATGATAGAGATGCCACATCCTGACAACCTGGATAGCCCAGGGGTCAAAGGACTGGGTTCTGGGTCCACATAGACCTGGGTTTGAATCCTGGGCAATTGCTATGAGAACAAGGGAAGTGACTACCCATCTCTAATCTTTACCCATCTATGAATTAGCAACACCAATTCAGGATTATCATAAAGAGCATAGAAAACTATGCATTTAAAACTCTCAGCACTATGCCTGGCACATACTAAATACTCAGTAAATATTAGTGGTTATTATCATTGTTTTCATTAATCATTATTGTTACTCTGATGTGTTATGGGCTTGGGAGTGTCATAGGGTAATTTCTGGCGTTTTAGGGACTGTGGATGCTGTAGTCCTAAGAAACCCAAACACTACTGCTCACGGATTACTGTTGCACAGACCACACACATGTTCGGCTTTGTTATGGAGGGATGATTACAGTGGGAAGGGCTCTGGATCCACATAGACAAGGGAAGGGGGCTGGGCAAGATGATGCCCAAGAGATTTTAGCGGACTACAGGGAGGTGGTCAGATGTAATGATTAACATGGAGTCCCCAGACGCTCGCTAAGGGCTTTGCATGGACTTGCTGATTCATTGCTCCTAACAGTTCAGAAAAGTGGGAATTAGCAACTGACTCCATGTGAGAGAGATCAAGGAAGCTAAGCAGTCTGCCCAGGTGTAGCACCTAATCACATACCTGCCCAGCCTTGTCTCCTGGAGCCTGGCGTTCTTGGGAAGGACCTAGGAGTCCCAGTAGCCCCACCATGAGCAAATGCTGGAATGCCCCAAGGAGAGGTGCGACCCACTTAGGACAAGTTTTCAAGAACTTTTCAGCTGAAACAACACAGCTCACTGGCCGGGAGGAAGGTGGAGTGGCGCTGGCCGTGCCTTCCTGGCGACAGCTCTGGATAAAGCCACTCAGGCGTGGTGTTTGCAGTGAGGCTGCCCCGGGGGGTATGGAGAAGAAAGGCTGTGCTATTGATGTCTCTCATCAGGACGCTTACAGTTTCTCCATTTCTGGTCCCTGAGCCTCAGGACTCCTCAGTGCAGCTGCCAAATTGCTTCATGCTCCAGAAAGTGGGGTGCCTCTTAACTAAGGAAAAAACTGGCATTTTCTGTCAGCAGCCCCAAATGTTAGAGCTTTTTATAATATTAAGGCTTCAGCAGCATTCCTCGGAGAACACCATGCTTCTTTTTCTCTTTCCTTTCCCAGAAAAGGCTTTGTTCTTTCTCTCCTCTTTCCTAATTATCAGAGGGACTATATCTTCTTGGCCTTTTATGTTGGTGTGGGGCTGAGGCATCCAATATATTATCCACAGCATCCATGCGGCCATTTAAATTTAAATTAATTAAAATAAAATAAAAATTCAGCTTCTCTGTGTCAGTAGCCACATCTCAAATGTTCATTTGCTTCTGCAGCTAACCATAGGACACATAGCTTGTGGCCACTACATTGAGTCGCACAGATACAGAACATGTCCTTCCTCACAGAAAGTCCTATTGGGTAGCCCTGGTCTAGGGCGTTCATTCATTCACACATTCAGCTCTTGTTGACTGAGCACTTGCTCTGCGCCAGACACCGTCCCAGGTTCTGGGAAGTAAGTGGTCAACAAGAAAAGCAAATGCCCTCCCTCCCTCATGGAGTGACCCCCATGGTGGGTGAAACAATCAGCAGAAAAAATAGTTGCAGAATGTGAAAAGAGTCCAGAAGGAGACCAGAAAAGGTGAAGTGATGGACAGTGATGGTGAGTGGGAGGGTCATAGATAGTCACCGGAGAAAGCAAACGCAAGGTGAGTGTTGGTGTGGGCATTCTAATCCTCTTCTGCCCCATGTCCCTAAATGCTCATTACTTCAGTCCACTCTCTGAATCCTTCAGTTGGGTGGTGCCTGCTCAGAATGCAGGGGAATGAATAAGGACATCCCCAGAATGGCTGGCTTGTCTCTGTGTGGGGTTGTGCAACATGTAGTGATGCGATCAAGAGAACTTTCTGGTGCACACCCTGATGCAGTTGTGCCATTAAAAAAACAAGAGTGATCATTTGATTGATGACAGGCTGGGAAAGGCAGGGTGTCAGGTCTTTTCCTTGGGGTGGAGGGAAGAGAGAATGTTACCATGAAGCACAGCCTCCTCTCCAGTTAGCACTCAGTTGCTAGGGAATTAGGGTCCAGTTTTATATTTGACCTACTTACACTGAGGATTGATATTTTCCTCTTTATGGGCTTGCCTCAAGCAGGAGCGCTGATGCCAGTGGTTTGTCACTGGTGAGAGGAGATTTGTTACCTCTAACCCACAGAATGAGGGGTTACAGTGGAAATCTGTCTGCATCTACTTATGGGTAGGGTCCCGGAGGAGGGTTGGTCAGTTGTCGGGGCCACTTCAGGCATGGTGTCTCCCATCACTGCTTCATCGGTTGGTGCTTAACTTCCAGAGGTCTTAGCTAGAGGTGACAGGTACGGCTTCACCCAGTATTTCCATTTGAGTCAGTTTGATTGTGTCTCACACTTAGAATACTGAAACATGAAAGGTCCTTTGGCTGCTTACTCACCATCAGTCCAAGTGGAGAATTACTGCTTGGATCTAGAGGATTAAACTGGCTGGATACAAGGGGTAGCCTGTTGCAATCCTAATCCCAGTGGCATTCTGCTGGAGGGAATTACAGAGCCAGTGGGGGCTGAGGTTGTATGTTTCAGCCAGGGAATAGAGTAATTATTTCTAGGTTAATAATTCATGCCTGTGCTTCATCCTTGGTGGAAACTTTCATTCTCTATATCTCATAACTTTGTTTTGTTGTTGTGTGCTTAGCATGTGCCAGGTCTCAGTCCTAGTAGCAGCCCTGTGCAGTTGACCCCATTCATCATGCCCATTGTACAAATGAGTGAGCGACAGGTCAGACATTTGAGTTAATGTCTAGTTTACATAGCAGCTGAGCCACAGAACTGGAATTCCAACCTTGGAGGCCAGCTCTAGAACCAACTCTCCTAATTGGGGCAGAATGTCTTCAACAGAAAACACTTAAGAGATGAGGCTTTTGCTTGGAGTCTTGGCAGGCAATAGTACCAAGCCAGAATTTAATATCACTGTTCTCATTGCTTTTATTTATACTTGAAATGATATTGATTTGGTCACTTTAGTTACAAGGGCAACGGGCATCACAGATAGGCCTTCTGGACATTCAGAAAGCCAAGTGCCAAACAGTGTGTGTGTGTGTGTGTGTGTGTGTGTGTGTGTGTGTGTGTGTGTGTTTAGAGACCACTGTGGCAGAGCCGAGAGTTGGAATGCACTGACAGTGGCAGATAGGGGTTTCTCTGAAACATCTTAGAGGGAGGCTGCATTTGGCAAAGCAAGGCAGGGCTGATTTTGAACTCTTCCTGGGAAGCACTTGTACACCTTCTTTAAGGAGAGTTGACGTGAGGCCTTCACTCTGTGCCAACCACTTCATGTTTATCATCTTGTTGAATCCCAGAAACAATCCCTTAGACACTTGGGGATCCCATTTTACAGATGAGGACCTTGAGGCTCTGGAAAGGTGAGCCATTTGTCTAAATCACACAATCATGGCTGGTGGAGTCTACATTGTAGTTAATCATGAAAACTGCTTATACATATTTCATTTCTCTTCTTTTGACTTCAGTTGTCTGATGGATTGAAGAAGACTTGTTGTTTAGTTCATTATTTCCCTTGTGGTCTGGACAGGAATGAAGCCCTCCAATCTCCTTCCATGCTGGACTAGAAACCTTAATTTTTGGGTAATATTTTCATGGGGTATAGAATTCCGAGTTGTCAGCTGTTTTCTCTTTCAGCACTTTAAAATTAATGTCACTCCATTGTCTTCTGGATTGCATGGTTTCTGATTAGAGGTCTCCTATAATGCTTATCATTGTTCTCCTAATGTAATGTGTCATTTTTCTCTGGTTGTCTTCAAAATTTTTCTTTTCTTCTCCTCCTGTCAAGCCATGATGGGATTGAACTTCCTTCCTCCCATTTGAGTGTAGGTAGGGCTAAGGAACTTGCTTTGGCCAATGGAATACAAGCAGAAAGTTCAAGAGACTTAGCACAATTCATCATATTTCCTGCTGCCATGACAAGTGGCAACAATGTGTAAGATAGTGGTTGCTCTGCAGATCTGGGTTCTGCTGTGAGGACAGAGTGGACTAGTGCCTCTGGCTGACCCACCATGGACATGTAGCATGCAGTAAATACATTTTTCACAGCTACTAAGATTTGAGGGATGTTCCTTATTGCAGCAGAAGCCAGCCTACCCTGTCTAATAGGCATGTCACTTTTCTTCAGATGAAATCAAGGGGATGATTTGTGGGAGAGAACCCAGTAATAAAAAGTCCTCGTTTCTAAACCTAACCCACTGACAATCACAAAGATGGAGGGGGAGCAGGAGGAAGATACAATAGAACAAAAGAAAAAACACACGCAACCAATCCTACAGAAATCCCATAGACCCCTACCTCATTTTGCAAACAGCAATAGCACTGTTGGGTAATTAAGATGCATATGCCACCTGACATTAAGCAGCCTTTTGTGAACTGTTAATTAAGATTTAATCAGTCACATATTTTATTCTTACTGAATTAGAAGATTAGTGTTAACTCCTGGCGGGGTTCCATTACTCCCCGTTGAAGGAAATCAATGTATCCCAACATAATTTAATAAGAAGCTGGTACCAGAGTGAAAACAGGCTGGGGAGACATTATCTTGACATTTTAGGTAATTCAGTAAGTCCAGCAAAAGAAGAGTGATTGACAAAGTCATTATTTCTTCTACCAAGGGGTAGAAAGCACATTTATGACAATGAATTAAATTTTGGCGGTGCGAGAGCATGGTGAGAATTAAGAATGGGGTTGATGAAGTGCCCACTCACCACCTTCTGTGTGGCATCTGGGCATGGCTTGTCCATCATGGAATTTGCACTTCTGGCTTTGGAGGAGAAAAATGACCACAACAGAGCAGGGGTGGATAGGCATGGGCTGGTAGTGGTGGGATGCTTGTTTGCGAGGTGTTTTTAGTTTGGGTCTGGTGAGGATAGCCGTTTGCAGGATGTCTGCTGTTTGGCAATGCAACAGGCACTTAATACACATATGTTGAATGGATAGGTCCACAGAGATGAATGTATCTTCAGAGAATATTAGGTGTTCCCTCACTAAGATAAGTAAAACCTGCAGAAGTGCCCTTAAATGTGCCACATGTCCTCTCCACATTGAAACCGTTCCTTAGGCCCATTTAAAAATGCAAAGGAGATAATGGTCAGTAGTTTATTTATTGGCAAACATATTAGATGTTATCTTTTTATGATGCTGTATTGGAGGATTATGGCAAGGCAGGTGGAGTAGGGTGGGCAGGCTGGGCCCTGGCTGCAGGTGGTGTCTGGGAGTGAGACAAATGGGCTCTCAGGTATCAGTGTGGCACAAAGGGTGGGGGCAAAAGAAACATCTCAGGAGAAGCTGGAGAACCAAGGGCACAGTGTGAACATCAGGTCCAGTGTGATCAAGCCAAAGGGTAATGACTGAGTGAGGCCAGGAAAGACCAAATTATTGGGGACAGGACAGAGGCCAGGAGATGAACTTGGGAGAGATTTCTGCTTCTGTTAAAATGGTGGTGGGAGAAGAGAGAGAGAGAGAGAGAGAGAGAGAGAGAGAGAGAGAGAGAGAGAAGGGGGGGGGGAGAGGAGGGGAGAGGAAAGGAGAGGAGAAAGGAGAGGAGAGGCTCTTGCTTTGTGAGGAATTTGTTTGTACAGGGTAAGGATGGGTTCTTACACTGCCATCCCTCCTTCCCTCTTCTCTCCTTTTTTCCCATCCTTCCACCCTTTCTCCCATGACTTTTTCCTTCCTCAACACTATTTATGGAGGACTCACAGTAGTACTGCGTCACTCTTAGCAATGAAGAAAGAGCCCAGTCTATGGAAGAGACACAAAACTGTCAATTATTCAGCATCATAAGCAAGTAGTATGGGGAGCAGGCATACAGGAGCATCTAGATGAGGTCTGAGTCAGGTTGGGGGCAGGTTGTGCCAGAGAGAGCGAGGTGGTGAGACACCCCAAGGGAAACCAACCTGGGCCCTGAAGAACCAGCCACCTGAGCCCTGCTGGTTTCTCAGGGTGCGTCATGATTCCGGGGCATGACAGGCAGAATTTCTAGGAGTGGTTTCAGGATGCCACACCCCTGGTCACTGGAACCCATGGATGTGGTGATTTAGCCCTCCTGTGGCTGTGTTCTGTTGTATGACGTGGTTCCCAGGGGACCTAATTTAATCCAGTGAGCTCTAAAAAGCTGAGAACTTTCTCTGGCTGGTGGCAGAAGGGGATCAGAGAGACCCAAAGTGTGAGAAGGACTGAAAATGCTGCTGCTGATTTGAAGGTGGAGAGGACCATATGAGAACTAATGAGTGGCTTCTGGGAGCAGCAAGAGACCCCTGGCCAACAGCTTCCACGAACTGGGAACCTTAGTTTACAGCCACCAGGAATAACAGCCTGCATGAGCTGGGTGGCAGACTCTTCCAGTTCCTCCAGATTAGAGCCCAGGTTGGCTAATACTGTGACTTCGGCCTGGGAAACCCTGAGTAGAAAGCCCTGAAACTGCCCTGGACTTCCAACCTGGGAGCTGATGGATGAGTGCTGTTTAAGTTGCCAAGATTATGGCCATTTGTTATGCAGTAATAGCAAACTAATACACTGGGCCTGACTTGACCAGAGTCACACCTAAAGCTGCATAATACAAAGCCAGGTTGGGGTCAACAGGTAGATTTAAACAAACAAGGTGGGTTTTATGTTCTGTCTTTAGTTAGCATGGCTTGGGTGCCTAAGGTAACCAGGGAATAGTAAGAAAAATAGAAACAACCCCATATGCACATTTCCATTCTGTTGAGACATTTACAAATGACACTGAAGCCTGGCTGGCCGTGGCTCAGTGGTTGAGCGTCAACCTATGAACCAGGAGGCACATGCCTGGGTTGTGGGCATGATCCCCAGTGGGGGTGTGCCGGAGGCAACCAATCAATGATTCTCTCTCATCATTGATATTTCTACCTCTCTCTCCCTCTCCCTGTCTCTCTGAAATCAATAAAAATATATTTAAAAAATAAAAATGATACTGAAGGATTTTATGAATATACTAGAGGCCCCGTGCATGACATTTGTGCCCTGGGGGGGGGGACCCCTCAGCCCAGCCTGCACCCTTTAGCAGTCCCGGAGCCCTCAGGGGATGTCTGACTGATGGCTTAAGTCAGACATCCTTAGCCCTGCCATGGCTTGTGGCTGAGCAGCACTCCCTTGTGGCAGCACACTGACCACTAGGGGGAAGCTCCTGTGTTGAGTGTCTGCCCCCTGGTGGTCAGTGCATGTCATAGTGACCAGTCGTTCTGCTATTCAGCCGATTTGCATATTACCCCTTTATTATATAGGATAATCATTTTATACACACACACACACACCTCATAAGACATTGTATCTATCTTCTTATATGAAAAGAAAATCGGATTCTGCACAGAGAGCAGCCTGAATTTGGCTTCTGATTCCTGCACTATCCACTCTTGTCCATCAGCCTCTAGAGCTGAATGGCTGCTGGGCCTGG
The DNA here is from genome assembly GCF_000412655.1 of Myotis brandtii. NCBI lineage: Eukaryota > Metazoa > Chordata > Mammalia > Chiroptera > Vespertilionidae > Myotis > Myotis brandtii. The sequence goes on along the minus strand of NW_005365229.1, from coordinate 3,215,210 downwards.
GGGTGGTGGGGTGCAAGTGTGAGCCCCAGAAAAAAGCTCAGAATATAGTGGGTTCTGGGAGCGAAAGCTGAGTGAGTTTCTTTGCCTCTGTGAGCCTGAGAAGAAAAATACCCACCCATCTAAGAGGGCTTGGGAAGTAGAAGGCATAAAAAGAGAATCAGGCAGATTTGATTCTTTATTAAAAAGGACATTTGAATGGCAAAATGTCATAATGTCAGTAGATGAATGATAGACTTGCAAAATATTATGCAAAGAATATGTAAAGAAATCTCGCAAGCCATCCAGATGAGCTGAAGAAACCGAACAGAAAAATGGGTAGGCAGAGGCCGTTGACAGGTGAGCAAATGCAAATGGCCAACAAACACAGGAAAGCTTGCTTGCAGTCAGTGACGCGAAAACCAAAGCTCAATATCAGTTTATGTCTTTCCGAATGTCCAGAATATAAAAACAGTCATAATGCCTGCTGCCGGTGGGAATACAGGGGAAAGGATGTCCATACACTGGTAGGAAGGGTTTTTTTGAAAAGTAATCTGCTGGTAGCTATCCATTAAAATTAAAATACACAAATCTCTTAACTCAGTTGTCTTACTCCTGGAAATCTATCTAGCCCATGGAGCTGAAAGCATAAGTGAGCAAAAATAAATGACCAAGGATGTTTAAGGTGGCATTGTTTGGAGAGGCAGAGAGGGAGAGGGAGAGAGAGGAAGGCAGCGAGGGAGCGAGCGAGAGAGAGAAGGAGGGAGACAGAGAGAGGGAAAGACACAAGGAGGGAGGGAGGGAGAGAAGGAGGGGAGGGAAGAGAGAGAAGGAGGGCGAGAGACAGAGAGAGAGAGAGAGAGAGAGAGGGGAGAGAGAGAGAAAGGGAGGGAGTGAAGGAGAGAAACAAGGTAATGATCATCTATAGAGGAATGGTGAATTAATGAATGAATTAGGGGAAATTTTCTGCCATTGAAAAGAATGAATCAGAGCAATACCAATTGTGTTGAAGGGATATCCATGAAGTATTGTTGTCTGTGTCTATGAGTTGTTGTTTTTCCTTAATCCCAAGCCCCCCAATCCTCCTCCCTTCCAACAGGGTCAGTTTGTTCTCTGTATCTATGAGTCTGTTTCTATTTTGTTTGTTAGCTTATTTTGTTCATCAGATTCCACATATAAGTGAAATTATATAGTACTTGTCTTTCTCTAACTATGCTAAGTGAAATACATTAAATTCTTATATGATGCAGCCTGGTGTAATATTCACTCAGCCCTGTAACATGATGTAGGCGGCCACAGCCAAGTGCTGAACAGGATAATTGTTCTCATCCCTCATCGAGAGAGAGAGGGAGAGAGAGAGAGAGAGAGAGAGAGAGAGAGAGAGAGAGAGAGA
>NW_005365229.1:3212569-3213663 GCF_000412655.1 Myotis brandtii | reverse complement strand
AAGAGGAGGAGGAGAAGGGAGAGGGGAGGAGAAGGAGGGGAAGGAGGGGGAGGAGGAGGAAGAGGAGGCAGCAGAGGGTGGGGGAAGGAGGAGTTGCATCTTTTAACAAAACTTTTTATTTTGAAATAATTCTAGACTTTCAGGAAGGTGCAAGACTATTAAATGGAGTGTGGACCCCAGCTTTCCCCAGTGGCAACATCTTATATAACTATACCAATGTCACAACCAGGACACTGACATTGGGACACTACAGACCCTATGCAGTTTTCTCCAGTTTTTACAGGCCCCCATGTGTTTGAGTGTGTGTGTGTGTGTGTGTGTGTGTGTGTGTGTGTGTGTGTGTGTAGTTCTATGCAGTTTTCTCCTGCGTATCCATTACCATGACCAAGATACAAAAGGGCTCCATCACTACAAAGGGCTGCCCTTTATGCTTGTCCCCACCCTGTCCCATAGGGAGCACCATGGGAGCAGAACCCTCAGCTTCCCCCGCTGTCCTACAGTGAAGGTTCCACCGGAGCCAGGCACACTATGGGCTGCTGCTCCATGTCCCCTTAGTGCCCATCCTGTGGCTTTTGCTGCCTCCTGTGCCCAGGGGTGGCTCATTCTACTCGGTGCCACTGTCCATTTGACATAATACCTCCCTTTACCGATTCATTCTGCTGTTTGCTCTGCCCCCTTCCCTTGACGATTGTGGCTTTGAGCAGCTCCTGGACTCATCTTGTGAAATTGACTCTTTTCATAAATCGTTCCTGCCCTGTTTCGGGTTGGATCCGCCTGATCTCGGCAGGAAGAGCTCTTGTCTGCAGCTACGACGGCCTGGCTCCTTCAGACCAGCCATCGTCTTTTGTTCAAGCATCTCACAGTCATTTAGAAAATAAAACGCGTTTCTCTGACAACGCTGAGAAGTTTCCTGGGTGTTATTACTCAAAGCCCAGGGCTCTACAATTTCCATTTCTCAGGCAATTTAAGGAACAAGCAGGAGAAATCAACCAACCCTCACTGTCCTGAGGACTGCTATGGCTCTTTGTCCTTGTCTGGCACTGGTCCACTGGCCACTCTTTAGCTTTATGCATTTGCTTGCCCTTTGGTATTAC
>NW_005365229.1:3205436-3212525 GCF_000412655.1 Myotis brandtii | reverse complement strand
ATTGCTGAGCACCTAGAGAACTGGGGATTCTCTCTCTCTCTCTCTCTCTCTCTCTCTCTCTCCTCCCTCTCTCTAATTTGTTAACTTTCTTAGCACACTGGTAAAGGCTCAGTGAATATTTGCTGAACTGCATTGAAAGCACCACCTAATTTTAGCCAAATAGCATTTATTATAACTTGTCCATGCAAGTTCCAGTTATCCAGAGTTAATGAAGGGCTGTGTCATTTATCACTGATGTGTGTAGGAACAAGACTGGGCTGGCTGTATAGCCTTGTGCAATTTATGTCGTCTTTCTGACCCCATGTATAAGATGGGGATGATAGTGTTGTGCGAGGTAAAGGGAGAAGATTGACCAAGTACCCAGCACTCAGGATTTTGATAATTGGCTGGCCTGTTACTTTCCCCTCCAGTGCTGGTCCTGTTGCAGGTGGGGTTGCCTGGGAAGCTAACAGATTAGCATGATCAGGATCAACACCTGTGAAGGGGAAACCGGAAGTGGATCTGGGCAGGGGGAGAAGGTGGGCTGCAGTGCAGTCTGGACCAGGGCTTCTGTGGGGTGCTCTGAAGCTGGGTTGAAGCTTGAGAGGTGTCCCACACGGGTGCCAGGAGCCTGGCTCTTATAACTTCATAACCTAGCCAGACCTTTGGCAAGCTGGGCTTACCCACTGAGGCAATCCCTCACAGGGGTGATGGTAGCTCTCCCAGCAGCTCAGGGAGCAAGACACTCACTACTGAAGGAAGATTTGGGGGCACATCACAAGGTCCACCAGGCTCTTGCAGTGGGAGACGGGGAGGACCTTTTACTTTAGCTTTCAATGAGGCAATTTGTGGGGTGCTTCTTAAGCTTTTCTTTGGTGAAGACAAAAGTGTTGATATAAATGGGTGCTTTTAACAAAATACATATTTTTATTGATTTCAGAGAGGAAGGGAGGAGAGAGAGAAACATCAATGATGAGAAAGAATCATTGAATGGCTGTCTCCTGCACACCCCCTACTGGGGATTGAGCCTGCAACCAGGCATAGGCCCTGGACCCAGAATTAAACCATGACCCTCAATCGCTGAGCCACACTGGCTGGGCTAAATAGGTGCTTTACCAGTAGACATAAATATATCTAGGCTTTGATTATGAAGTCTTAGGGCTACAGAAAATAGCTTTTTGGCCTCTGCCCTGAGTTCCTGGCACCTGAAGGCAGATGGCTTCAGAATGGTTCTTTACTCTCTCAAGAGGGATAACAAATCAGTTTAATAGATCCTGCCAGTTCAAGCCAATTGCTCACAGTTGCCTGAATCGCTGTGTGAAGGAGTCTGTGCTACTGTCTAGATTGAACAGGAAAAGCATTGTGATTGATTAGTAATGTCTGCCAATATACAGGACTTAGAAGAGCTAGTGGGCATGCTATTCTGTGTACTTCTTCAATCACCACGTTTTTAGGAACCCCAAACCAGCTCTAGAGAAAACTGCTGGTGAAGGGAATTTTATACTTCCCAACTGAATTCCCTCCCCTCCTCTCTGTCCAGGACTCCAAAGTCTTTGACTGTTATTCAGGGAGATTTAGCAACATGTGGCATCTGCTGAGGCTGTCAGTGTCCTGCTGCTTGATTTTTCTGCAGATTTGGTTAAAATACTCCTGAGAAATGCTTTTGCTTTTCCTAAATGTTAGATGAGTGTTCCACACCATAGTAGGAACAATGACTTATTATGTATTTGTGTGTTTTATTTAATAAAATAACATTTGGGGTGTTCATTTTATTTATAATATATTTAGATAATTAATAAATAGTTATAGCCTATAATAATAATAGTTACTATTTAATGCATGCCTAATATATGTAGGCAATTAATATCCCTTAACTCTTTCAACCTCACCTTAACTCCTTTACCAAAAAGGAAATTGAAGCCCAGAGAGGTTAGGTAACTTTCCGGAGCTCACACAGCAGGTATTTTTTATTCCAATGCTCATGCCTTTTGCACTAGGTCACACTGCCTCCTTGGGGCCTCCCAGACTTTTATTTTCATGTTCTTTAACTATACTAACATTCTTTCCAGGAGTCTTTTAGGGTGTTTCTAATTACTCCATAAGGAAGGGGAACAAGAGATGGATGATCAGAGAAGCTCCCAGACAATTGCTACTATTTGGTGCCCACAGTCTCATTCCTGATCTTTGTGACTCTTGAGCTGTGCACACACAGTAGGTAATCAGACACCACCTTGGATGCCTTAGGACTCTTTGGTTGCAATTACAGGTACAGATCGTGACAGCCTAAAGGAAGAACGGGATTTGTTGTGAGCGCAGGGCATCTTGAGAACCTGAGGTTGGGAGTCTGCTGGGCCTTAGGAGCTCCCGGGACTGCGGACCCCCTCTCCCTCTGCCTGGCCTCTCTGCCTCTCTGCACACAGAGCACATTGTCCTCTCTTGGGAAGGCTGGCTCGCTTTTCTTCCTTGTGTGCAGGCAGGAAATGGTGCCTCCAGCCGCTCTCGAGTCATGCAGCCTCTATTCAAGAGAGGAGCCAGAAACACTGGACTCTTGTTTCAAATTCCCAGGGAAGGAATCTGGTTGGCTCAGGTGAGCAAACATCTATGGCCAGGAAAGTGGCTTGATGTTGTAAACATGTGGCTGATCCTGTGCGTGGGAGATGGATTTTACCATAGTCCTTTAAAAAAGGATGGAAAAGAAGCAACAAAATTCAGTCAAAAGTCCAGGGAACTAATAGGTCGATATGAAACTTGGGCTATTTTCTAAGCCAGCAACTAACTTGTTATGTGGTTTTGGAAAGCAGCTTAACCTATCTGGTAGGTAGAAATAACTAACATTACGCTGAGCTTTTACCAGGTGCTCTGACTTTTTTTTTTGACAGTTCCATGGGTCAGGATGGGGAGAGGGGGGGGGGGGGGCGGTGAGGAGGGGAGGAGACAAAGGCACCGAGAGGTTAAACAACTCGCTAAATACCCCTCAGCTTGTAAGTGTTGGGGCTGGGAGCTGAACTCAGGCAGTCTTAGGCCAGAGTCCCTTTTCCAACCAATATACCTTACTCCCTGCTGTGTAGGAAATGAGGATAGAGAGTGGGGGTGATGACCCCTGATAATATCAACACCCCAGGAACAGAGCTGAATGAATCTTGGAGAAATCCCTCAGATAGTGACCTGCAGTGAAAAGGAGCTTTGCTCAGTGGCCTTGATTGCAGCGTGGACCAGCCATTTCCCTAAGCATAAGTCAAGGACCACCTGTCCAGCAAGTCTGGGGGGTGATAGGAATGGCCTGCCTTGGAGTGCCCTGCTCTGCTGGCTGTGTGTCTATTCTGCATGCAAGGTAACGGGTCCCATGAAGTCACCGTGGTCCCTGACTTGGGCATTGATCAGATACTTAAAGTTCTGATGGTGCCTTTCAATATAGAGAGTAAGAGGTGTGCATCTCTCTGTGCCAAATCAGGACTGCAAAAAGCAATGAGAAGTTTCTAAAAATACAGACTGTGAAAAATCCCATTTCATGGCAGTTCAAGATGTCTTTGGATTTGTTGGCGCCACATCAAGCAGGTTGGGGTTTGGATGGACTGTTCCCAGGTCTTGTTTTACCTTTTTCTCCCATGAGATGATGGCATGAAATATCCTTTTCTCCATCCCGGTGACTTTACCTCCCATTAAATGATGTTTTGAAATGGTTTGTTCATGTCTTCTTTCCGCTGAGGGAGCATCCTTTCCACGGGGATCCATCTGATCCATTCCGATTTCTCACGCAGTGTCGTGCGCACAGTAGACAGCAAACCTCGAACGAATGGGTAAAGGAATGAAATATCTTGTTGCTTGCTAAGTGAGGTTAGCTTTCTATCTTGAATGCTTCTTCCTGGAGTCACTAGGTGTGTGTGTGTGTGTGTGTGTGTGTGTGATGAAATATTGTTGATGAGTGAAGGGTTGTCAGAGTCTTTAAAAAGGTGCTATGGTTGGATTTCACATTTCTTTATAAAAGTTGCCTCTTGGAATTCCAAGTAAAATGTTCTTTCCCACCCTGGCCAGTGTGGCTTAGTTGGTTGGGCATCATCTTGTGCACTGAAAGGTTTCTTGTTTGATTCCTGGTCAGGGCACATGCCCAGGTTTCAGGCTCAGTCCCTGGTGGGGGGGCGGGGGCGGGCGTGCAGGAGGCAGCTGATTGATGTTTTGCTCTCACATCGATGTTTCCCTCTCTTTCTCCCTCCCCCTTCCTCTCTTTCTAAAAATCAATTTTAAAAATATTTTTAAAAATGTTCTCTTCCTTGGCTCTTAACATGAAGTGCTTTCAGTTACAAGCTTTTCTCAGGGCACAGTTGACACTCACAGACCATCGTTGTTTTTCCTCATTGCCACACCTGGGCCACACATCCCACGTCAGAATCTGCAGGTGGGCTCAAGAGAAAATGGGATCCAGGGTCCACAACATCCATGTTTTCTGCACTGGGTCCCCAGACCTCCTGAGTGATGGGGGTCCTTTCCTGGCCAGAGCCCCAAATCTCTTGTTGCGTTGATGACCTCCCAGGAAAGAGGACACAGTGATGTTCCTCATCAAAATGGGCATGATACAAAGTCAGCAGTGAGACGCCCTCCTTCACTATGGTCCCACATCTCAGGAAGAGGGGCCACTTCCTTTCTCTTTGAATGTGGGAAATGGATCTGGCTAAACAAGGCTGGGCAGGGATGGGGAGTGTGCAGGACACGTGCCCACATGGAGCATAAGCGCGTACGCTCTGACACTGTCAGGATTTCACCTCTCCCAGAGATCTGGGAGCCTCCTGTGACCCCAAAGGCGGGCTTGAAAAGAGTCTGGTCAGCTCACTCCAGCTCTTAGAGGTATGCTTTTTGCTGCCTATAGAATCCCAAACCCCAGATCTCATGTCTACCACCTCTCCCTGGGCCAGATGCACACTCTGAAGCTGGCTCGGCTTCCGTTCACCCTGGAAGAGGAGAGCAAGTGGGATGCAAGGCTGGAGTGGAGGTGGTGCTGGTGGGAAGTAGGGAAACTTAAAACAAAACAAACCTCCAAAATGAAGTTCTTGGAGCCTCCTTGCTTCTTTAAAACCGATTTAACATTCAAGTGGAATTCAAAGACATGGTTTTCCCTAAAGTGAATTCGTTAACGGATGAAGAAATAATAACTGCAAACTCACTCATTCAGTTGCAGGGCACACCTGGACTTGGTCCCACCCGTTCTGAGGGAGCTTGTAGGGATGTGTGCAGCACCCCTTAATTCCTCATCTGATTTGGGGTGTCCACAAGCAGGACGGTGGCTGAAAAAAAATTTTTTGGAAGGGAATGAATAATTTAAATCCATCAAATAAAAGGAACAATCCCATTGAATCTAAAATACCCAAATCGTACCCAGTGTTCACAACGGCTGCCAGGGTAGCTGTCAATAATGGAAGGGCTGTATGAAGTGCCCCTGGGTCAGCACAGAGTCTCCTGCTGGATTATCTCCAGGGATGCTACGGATGATGCAAAAACAAGCCCCCACCACTGCCTTTTCTTGTTATTGAATTCTTGCTGGAGGAAGTAGCTGTTATCTGCTCAATACTGAGTCCTGTTTGCTACTTCTTCCTGTTCTTGCTCCAGGAGGAGGCCAGGGAAACTCTGATTGATCCCAGGGGAGCGCTCACCAGCCAAGTGTTCCACATTTGCACAGAGGTGTCCACTCGGGCAAGGTTACCATTAAATGGTCTTGTTGGGAAGTAGGATGGGGATCAGGCCAGGTGGTTAACAAAGGACTCGATGTGATGGAGCCACAACCATTCTGGTTTTACAAATGAGGAAACTGGTGCTCAGAGAGGATTGGCCACTTGTCTAAAATTATGCCTGAGTAAGTGGATTCAAATCCATGGCATTGGCTGGTTATATCCATCCCAGGATGCCTCATCACCCGGACTCTGTTCATGGTGCCTCCTATGTTCTTTTGGCTCTCACCTCGGAGTATACCATCCTCTCTCCCCTTTCTTGTCTTTCTGATGTGCCTGGGGCTGGCTGAGATCTGGAAGGTTAGAGCCCTTGAGCGGTGTATTAGAGTTCTCCAGAGAAACAGAGCCAGTAGAATGTGTGTGTGTCTCTCTCCTCCCCTCTCTTTCTCCAGGTAGCTATCTCTGTATATAGAAAGAGATTTTTTTTTTTTAAGAAATTGGCTCAGTGATTATGGAGGCTGATAAATCCAAAATCTGCAGGGTGGGCTTTCAGGCAGGAGCCCCAGAAGCCCAAATGCTGCAGTTCCAGTCCAAAGGTGACCTGCTGCAGACTTTTCTGTTGTTCTGGGGAGGTCAGTCTTATGTTCTAGCCAGGCCTTCAACTGATTGTATGAAGCGCACCCTGTGAGGGAGGGCAATCTGCTTTACTCAAAGTCCAATGATTTAAATGTTCTTCTCACCCAAAAGCAATGTTACAGAAACAACCAGAATAATGCCTGTTCACATGCCTGTGACCCAGCCAAGTAGATACATAAAGTAAGCCAGCACAAGCAGAGTCAGGTCAAGCTGGAAAGGCCTTGGCCCTGAAGCTGCTGCCATTCATACCACACTGAAGTTTGGAGGAGGCTGTAGTGTTAATAGTTATGCTGCCTGGGTGGCTTTGCCTTTGTGGGCCCCTGGGGAGCCCTGGGAGTTACAAGGGATTTCGGTGTGTGTGTACACATGTGTGAGCCTACATGCATGGTCCATGACATAAGCGGTGGGAGGCCTTACCTGAACTTCCCTCATTTTAGAAATATATCCCAGGCCCACTTAGCAAAGCCAGAGAGATGTGAACCTGCCATTGTTTGCTTTGTGAAATGGTGCATGATGCATCTCAAATGTCCAACACAGGCCCTGGCATGTAGTGGTTACTCATACCTGGTTGAATAAATGGATGGTTCCATTCAGTAGCAAGTGTCCCCGACAGAGTTTCAGTCATTTATTCAATATTGATTGAGTGGGCACCTACTAAGTGCCAGATGCTGAGCTAAGCTAAGCATAGAGACTCTAGAGCAGTGGTTCTCAACCTTCCTAATGCTGCAACCCTTTAATACAGTTCCTCATGGTGTGGTGACCCCCAATTTCTTGTTACAAATTGAACATAATTAAAGCATAGTGATTAATCACAAAA
>NW_005365229.1:3197964-3204184 GCF_000412655.1 Myotis brandtii | reverse complement strand
GCAGTGGTTCTCAACCTTCTTAATGCTGCGACCCTTTAATACAGTTCCTCATGTTGTGGTGACCCCCAACCATAAAATTATTTTCGTTGCTACTTCATAACTGTAATTTTGCTACTGTTATGAATCGTAATGTAAATATCTGATATGCAGGATGTATTTTCATTGTTACAAATTGAACATAATTAAAGCATAGTGATTCATCTCACAAAAAATATGTAATTATATATGTGTTTTCCAATGGTCTTAGGCGACCCCTGTGAAAGGGTCGTTCGACTCCCAAAGGGGTCGCGACCCACAGGTTGAGAACCGCTGCTCTAGAGGGACTGAGAGACCTGGCTCCTGCCCTTGTGCTGGCTGCATTCTAATGGGGAAAATGCAGCAAAGTGAGTCATCAGGCAAATAAGTAATTACCTTTCATATGCACATAAAAGAAACAAATATGCTGCTGAGATAGAGGGACCAGGAGAGCTGACCTTCATCAGGGAGATCTGGGAAGGCTTCTTGGAGGAGGTAACATTTAAGCTGAAACCTGGGGAAGAGTTTTCTAGACAGATGGGGGATTCAGAGGTTGGTGGATTTAAGAAATTGAATATAATGTAATGTATAACAATGTGTAATGACATGATTTTGGGAGGAATGTAGCAAAGTTGGGGACCATGTCTCCAGACAGTCACACGGAAACCCCTTTCCCTGGACAGTCACTGTTTGGTTCACATATTCATTTAACGGGTTGTTGCTATGACTTTCAGTGTAAGCAGCACAGGTTTCCTCTGGTCCAGGGCGGCCCTCCAGTCTGAGGATTTTTAACCGGGAAGCCTTGGAGAGGGTCTACTCAACCTCAAAGGTGTTAGTACCTCCGGCTCCGGATGGAGAAGGGAACCAGGAAGATCAGCTTGTCCTGGTTGATTTCCCTCTGGCCCTGTCTGGCTCCCCAGCACTGTTTCCTTTTCCTTCTCCTTCATCCTCCCCAGCAGGAGCCTTTTCATAATGATTTACCCACAGCAATCTCTCTGCTTAAGGCACAGACTCTGAAGAGCAGGGGCAGGGCTGGTGTGGCGCCTCTGGGCTCCTGGTCCGCTCTCCCCCTCATCATGAGTCTGGGCCTTTGTGGTTTGTTGGGGTTCTTCTGCATTGGGGTCACTTTGCCCCATGAATCTCCATGCTGCTCAGATGCTCAGGCCCTGGGCAGGACATAGCAGAGAATGAGTTTCTGATTGACTTGACATTTATAGAAGGTATAGTTCTGAAGTGGCAAGGTACCTTAATCTCAACTACCTGGGGATTTCCAGGAGGGTTTGGGGGAACACATGGGGTCCTGGAGAGTGGTCTGAAGCATAGTTGAGGCAGACAACCGCTGATGAGGGAGGGATAGTCGTGTTTGCAGTGAGTGGTTCTACACTGAGCCCACTGGGATGAGGTGTGGGCAGCCACAAAGGCCTGGAAAATTCACCTCTGCCGGGCCCTTACCCTTCTTAAAAACCATCCCAAATTCGCCACTGCACCATCATTCTGTGGTTGATCGATTGGTTGGTCCAATGAGCATTATCGGGCCCCTTCTGTGGGCCATGCCCTATGCCAGGTGCTGGGGCAAAATCAGTGAATGAAACAGACCCAGATTCTGCCCCAGGAAGCAGACATCTCTGCTGAAGATTTTCCTAGAAATTCTTCCTCTGAGGGTGTCTGGGGCAGATTTCCACTGTGCTGATCACAGAGGGAGGCAGAGGGAAGGCTGTCACCATCTCAAAAAACTTGGCTTAATGAGTTTGGGTTTTATGTTCACATTCACTCACTCATTGGTGAGTATTTATTGAGCATCAGCTATAGTCACCACCTTCTAGGAGGGGGGATAGAGTGAGGAAGGAAGTGGGAAGAAACCACTCTCCTCATGGAGCACTGAGTGAGCAAGGAAGGCAGGTGTCCAGCAGGTAATCACATAGTTCCTTATAGTTGTGGGCAGCCACAAAGGCCTGGAAAATTCACCTCTGCCTCTGCGGGGCCCTTACCCTTCTTCAAAACCATCCCAAATTCGCCACTGCACCATCATTCTGTGGTTGATCGATTGGTTGGTTCAATGAGCATTATCGGGCCCCTTCTGTGGGCCATGCCCTATGCCAGGTGCTGGGGCAAAATCAGTGAATGAAACAGACCCAGATTCTGCCCCAGGAAGCAGACATCTCTGCTGAAGATTTTCCTAGAAATTCTTCCTCTGAGGGTGTCTGGGGCAGATTTCCACTGTGCTGATCACAGAGGGAGGCAGAGGGAAGGCTGTCACCATCTCAAAAAACTTGGCTTAATGAGTTTGGGTTTTATGTTCACATCCACTCACTCATTGGTGAGTATTTATTGAGCATCAGCTGTAGTCACCACCTTCTAGGAGGGAGGATAGAGTGAGGAAGGAAGTGGGAAGAAGCCACTCTCCTCATGGAGCATTGAGTGAGCAAGGAAGGCCAGTGTCCAGCAGATAATCACATAGTTCCTTACAGTCGTGACCACTGCTGTGCAGGGAACAGCAGGAGGAGGCAGGGCCTGACGTGGGCTTGGGAGTCAGGGGAGCCTCTCAAAGAAGGTGATGCCTGAGGATAACTGGGGGTCAGCCAGGAACAGTCCAGGGCGAGGACCCATGCACAGGTCCCGAGCTAGGAAGGAGCGTGGTGTTTGAGAGACAGTGGAAGGAAAGGTGGCCAGAGCACCATGACCAGGAGGCAAAGGGCTGGGCTGGGCTGGGCTGGGCAGGGGCTGGAGGGGCAGTGTATCCAGAATTGGGAGGGGATTCCAAGATTCTACCCAGGGCTCCAAGGCAAGCCCAGTGGCTGAGGGTGTGCAGTCTGACTGTCAGGTAGGGTGACCCCAGGCACCCACATGTCGGAGCTCAGTGCCAGCCTTGCCTAGTTTTCACATATAGGCAACACCATTTGCCTGTTTGTGAGGCAGAAATGATCAGACCAAATGTCCCATTTTATGGCAAATACTTTACAACAACCCCTTTACTGCCGTGACAAACATACAGATAACACAACCCACATTTACCCATGGCATCAAAAGAAATCTTGCCTCATATAAAGGAGAAATAAGAGGAGGCAATTTATAATAATAGGCACTTCAATATGTAAATGCTCAATTATGCTGGAGTACATGATATGAAGTAACAGCTCTCCAATCTAATTCTAATGGATTTTGAGACTTAAGAGAAGGATGACAGCATCCAACTGGGTATTACTGATGCTCTCTCTTTGTAGTGACATTTTAGGATGGGGGCTGCATCTGAATGCTTATAAGCATATAAAAATGTGTAGGTACATTGAGATGCTCGGAGTGTGACATCTACTGAGGCTGATCTGTTGTCCTGGTGACTTGAATACCATGAGGTGTGTTGTTCTGGGTGACTAAATTTCCCAAAATGCTAAACAGGTCTTGGTCAAGTTTGAGTGACACAAAGTAGAATCTTTCTTCCATTTATGGGTCTTAACAGAGTTTATTTCAACTGTGAAAGCATGCTTTGTATTTACATGTGAAATAGACATAAGGTTAAGATCATTCTAAACTGGCCTATTATTATTATTTGCCACTGAGAATGTCTGGCAGGCAGGTTCCGAGTTGTGTGGCACAAGGGGAAGTGTGTAGGTATGTCCCCCACAATGCAAGATGCATAACCTCTCTGCTCACCAAATGCCAGTTGTGCCCCAGGACCAACCTGACAACCCAACTCATCCCCACAAATCTCAGAGCTCCCTCTAGGGGGCAGCACTTTCCCCACTGAAGCCATTGCTCTAACAGGACTGGATGTGTTAATAAAAGGACTTTGGGGGAAGTAGTTACAGATATAATTGGTTGGCCTAGGGGCAGAGGTAAATTGTGGCTACAGTTGGTTCTTTCTTGGAGGTAGTGAGGATGTCTCTTGGAGACTGTGTGGCCTCGAGCCTGTGGCCACAAGAGCTCCTCGAAGGCCCATGGGGTCTCAGGTAGAGAGAAGGACCCTGGGGATTTGCATTGGGAGGCCTGGTTGTCACAACCATTTGAAAGCTTTTGTGCCGTAAATCTGAAAAACTCAATTTTGAAAGTGTGGGACAGCATCAAATTGGCCTATAAAAATAAAAACATGTTTACAGTAAAAATGAGATGAACTGGGGAAAGGCAGGCGCTCACTGCAAGGAGCCTGTCGTTGTCGCTAATCAGATTAGTCACCGTAATAGCCCTGGTGTGAAGCTCTCAGCCGCGTCAAGCCTCTGTCGGCCCAGTAATTTAACTACAGGACGCACCTGTGCTTACTGTCCATCCTTAGCCTTGTCTATTGCTCTTTATTGGTGCTGGATTAAGTTAAGGGCTCCGATTTTCTATAATTTTTCAGTTTATGGTCTTAGCTTACAACTAGGGAGATTTTTTTTTAGCTTTCACTCTTTTTTCGCCTCTAGCAAACATAAACCGGCAAAACGAAAGGAATCACTTCGCTTTCTTCTGTTATCAGAGAGAACACAAAAGGTCAGAGGGCAAAGACTGTGGATGCAAGAGCCCCAGGTTTATGGGCAGCCCCCAGTCAGCCATCAGTTAACATGCTCTGCCATCCAGGTTAATGAGGTCCGTATCTTTCATTGCTTCCTTAGTTCTCTTGGATGGTTATGGCTGAGGAGGAGTCTGTGGAGATGTGGAGAAGAAACCTTGACTGCAGGCTATGTCATAGCAGGAGCACACTGCAGTTTGGTTTTGGGGGTCTCCTCCTTCATGCTTTCTGCCCACCCTTTGCACTTCTTGCTGGGGGTGAGTTTTAAGCCGGGTGCATTCTGTATGCAGTCACCCTGGCCAGTTGCCAGGGACTCACGACACAGGTTTTATGGTTGTAGCTAATGATGGCTTGAGGGGCAGGTTTCCAGCCCTTGCTTGGAGATAGAATTATAGCTCCTAATGGCTGGTGTCTTTGGGAAGGACAGAGTTGCTGACCTCCAGTCTCTGGGAAAAGGGAGGGGCAAAGTACTGGAGGGATTAAAAAAAAAAAGAGTGTGGATTTTAAAGATATCCCCTATTTATTTCCTCCCGATTACAAAAATAGCGCAGGGTTTTATTGCACTCTTTGTTTTGTGTGTAGCATTTGCAGTGATTATAATGAATTAATGAATGAATCATTTGCTGAATAACTGCCTTTTTCCTCTCCACAGTAATTTTCCTGGTGTATAGGGCTGTCTTGTCAACACCCTTTCCATCCCCAGCATCCAGCACAGTAGGTGCTCAATAAGTAGCTGTTGAGAATTTAGGAGACAGAAGACATTAGAAATGAGATCCTGCTACTGCACTTCCACCATGCAGAGTGGTTCTCACCCTGGTAGCACATCGGAGTGACCAGGGGCACCTTGGTTTAGTCCTGGACCCATCCAGACTAATCCAATAGAAATCTGAGCTGGAGGATGGGGCTCAGGCACCAGCATTTTGCAAAACTCCCAGCTGACTCCAATTTGTAGGCAGGCAGAGAACCTCTGATGTATGTCCTGCCAGCCATAGCTCCATTTCATTTTAAAATGGTGTTATTATTGTACAAATAAAACATGCATGTGCTGTGCAATCAAGGAATGAGAATCAAAACTTTCTTGCACCCTCACCCTCAAACCCATACACCGGAGGCAACAACGTGGAACCACGACTTGGAACCATTTCTGTGTTAACTTCTTCCTGTGACCACCCCCTCACCTTCAAATAGTGTACCAACACCTTATTTCTTAGTTGTCAATTTTAAATGCTGTATCTATTAACTCTATCAATATGGACTCTAATAGATAAATATCTATTTATTGACACATAAGGAATTTAGCTCATTTGCAATACCTTCTTCTCTCCTTATCCTGATATTTGGTGGTTCTATCATTAACACTAGTTATTTTACCCTTTACACCTTTCAGTAATGATCTTGGGCCTCTATTTTTCATCTCCTTTACATAGTGTATCTTGATTGCCTTCTAAGGAAGATGAAAAAAAATATGAGGGCCATAGCACTTACCTCCATCTCTGCTCCTGCCATTAATTTTACATTGTCAAGGTTTATCACATTTCTGTTTTCTCCTGCAACTGTCCTTGTCGTCCAAGCTTTATTTGTAGATTGATTTTTTTAAAATGAAAAAGCAGTTATTGATATTTATTTTAGAACAGATAACACAATTGGTCTCAAGATAAGGAAAGGTCTCTTGACAGACACTGGTGTGGGTTTCCTCCACTGAGCCTCACCTCTGAACTGGAGGGC
>NW_005365229.1:3145024-3197584 GCF_000412655.1 Myotis brandtii | reverse complement strand
GGGGCTTCCACCTGGGTACACACCTCCAATTATTTCCTTAAAAATTCGAGCTCATTGGAGACCTTTGGCACATGACTCTAGACTGCCCTTCATAGAGAAGCTTTTATAGGCTCACATCTATAAGTAGAGAAACAAACTGAAAAGCTCATTTTCAGATTCAGAGCCAGTGGAAGCAGTCATGGAGGGGTTTCGGGGGCTAGTGTCAGGCTGGGCGTGGCACTAGGAGACCCTGTGCTTTCTTCCCTCACTCCTTACCCAGGGAGAGGCTGCTCGAGGCCGATTGCTGCCAGGAAGCACTCAGACAGTGGCTGAGACTGAGGCTGGTCCAAGTTGTTTCTCTTCAACAAATAAACCATTTGGTGCCCTTGGTTTCAAAGTGCAGGCACTGGTGCTAGTGGACTGGATTGGGGACCACCGAAAACCCAGGCCCAGAAATCCCCATCACTTTGCATAGAAAGTGATTTATACTCACACAAAGTCTGGGCTTCTCTTCTCTAAGCTCTTTGCTTTCAGACCACATTATTAAGCAGCGCTTCTTTAGAGGAGATAAAGGAATCCTTAGAACTCATCTTTTTTTTTTTTTGCATCCAAGACAGGCCTCTATTTGACATATCAGAAGAAGATAGTTCTTTCAGATCACTTAAACTCTTTGAACTGAGTTTTTAATTTCATCCCAGGCCATGTCAATCCCCAGAGTCTTTTCTTCCACGTTGAATTTCTTGCCCTTGACATATACCTGCCCCCCTTACTGTGCTGTGTTGTGTTAGAGGCTGAAGGACTGGCATTCTAATTGGTTAATCCTGATATCCAGTGACCACATCGCATGACCAGATTGTGGACTTTTACAAGTTGCAGCGGGAAAATGCACTGGCTTAGAATTCCTTGGTGACGAATAAAAATTCGTGGATGGGAATATCATAGGCAAAAAATGGAAGGTAAGGTGCTGAAAGGCACTCTTGAGTTATGTCAGGAAATGCATAGTAACAGAACACATAAAGCCAAAGTCAGAGTCACTCAGCTTAAAAGCAAACCATTATTTTTTAAAAGGTAATTTGACATGTCTCTTTTGGGAAACAATTTGATCATATAGATAAAACCCTTCAACATATCGTTAACATTAGTCCAGATGTTCTGAAAAATTACTCATAAGAAAATCATCCTATGTGTCATAAAAGCTTTAAGAATAAAAATGTGCTCAGGGCTGTTACAATATTGCAAGCAACCTAAATATCTAATGGTAGGGGAACAGCTAAGGAACTTAAAGTCCATCCAATTGATGTCATTTTATGCAGTCATTAAAAATTCCATTTTTAAGGAATATCATATAACACCCAAAACAATGGTACTATGATGTTAACTAAAAACAAGACACACTGTTGTGTATATGTGGTATAAATCCAGCTCTGTTAAAAATAATTGGGCCTGGAAAAAGATGTGAGGAGAAAGAATCCCCCAATGGCCGTGTGTGGGTGATGGGGCTCTGAGTAATTATTCTGTGCTTTCATAGGCTTTGTATTTCTCAAATCTTTTTTCTAAGAGTATGCCCATCTTTCATATTAAAAATAAACATTAGGAGAACCATTGCACTATACATTAGAAGCTCTAATTAAGGAGTGCCATTGTTCACTGGCTGTTGAACATTACATTTTCACTTTCCTTCTGGTGCAAATAAGTGACTATCCAAGAAGAAAGGGTCTGCCCATGTCACCATGTTGTAAAGGTACAGAGACACCTGTGAGTACAACAGTTTGGATGAAAAATAAATGAGAGAGCCGAACAGGTGCTTGTATGAAAGACTCATTCTTCATCCACAACATTTGTTCATTTGTAGTTCAAATAAAACAGCGCACTGATCTTTTCCTCTGGGAATATTACACTTCTAATCACACGGAATGCAGTGATGGCAGTCTCCCTTTGTTAGTGAGAGCTACCCTTCCAAGACCCCCAGTGGATTCCTGAAACCCCAGATAGTACTGAATCCTATATACACTAAGCTTTTTCCCCTCTACATACATACCTAATAAAGTTTAATAAATTAGGTGCAGTAAGAGATAAGCAACAACTAATAATAAAATAGAACAATTATAATATTATACTGTAATAAAAGTTGTGTGATTGTGGTCTCTCTCACCCTTCCAAGACCCCCAGTGGATTCCTGAAACCCCAGATAGTACTGAATCCTATATACACTAAGCTTTTTCCCCTCTACATACATACCTAATAAAGTTTAATAAATTAGGTGCAGTAAGAGATAAGCAACAACTAATAATAAAATAGAACAATTATAATAATATACTGTAATAAAAGTTGTGTGATTGTGGTCTCTCTTTCAAAATATCTTATTGTACTGCACTCACCCTCCTTGTGATGACGTGAGATGATACAAAGCCTATGTGAGGTGAATGACATAGGTAGGTGTTGTGACCTAGTGTTAGGCTACTATCGACCTTCTGATGACACAGATACTACGTGACAAATGGGTGGGGAGCACATACAACGTGGATACACTGGACAAAGGGACAATTCACATCCTGAAGGGGATGGAGTGGGATGGTGTGAGATTTCATCATGCTACTCAGAACGCCGCACTATATAAAACGAATGAATTGCTTATTTGTGGAATTTTTCATTTAATATCTTTGGCCAATGGAACTGAAACCACAGAGAGCAAAACCATGGATAAGGAGGCACTAGTGTACTGAAGAAACAGAGCTGGTAAAACTGAAGGAAGTAACACTCGGGGAAGCCGGCCACACTCACTACCCATCCAGTCTCCCAGGTTACACTCTGAGTTCTGGAAGTGTCTGGATAGTCAAACCAATGGTGGAAAAGAGGGGGGTCTACTACTTGGACTCATTCCTTAATTCACTAAGTGTTTATCAAGGATCTACTATATTCCAGGCACTGGACATACACCAGTGGCAATATTGTAAGGCCTACAGTTTTCAGTGCTGCCCTGACATCTTTGGGCTTCACAGGGCCCCAAAAGCTTAATCAAAGACCCCAGAATTACCAAGGTTGTGCGAGGCCCCCTGCTCTTGTCAGATGTACCACACCCAGTGGGAAAGGCTCCCAATCTGGCTAGTTCCCCCCATCAGTCATACCAGCTGCATAACACCTAGTCCTTAGCCGAACAGGTCTTTCCCCTGCCAACTTCTGAAATTATTCAAATAAGCCAACCACATCCTCCGATGGGAACCGGGGGGCACCTCACCCTCTTGTCATTACAGAGCCTGCTGCCCACGGCTCTGCTGGCTCACTTTGTTCTCCAAGTGCAATGCTGTGTGGTCGGTTCTGCCTGGTGTGCAGTGGCCTCTCCTCAGGCTGTGGGAGTATGTGGCTAATAACTGATGTTGATCTCACCTGCCTAGTGCCCATGTCATGTGTGCGGCCATGTCCTGCCATTGAGGGTCAAGATCCCTCCTTCACCAATGGGGTGAGTAGGAGGTGACTAGAATAACAAGAGAGGCAAGGTCTCCCTTGCTTTGGAGCTTGCATTCTAGTAGAGGTATGGAATGGAAGATGGTAAGAAATTAATGAATAAATGAATAAACTGATCTCACCTGCCTAGTGCCCATGTCATGTGTGCGGCCATGTCCTGCCATTGAGGGTCAAGATCCCTCCTTCACCAATGGGGTGAGTAGGAGGTGACTAGAATAACAAGAGAGGCAAGGTCTCCCTTGCTTTGGAGCTTGCATTCTAGTAGAGGTATGGAATGGAAGATGGTAAGAAATTAATGAATAAGTAAATGAATAAATGTGTTAACTTCCAATTATACTAATATTGGGAAGGAAACAGAATGATGTGGTAGGTGATCAGGGAGGATCTTTGAGGAGATGACATGGAGCTCAGCTTGCAGGTGAGAAGGAGCCAGCCTTGGGGACAGACAGGGGTCAGCACACAGGTGGGCTATTGCAGCTGTTTCCTCAGGGGTCAGAGGAGAAGGATCTGACATGATCTGACCAGACACGTGTGCTTCAGAAGCCATGAAGAAGTTGGACTTGATTTTTCATGTAATGGGAAATCACTGAAGGCTTTTAAGCAGGGAAGTTACGTGATATGACTTATATTTTTAAGAGAATTTTTTGTACCTGGGAGGAAAGTGAATGATGGGGGAGCAAGAAGGCTACTGCAGTCATTCCAATGGGGAATAGATACCAGTGTTGTGGGTCAGGTGGATGGACAGAATGGGCAGACCCAGGATATGTACCTTGGAGGTGGGACCAGTGAAATTTGCCGATAAATTGGACTTGAGGAATGAGGAAATGGACATAAGGATGTCTCTGAGGTTTTTGGTTTGGGTGACTGGGTAGAAAGTGGTGCCATTTAACGAGATGAGAAATACAGGAAGAGGAGGATTTTGGAATAGTGTCAGTTGAAATTGGAAGTTTGATTTAGATTTTGTACTATGCAAGTAAGTATTTGTGTGAAGATGTCAAGCTGGTGGCAGAAAATGCTATTATGTAGCTCAGGATCAATGCCAGAGGTAAAGATATTAGTTTGGCTGTTACCACCATTTGATAGTTCTTAAATTGGTTGAATAATATGGGGAGATGATAAAAAAACATCAGCATGATTTATCCACCTAAGACAAATGTCATGTTAGATGCGTTTGACTGTATCAGTGGAATAATGTATAATAATACCACTTAAAGATGATGAAGAATTGTGAAAAGGCAATGACTATTCACACCGCCATAATATTTGGGCCTCCCACAACCCTCGTAATTCTGGGGAGTTGGGCGCTTTATTATTTCAGGCACAAAATCCCCTCTCCATCATGTACTCCCATCCAAGTTCCTTAGAGGACACCTGCCCTTCAACCTAGGTCGGTGCTTTAGAAAAAATCCTTGCTAAATATTGGAATATTGGAGAACAGAAATAAAGCTATGGAGATAAAATTATCTTTTGTTTAATTGAAAAAAAATTTCCACTGAGTTATTTTAGCCTCAACCTAAAAGAAATAGGGTCTCTAGGGTTTTTCTGACTTGCATGGGAGTTCAGAGAGTGCACAACGTTCAATTTTTCCAGGAGCCTTTGGACGAGACCAGATTGGAACTCTCTGTGGCTCTGGGTAAACAGTCAATATTTTATCCTTGCAAAGTGCTGGAGGCTATGAGCAGTAGGACTGGCTGGAAGTGTGCTCTACTTGGCCAGGAATCACATGACCAATGGATCTCCTTTCAAGAAAGCTGAGTGTATGTTTTGTAAAATTTAGTTGGACAGAGGTTGGGGTGGGGGGTGGTGGATGAATTCAAGGACAGTTATTTTAATTTCAAAGAAACAGAATGAGAGTCTCATGAGTCAGTTTTCCAGACTAATTCACCTGTTAAATAGTGGAAGCTGTTGAGGCCCAAAGAAGTTAAGAGATTTTCAAAGGTCGCTCAGCTGGTTAAGTCACATTTTCCTGACTTTCCTTTTCATATGCCTCCCAGGCACCAAGCTTCTCTTTGCTCCTTATGTATGCATGCATACATACATGGATGTAGATTTTCAAGAACCAATTGAACGTGAAAATTAAGGTTTGTCTCCAGGATTGTGGTGTCTTGACTTGGGCCATTGTTTTGACCTAGAATATTGTTGTTTTGGATTATTTTGGCTGTGTCCAGAACCACAAGAAAATCAGGTAGTGGGTCTCTAGTTAAATGATATGAGTAATTCAATCTCATATTTATCAGATTCTTGTAGGTAGAGCTGTGAGGATTCATTAATTGATTCATTTGTTCATTAGATTTTCTACAATGGCCCTGGCTCTAGGTTTGGTATTGGGGATACAGAGGTGAGTAAGACACCAACCTTGACCTTAAGAAACTATTCATATCACCAAGAAGATAGACATATAATCAGCAGGTATACTATTGAGAAAGAGAAGTGCTTTGACAGAGGTAGTCAGGGAATGTACAATAAGGTACTTACTAGTAACTCAGAACTGGAGGCTCAAGGTAGGAGGGCTTTCTTATCTGAGACTTGAAATTAAAGCGTGACTTAGTGGGGTCACATTCAAGAAGGTGGGTAGAAAGAATGTTCTATCTGGCCAAATAACATTGCAAAAGGATGCAGCATGTTAAAGGAACTGCAAGCCATTCAGCATGACTGGAGAGCTATTGTCATGTAACTTCCCTAGGAAACTGGAATTTAACTCGTGTAAATGTCCTACCACAAAAAGAGTCATAGACCAATCCATAGGCCTCAAAGCAAGAACAGTGGGTTTGTGTCTCACCTGAATATTTGGAATTTAGTTTTTCAAGTACAGTTAAAAAAATATAAAAGCTGGAGTCAGAGTCAGAGCTGGAGCTGGAGAGGGAGGCTGGACCAGACCATGAGGCCAAGAGAGTTTGGACCCTGACCTGAGTGGTCTGGGAAGCCAAAAAGGGATGGAGGCTCCACAGGGAAAGGCATGAGAACACTTGGTCTTTTCTGTACATAGGAAAGCCCTCTCTGGTGGCTGTGGGGAGAATTGCAGGGCATTCAGAGGCAATCACTCAGCAAACTGTTGATGTGCCCATGAAAACCCAGACTGGGCATGGCAGTGTGAACAGAAAAACCAAGTAACCAAGGGAAGCGAGGACAGCTGTGTTTCCAGGAAAATGTGCAGCTCTTTAAAACCAAGTGGCTTTGCAGAGTGTAAACTACAATAGTTGTGTCTGTCTCTCTAGCTCTTACTGAGCCCTACTAGGTGCCCGCAATTGCCAAGCACCTTATGTGTAATTTTCTCACTTAATCTCACTAACCATCCTAGGAAGTAGGTTCTATCAGTACTTCCTGTGGTGGGTTGACTAGTGTGCCTCAAAGTTCATATCCACGTGGAACCTTGGAGTAACCTTATTTGGAAATAGGGTCTTTGGAGATGTAATTAGTTAAGGATTTGGAGATGAAATCATCCTGGATTTAGAGTTCACCCAACTCCTAGAAGAGGAGAGGACACACAGACAGAGAAGCAGAGATCGGTGTGATGCTGCCACAAGCCAAGGGACACCAGGAGCCACCAGAAACCGGAAGAGGCAGGAAGGCTTCTCCCCTAGAACCTTCAGAGGGAGCATGTCTCCATCAATGCCTTGATTTTGGACTCTGGCCTCCAGACCTATGCTACAGTAAATTTCTACTTACTCTGTGATAACTTGTCAGGGCAGCCTCAGGAAACTAGGATACTAATGCCCATTGAAGAGTTGGGAAAAAAACCCAACTAATGCTTAGCCTGAGGTCACCCAAACTAAGAAAACGCAGAGAAGGATTTTGACTTCACCATGTGACTTGCAGTCTGCGATCTTAACCTCTCTAGTCTTCATGCCCCTTCCCCCCATAATAGCTAATATTTATTGAGCGCTGTCTCTGGATGAGGTACCATCTTAAGCATTTTGCTTTGATGATTTCATCTATCTTGAGGATTATCTTGTAAGAGATAAGTTCATTAGAAAATATAGATGGGGCTGTCTCTATTTTGAAGGGCAGTAAACCATTTTTAAGGGCCTGGATTTACTCTTCAGTTTGTCCCTGACATCTCATTTGCCGAATGGAGATTTTTCCATCTTGAGCGAGCTAAGCAGAATGAGAGGAAGTGTCAAGCATGTCAACCAGCCACTCATGAAATATTTCATCTTGTAATACATTAATAGAGAAAACCGAGGTGATTTCCAGCCCATTCCAGTAAATTGGTTTTAGCACTAATGAACTGTTCTGTTTGAGCAGAGTGTTAGTGGCAAAACGCTGATGTTAATAGTGACACTGAGGCATTTGAAACTCCATTCAAAATTTTAATCTCAAAATAAAAGGCTGGGAAAATTTCTGTGTTCTATTAATTAACATAGGTTGTCTGATCAATGTTTTTAATTGGTAGCAAATTAAAGTATGGGTTTCTGGCATGGCAAATTTGCAAATTGGCTGTCTTGCTACCTGTTCCTTCTGATGACCTCATTCCAACATTTATATTCAAATCTCATGGCTCAGGGCTTCAGCAGTCAGCAGATCATAAATTTCACCCAGTTCCTCTGGCTGAATTTCAAGCGTGTGGACCATGTGCTAACAGCAAGAATGATCAGAAAGACAGTTGTAGACAAATAGAGTATGAAGAAAATCATTCTTATTGGAGAATGTGGCAGGAACAATTTTCCCCTGTGCTAGGCAGACATCAGCTCTGCACTACTGGCCAGAAATAAAGCTCACTCCATGGATGAGCTGTGATGCGGGGAAAAGGAGGGTACCTGCTCCAGCCTCCCCACCAACCCAGATGTTTCAGGGTCTCAGGGCCAAATGCCCATGGAGCTAGCAGCCTGGGTGCACAAAATGGCCAGAGTGAGGTTTTGCAAAGATAGAAGGTAGGACTGAGCAGAGGGAGGAGTCATTGAACAACAGCCACTGTTCATGGAACATTCATGTATGGCAGGTGCTGTGTGAATCTCATTTCATACTACCACAGCCTCAGGATGAAGGCATTAAGTTGAACCATATGGAATCGCTGTTCTTGTAGGTCAAAAAGAGCTGAATGTTGGCACTTTTGTAATGAAGTTGAAGATAATTGCCAAAGATCACTTGCTTAGGAAGGTCACAGTGGCTCAAGGAAGCAATAACCCATCCCTTCCTCCTCCTCCCTTTCCTCCTCCTTCTCCTCCACCCCGCCTCCTCTTTTTCTTCTGGCGGGCTTTGTCAGGGGGTGGATGATCAGATTTTTACTTCAAAGACCCCTCTGGGTTACTCTGGAAGCCATTTGGTGTGTGTGGGAGGGAACCAGGATGGATTTCTGGAGTCTCTTTAGGACACTGTTACAATAGTCAAGTAGAGTGACTTGGTGACTTAGACTAAAGTGACAACAGGGAAGGTGTGGAGAAGGGGGCTCATTTGAGAAATACTGAGGAGTGAGAATCCACAGGACATGGTGTTTGCTGGAAGTGCCCCAGCTCTTGGTATCTCTGCATCCTATGTGCTCGTAACATCTCCTACGTGCCCTTTGCTGTGTGGATCTCCACTGACGGTAGCTCCCTGAGGGTGGCAGTCGTGTCGCTCATTTATGGCTGTCCCTAGAACCAGCATGGTGCCTGACACTTAGTAGGCAATCAGTATTTGTTGGATAAATGAAAGAATTCAAAACAAGCAATCAGTTACCATCTCCAATCCTTCCTGCAGTAGTCATTCTCCATGTCCGCAAATTCTGGATTTCCTGACAGTCAGGGGTGGATAAATAATATCCATGATCCACCCTGTACTTGTCTCTCAACTTCTGTAGTATCATCTCAGCCACCCTGGTGGGACTATGTTGGACTTAACAGCCTGTTACTCGATGTTCACATTTGTGACATGTCTTTATCCACTTAACTCAGTGCAGACCATTCCCATGAAAATTTTCTGGATTATTTAATATGAAACAATCTGACCAGTACAAAATACTGAATTGCTTTTAAAGAGGGGAAGTTCTGTCATCGGCAAAATACAACATCTTTCCTCCCAGTTCCTTTTTTTTTTTAAATAAACAGGTATGCTTTGAGTAGGGTGAGGAGTAAAAAGAACATTTAGCTTGAAGAATCTTTATTGCCCTAACAAGTAAAAGACCCTTAAACAATCACATTGATTTTTGCTGATGGATGTAAAGGGTTTTGAAAGTGAATTCTTACCCTGGGCAAGACGCACTTGACTATGCCAGGATTGTACTGCACCCTTGTAAGACATTAATAGGAAATGAAGGAAGATGAATTTTGCCACGGAAGTAACAATTCCAACTGATGAATTGTATCAGGGGGACAATAGAAGTTGAGTAACTGACACTTGAGTGGAGACATTTGTCAGGTAAGAAGGACAATGATCTGGTTGCTGGTTTCTGTTGGCAAGGAGTCAGAGAGGGTAGAGTGGTCTAGAAACACTCAGTAAACCTTAAAGGGTGTGAATGGAAGGGAGGAAGGTGGTAGCAGTTACAGAAAAATCCAGGGAGTGCCTAGAATCAGAAGCAATCACTGAAAATGTCACTTCCATTTTTTGTCCTCATCCACCTGTAAGAAATGTGGAAGGTCCATCTCTTTAGCCTGTTGGGTATCCCTGGTTGTCTTTCCAAGTGGTCCTCTGGCTGGCAGTTCATCCTCCAAAATGTCCTCTGGGCCTTCCTCTCCATCCCATGGCCAAGATGCCTTTCTGGCCCCTGCTATGCCTAGCATGGTGGAGAAGTCATGCCCAGGCAGCCCTGTGGTCTTGGGTGGCACACAGACCTGGGCTCATACCCTGGCCCCACCAGGAAGTGGTTTATCATCTGTGATGTGGATTGATAATCACTCCTGCGTAGACCTCTTGTGGGTGGTTCATGGGATAAGTGAGCACATATAAGCTCCCAATAAACACTAAACAAACCAACATCAGCCACAAAGGACAATGGCACAACTACAGTACAAGCTCCTTGGCTGGTCTTTGCTTTCAGCACTTCTCCCTTTACTCTGCAGACTCCCCTTCTCTGAATAATAAGCAATTTTACTGGCCACCTGCCTGCAGAGAGCAGTGTGTGCTATTACAAGAACTCAGAGTCTGGAGTTCAAATCCTGCCTTGGGTACTTACAAGCTGTATGATCTTGGATCTGTTACTTACCTTCTCTGTGCTCTTCTCTCTCTTTCTGGGTTGTGCAGTATTCTGTCAGATTTCCCCAGTAGTATCATATCCTTGCCCCATCTTTCTGAAGCCAGCTACCACCTCCCTTTGCTATGGGACTTTTCAGTTCATGTGCCTGTGACTCACCTATGGCCTCTTCCCACTTATTCTGTGCAGAGTGAATCTTATTGGTTGCACATCAGCCAATGATTGGTTCCCTGTGGGTAGGTCTCAGCTTCTATCCAATCAGTTGAGGCTGCTGGTGAGGTCACATGAGGTAACGTTGCAGCTGTGAAAGTGAATGTGTGATGGAGGTCCGCTCCCAGACAGTGGCCGGGATGTGCCCTTTGACATCAGGTTCCTGAGTTATAAGGTGTTCTGGTTGCCAGGAGGTGGCAACTTATTTTTCTGAGAGTCTGGAACTAAACCTTTGTTTCTTCAACTTTATATTAGATACAGACACCACGTCTCCACCTTCACTGGACCCCTATGTAGGGTCTCAAGGCTGCCTACTTTCAATCACCCTTGAACCCCACTCTCCTAACTGGGAGGAAGAGAGAAGGGAAATGCTGTGTGTGTTCCAGAGGCAAGATTACGCATTAGGTGTGCTTGGGACATTTCACCACAGAATGGGGCTGTTCACTGAAATATAATGAACAGCTGGGAAATAAACACCTCTCCTATGTGGGCTGTTAACCATAGAATTTCCCTGAAAATTACCTCACAGAGAAAACCTCTCCCTTTCCAAGCCCTGATGTGGCACACCGGTGTTTTCTGTGTGTTTCTGTCCCAGGCAGGAGGCTGGGTTACAGATCCTGTGGAAGGGTACAGGGTGGGTGCCGAGGGCAGCACCCTTTCCTAGCTGTAGACAGTCTAGAGCCCTGGACTGTCCCTCTGGCTTGCTCACCGTGGACCAGACCTCAGTGCAAGGTGCATTCACCCCTCAGTGACTGACTTGTGAAAAACTTTCATAAGCTCACCTTTTATAAGTTCAGCAAATATTATTTGAGCACCAGCTCTGTGCCTGGCATTGCTCTGGGCATATGGGATAGATCATGGAGCAGCTGATAGAAATCTCTTTCCTCTAAGACAGGGGTCCTCAAACTATGGCCCGCGGGCCACATGCGGCCCGCCGAAAACATTTGTTTTTTTTACTTCAAAATAAGATATGTGCAGTGTGCATAGGAATTTGTTCATAGTTTTTTTTTAAAACTATAGTCCGGCCCTCCAACGGTCTGAGGGACAGTGAACTGGCCCCCTGTTTAAAAAGTTTGAGGACCCCTGCTCTAAGACATTTATTCCTAAAGCTGGCAGGGTCTGCCTGCTGCCTGCCTCTCCAGTTTGGAGCTCCATCTCCCCCTCTCTCCGCTGCTGCGCCCTGGCTGCCCTCAGCAGACCATCCTCCTCATCACCGGGCCTCTGCAGGCTGCTGCTCTCCCTGAGCTGCTCCTCTGCCCTCTTTACCTACTGACTCCTGCTCATCTCAGCTCCTCGGAGAGGCGGCCCCCATGCTACCCCTCATCCCTGCTGTCGCTGTAGATTGCTGTTCTTTTTTCTCTCTCAGAATCATTTTTCTTTCCTTCATAGTAGCACAAACGCCAGTTTCTGTTTGTGCACTTATTTGTACAATTATTTGACTGCCGTTCTCTCACATTAGCCCCTAAACTCGACGAGGCTCAGAGAGGTTAAATAACTTGCCCAAGACCCAAAGGGATGTAGTCAGAATTTGAACTCAAGCCTGCCCACACTCCTTCCCCCATCTAATACGGAACCAGAAATATGGAAGTACATGCCACCCGTAGGCTTGGTAACATCTGCTCTCCCAGTTTAGCTATAGCTCTGCAGAGCTCTTTACTTGCCCATCAGCCAACGGATTGGTTCAGCTGTGTAAAGATAATAATAACAGCTAGCATTTAACATTTGCTCAGGTCTCACTGTTTGCTAGGCACAGGGATAAATAAGTGCCCTCCATGCATTAGCTCCTTGTATAGGAGGAGGCAGGAGCTGTAAGTAATCTCATCATTCAGGTGAGGAAAGTGAGGTTTGGGGAGAAGAGATGATATACTCAAGGCCTCACAGGCAGGGTCTGAAGCCCAGCCTGCTGGGTTCCCAACCATTGCAATTCCTTGCTGTCCCCCTCCGGACACTCACCCCTGGATGAAAACGGAAGTGGGGTTATAAGGGGCAAGCTCATCAACGGTCCTCTGTGGGCTGTTAAGCATAGAATTCCCCGATATTTACAAAGGGTCTGGTAACGTGGGAGATGGATTGCCCACAAGTTTATTGCTCATTGATTTCTTCTGCTTTGGCACACAGAGAGTGGAGAGAATCGAGTTGGCGAGCCCCTTGGACATGGTCCCTTCATGCTCAGACCCACTGTGGTAAAAACCAGGGGCTGCATGGGGTGCTGCTTGGAGAGCCTGAGCCGAGTCTTTGTCTCTTTCCTCTCAGGGTGTACAGTTTTGCCCAGTTGTACACAAGGTATTCTATGGAGGAAGCGCAGTGCCAGGGAAAAAAGAAAGGATTGTTGTCTGGGGCCAGAGTAGGGAGCAAACTTGCACCATTACTGCTCTGTGGTGACATTCGGGGCTTCAGGCAGGAATGCTCTGTGACTCTAAGCAGGTTCCTCGGGGCCCGAGCGACTCAGAGCTGGACGTTCACACCATGCGCATGACAGCCTGCTTTGGGGGACTGTGTATGGGTTTCCAGGCAGACCTGTGCAGCATAACAGCCCCATGGCCCAAGCAGGCGCCTTAACCTCTCTTAGTCTCAGTATCCCCATCTGAAAACAGGGCTGACCATTGTCCAAACCTCTCAGCATTGTTGTGATGATCAAATGGGGTCACATGTAACCGTCTTGGCTGGTGCCTGGTATATAGTGGGCACTTCAGCTAGACCCTGGGACAAATAGAAAATATCAGTTTGATTGAGGCCCGAATAGAGCCTTCCATTTATTCCTCTTGAGCAATATGGATTCTGTCTGGAGAGGGCTCTCTGAGAGAATCAGGGCACCTCTTCCCCTGGTGTGGTTGCTCCTGGTTATTAATTTCAAAGATCCATTTAATTTTTTTCTTTCACTTTCAAGAACAAAGATATCCTGCTGAAAGATCAGGAAATGAGAGATAGAAAGGGGACCTCTCAGAGAGCGATGATTTGTAATGACCCGTCAACAGGGATAATCTCCGCTGTGGCAAAAAATAATGAAACATTGATTCTCAGAACATATTAAGAGTCGGATTTAGATGAGAGTTTAAAAAGGCAATTAGTCCGGATTGAAACTAATTAGTGATTTCCCCTCCATCCTCATATGGTTCAGATTATAGGGAGGTTATTAAGGACCTACTATGTGTAGGACTTCAGAGGACTCAAAGATGAGAAAGAATTCTACTCTACTTTAGAGCGATCAGATGCAAATAGAAATGACTAGTATTTAAGGGAGAAATTAATTCCACTATAGAAGTATAGACACAGTGTCATAAGGTTTCAAAGACATGCATCTTCTCTCGTTCTGCTTTAAGGCCAGTGGGATCTCTCTCAGCATCTCTATTCAGCTCTTCTTTCTGCACCAGACCAGCTGAGTTTTATCTTTGGCCCTTTAAATTTCACTTTGCATACTTCCCAGATGGGCTCAATTGTGTCCATGCCTCCCAACTACCCCCCACGTGTGCTGACACCCAGCTTCCCTATCTCCAGGCTCCAACCATCTGGTTGCCATCTTTCCTGGGAGGTCCAAAATCAAGTTCACCCTCTTTCCTGCCCCCAGACCTGCTGCCTTTTCTGGTCCCTCTTCAGGTTCACGTCACCACCATGGGACTGGTCCCCAAGGTGCCAATTCTGTGGTTACCTTAGATTCCTCCATTTTCTCCCTCCCAGGTCCCAACTTGGCACTGAGTATAAAGATGGTGCTTCTGAAACATCTCTTGAGACTATTTTATCTTCTCATCCCCACTGCCTTTCACCAGGACTGTTCGAGGTGGTCTTATAATTGTTCCCCTGCCTCTCATCTCTTTTGTCCCAGCCCCTCCTCCCCTGATGACTGTCAGGATGACTGTTCTGAAATGTAAGCCATATACTTTTCTTTTTTTACTTGAAATTCTTCAGCATCTCTTCAAGGTTCTTAGGGCGATTCCCTGCTGATGTGCATTTCAATAAACCCTTCTGCAATTTGGATTCTGTTTACCTCTTACTTTGTCTTTTGCAACTTCTTCCTCTAATCTTATTTGTCCATCCATCCATCCATCCATCCATCCATCCAATATTTATCAAGCTCCCACTATGTCACAGGCACTAAAGTAAGTGCTAAGTTTACAAGGATGAACACAATAGACATGGTCCTTGTCTTCCTCAAGTTCAGTCTAGGGGACAGTCTGACAATAATAGGTATTTAATAAACTAAGTGTGGAAGTGCCATGAAGGTAAAACAGGGTGATGCAAGAGAACAATGGGAGGTGCACTGAGGGTCTTCCTAGATACAACTAAGCATTCTGACTCTTAATACCATAGTTCACTCTTAGCATCATAACCTTTACAAGGATAGAGGATGCGAAACCCAGCTGGCCACCAGGGCAACACCAGGTGTTCCTCCTTATAAGAAGTCCACACAGCACAGTTCCAGTACAAGGAGGGGCCTAAATACTAGGCAGGTGTGGGTCTGTCCAGGCTTAGAATCTGCATGCCTCAGAGGAGCCATATTTCTTGTCACAATCCTACAGGCAGAGCTCTCAGGATCTCTGCAGGGAGTATCTTATGACTGAGTAATGATGTCCAATGTATGGCATTCCACCAGGTACTTTAGTTCATTTACAGTGAAACCTGAGAAGTGATTTGTTAAAAAACTGAATCATTTGTGCCCATTAAAAATAATGTAAGTTGAATTAATTCATTCCAGACCCCCAAATGATTCCCTGTTTTAACCTTTCTTATATACAGTACATGTCTAATGTGCTGTCTAATTCTATATAATAAAAGCCTAGCGGTCGAATGGCGGAATGACCAGAATGACCTGTTGACCAGTCACTATGACGTACACTGACCACCAAGGGGCAGACGCTGGACACAGGAGCTGCCCCCTGGTGGTCAGTGCACTACCATAGCGGGAGCGCTGCTTGGCTGACCCGGATGAGCGGCTGCTCCCGCTGCAAACCCTGGGCCCATGGGCAGGAACCCAGGCTGCGATCCTCGCCTCCTTGCCTCAGGCTCCTCCTCCTTGCTCCCTGCTGCCTCCAGACACCTGCAGCCCATGCAGCGCTGCCACTGGACTTGCAGAGCTGACTCCAGAGGCTGGGAGGTGGGATTGTGGCCGCATAGGACTGAGGCCTACTCTGCCCCCTCTCAGTGCTGTTGTCCCTTGGCCCAACCCTGACCAGGTCCCCTGGAGAGGCCAGTGCTCCAGCTCTATGGAAGATGCCAGACCAGGGAGCAGCCGCTCAGAGGACGGGTCCACAGGCACTCGGCAGACTGCAGATCGGGATGAACGAGCTCCCACAGCAGGCCGATCCCTGCAGTCCATGCCCCACACCAGTGCACGAATCCCATGCACTGGGCCTCTGGTCTATAAATAAACATTTTAAGAACATAAAGGACATGAAATGTAAATGAAAATTTAATAAAAAGGAAAGAAATGTACAGTAAAAAAAAATGAAAATTTATGCACACACTAGAACTTACCTTTCATGTTGAGAGCTATTGATGACTGACCATGGAGAGGAGGGATGGAGGGATGTTATTGTTTGGAAGGGGAGTCCCCTTCCATGAAGAATGTCAGGTGGCTGTTCTGGGATTCTCTCTCTTTTGTCTTTTTGTTCCACTAGAACTTACTACCTCTGTTTCACTAAAAACTTATCAAATGACATTTGTTTCTGCCTGTGTTTGCTACTTCTTTGTGAGGGTGATATTTCCCAATAAAATTTTGCATTTCTCCCCATTTCCCAAGCATTTCATGGATTAGTGAAGTAGAAATATCCTTTCTTCCCTCCTCCTCCTCTGAAGAGAGCTCCTTAGCTGCCTTCTGTTGCTGCTCCCCCTGAAGGTTTGGAGTTCCTCGGCAGTCGGCTTAGTGCAGTGGCCCTCCACCAACTCCTCCACATCATCACTCACCTCCAAGCCCGTAGACTTGCCCAGAGACTCAATAGCCTCCACAATAGGCACAGGCTCGTCCTCAAAGCCCTCAAAGTCTCTTTCAGCAGCAGACTCAGTTTCTTATAGGCTGATTGCATGGTCCTGGAAGACACTTTCCTCCATGCTTTGTCTATGAGCCTCAAGGAAGTAAGGATATTAAAATGTTCCTTCCAGAACTCCCGGAGGGTTACATTAGTTTCAGAGGTCACCTTCAAACACCTATGAAACAGTGCCTGTGTGCAGAGTTACTTAGAATCACAAACAACCTGCTGGTCCATGGGTTGGCTGAGAGGAGTAGTGTTAGGTGCAAGAACCTTACAATGATGAAGCTGTACTCCTCCACCAGCTTGGCCTCCAAACCTGGAGGGTGGGCAGGAGCCTTGTCCACTACAGGAAGTGTCCTGAGTGGCAATTGTTTTTCCCAGAGGTATTTCTTTACACTCGGGACAAACACTTCATGAATCTACTAAAAAAAATTGCCTGGTTACCCAAGCTTTGCTATTAACCCTCCACATAACATTCAACCTGTTTTTTTCATGACATGTTTTTCTTGAAAACTCACAGTTTTCAGAATGGTAGATGAGTAGAGGCTTCAATTTCAAGTTCCCCACTCGCATCCCCATACAACAATAATATCAGCCTGTCTTTCATTGGCTTGTGTCCTGGCAATGACTTCTCTTCCTGTGTGATGTGGGTTCCCTTGGGCATTTTTTTCCAGAAGAGGACTGTCTCATCACAATTGAACACTTGTTGGGGAACAAATACCTCGGCCTCTACATATTCTTGAAGTTCTGTCATGAAGTTATCAGCAGTTACTTTGTTTCAGCTTCCCATGCCTCACTACACTATGAATGCCACTTTTTTTTAAATTTATTGAACCACCCCTACTAGCCATAAATGAATCACTTTCAGCACTTGTTACAGGGGTGTCTTTCAGGAGGTCAGCATGCAGCATCTTCACTTTGTTCACACATCATTGCCTCTGAAATACTATCACTGGCTAACTGCTTTGCATTATCCAAGTCAACAACAAGTTTTGTACCTTTTCAGTGGCCTATGATCATTGTTTTATGAGCACTTTTATACCCTTAGCAACATCAGCACTCCTAATGGCCTCTTTATGTTTTAAAATTGTGCTAAAAGTTGATTTTGCCATGCCATACTTGATAGCCAGATCAAACACGAACACCTCTGTCATACTTTGCAATTATTTCTTTTTTAAGCTCTGTCATTGTTCTCACAACTTTCCTTTTCACTCTGCTGTCAACTTTCCTTTTCACTCTGCTGCTATCACTAACCTCCTTAGGATCCATGGTGACTTACTGTGTGTATTTAATAATAATAAAAAGCAACAAAAGCCAAAAAAAACCACACAATACAAACAAACCTGAAAACATTCACACCACAATATCCTGAGATGTTAACAATGTGAGGTTTAGCAGTAAACTGATTCATACTCACATATTCTCTCCTTTGCTTGTCGCCTGAGAGATGCATGACTGATCATACAAGTATCAGCCTGAAAGAACTGTCGGGTTGAGAACCGAAGTTTTGTTCGACAACTGAGATATTTTTCCCATGAATAACTTGGTTGAGAACTGAATTTTTCAGATGGAAGATGGTCAAAAACTAAGGTTTGACTGGGTAGTTCTTTCCATACCAGATACAAAGTACCAGTGAGAAGTCATTTACCTCTTAGGTAATGTTGCCTAGTGATAGAATTGACATCCCAGCTGTAAGGTTACTAGGGAGTCAGTAATCAGAAGTTAACTGAAGGTTAAGTTCTCATGCAGAAGGAGGGAGGGGTTTATTACCCCTTTGCCCATTTGGGGTTTCCTTAGATAGAGAGGTGGTCAGGGAAAATAATGTTTAAGTTTAGTTCCCAAGTAGGAAAAATGTGGGGAAGAGCATCGTAGGCAAAGAGAATAGAAAGAGTTTGATGCGTTCCATTTTTCCACGTTATGAAATATAACATTAGAGCATGATTTCTGAAGGTTGTGTAATATTCACTTGTGTAACTATGCTATATACCACTTAGCCAATCCCCTCTAGTTGGACATTTAGGTATTTCAACGTTATTTTTTATTTCATCCTCCTGTAGGATGGACCAAGTGAAACTCATTTTATCCTCAAATTTTGCACCTTTTATGTGTTACATTTGTTTTTGGAACAGATTTGAAAGATTGTGCTGTGCAAGTAGAAATAGACTTATTCTGTGTAGTCACAGAGGGTGGTACCAAGACATCATCAATAATGACATGACAGTAGTGATAACAATGACATGGGAGACTGACATAATTTATTTATTGCACCCATCCAGTTGTTCATGTTAAAATCCTACATATCATCTTTGCTTTGTTACCTTTCTCACCCGTTGGTGAAGCAAGCCACCATGACCTGTCAATTCAGTGTCCTAAATATTCCTTGAATCTGTCCATTTTCTTTCCATTCCCATTGGCACCTTTCTTCTCTTGATCACCTTCATAGGTATTAGCTGAGGAACTGTCTTCCAGCCTGAGCATTCCTTCCAAAGTGCAGCCCTGGTCATGTCGCTACAATGCCTACACATTAATGTCCAAACCCTTTCGGGGCTCATGAGGCTCACTCAGCCTCATCTCAAGCCACCCATTTCTCTTCTGTTTTCTAGCTGTTCTGAACTGTTGCCACAACCCTGTTTCCAGGCCTTTGTCTTAGTCAGGTTAGGCTGCTATAGCAGAATATCAGAGATGGGGAGGCCTAAAGCCTAAGATTAAGATGCTGGCTGATTTGGTTCCTGGTGAGGACTCTCTTCCTGATTTGCAGACAGCCAACTTCTTACTGTGTCCTCACATGGCGAAGAGATATATCATCTCTCTGCTGTCTCTTCTTAAGGTCACTAATCCCATTCATGAGGGCCCTACATTTATCACCTCGTTATCTCACTAAGGCCCCACCTCATAATACCATCACACTGAGGATTAGGGTTTTCACATGTGAATTTTGGGGCCACACAAACATTCATTTACTTGCAGCCTTTGAAGCAACTCTTCTCTCTGCCTGGATCACTCTCCCTTTTCTCCCCCAAGTTATGTGAGTTCAGATATTGCTTCCTCAAGAAGCCTTTCCTGACCATACTCCCCTGACCATATGCAAGTGTGGGTTAGGTATCGCGAGGGCTCAGTGTGTGACTATCTGCAGGTTTCCCTTCCTAGTACTTATTTCAGTTGTCACAGAGTTTTATGTTAATTCCCACTACATCATGAGCTCTGTGAGAACAGGACCCTTTCTCTCTTCCCACCAGATCTTAGCCTAGTAGCCAGCACATAGTATGCCCAGTACATAGTATGCCCTCATTAACTATATGAATAAATGAAATCCATGGCTGCTGCTTCTTGGCTAAGTCCACTCACAAGATTACAACTCTGACCCATCTTCAAGAATCAGCTCAAAAACTCTCCCATATTTGCTTTCTGTGGGGTAGAAAATTGTCTGCTAGTCAGAAAAAGGCTTTAAAAACAGAATAGGTGAGCACTTGTGTAAATCATTAATCTGTTTACTGTTTTTATTTGCATTAGATATCAAATTAAATATTGCATTAAGTGAGTTAAATATTAATATTGCATTAAATATAAATTATGTTTTAAAAATTAATTACTAGATGCTCTTCCTTGGAGTTGAGTTATGAAGGCTTTAGCACATTTAGCCCAGCATGTGCTAATTGTGTATAGTTGTTTATTTTGTCATTGATGACTTATTAGAACCCATAGTATAAGGAAAAGAGTAAGAGGCTGTGAGAGTCTGCAGATGGAGGATATGGCCAGGAGGGCAGCCCAGCACAGTGAAAGCTAATGTCAGATGTCGGGGAGGCAGAGGAAAGGAGAGGAGGGGGCATATAATTGATTGTGCACTTGTTATTTGCCATATACATTGTCCTAAGCAATTTACAAAGATTATCTCATTTCTTATTAGAAAAAAATGAAACAGGCACAATTATTTTTCTACCTTACACAGGTGAAAACTAAGTCTCAAAGAGGTTCTGAGATGTGAGCATGTGTCAGCCTTGAGACTATTGCAGGCAGTAGGACTCACATTCTTGACTAAGGTTATCTATTGCTTCTTAAAGGAGGTGCTTTAAGGTTGCTGTGAGTTAAAATGGACCACATGGCTTTTAAGGAATTTAAAAGTTTGATTATTTTTATTCCTAATAACAATGGAACATAATAGAATTTAGAACTATTTATCTATCCATTCGCCCATTTGATTATCCATTCATCCACCCATCCACCCAACCACCCATCTTATCCATCCATCCATCCATCCATCCATCCATCCATCCATCCATCCATCAATCCATCCATCTTACTGATTCTTGTTGAGCTCCTGACAGGTACCAAGAATGGGCAGGTCTGGGAATGTAGTGGAGAACAAGGCAGATATAATGTCTATGCTGATGGGTCACATTGTCTAGTGGCAGAAGCCAGGACCACCTGGCTTTTCACATCTGAGGCTCTTTCTCCTCCATCAAGATGCTTCTGTAGCGAATCACTCTTTGTCCATATGGTGTATCCTGTATCCCACGTCGCTGAAGAGCCAGGACCCGGTGTGGTGCTGAAAGGTTTTGTTAGCCACTCTTGCTCCATCCTGACTATTCTCCATGTGACAATAAGAGTAATTCTTTCCCTTTCTGCTAGCATGCCCAGTGACTTCCCAATGTACTTGGGGGAAAACTTCAGGTTCCCAACTTGTCCTGAATTCTATCTAAGGCTCCTTTGATACTGTGCCCACCTGTCCATCCAACCTCACCTGATGGCCATCTTTTAGCTTGCTCTGTCCCCCCCAGCTAGAATGCAAGCCCCAGGGGGTATGAGCCACTACAGGCTCACCCTGTATTACCAGCCCACCAAGAACAGTGCTGGGACATGGCTGCCCCTGAGGAGATAGTAGTGGAGTGGATGAATGAACAATGAGGCAACTGGGTGATGGGACAGGTAATGATTCCTTCCAAGTTAGTGATGGGACACGATCGACTGGGCTACTTACCCTGGGTGACATGATCTACCCCCGAGGCTGAGGATGTTCTGTAGGCATGGGTTTGGCAATTGCATTTGGATATTAAAAAGACTGAACACTGTTTCTTTCTCTTTTCACTCCTGCTAAAGTAATCCTCATCCTCCCGGAGGCCAGGAGGAGGCCTCTAACCGATGAAAAGTCTTATATAAGGAAGGGCACCAAGGAACAGTGCCAACATTAATCCAAGTTCTAATCCCATTGCAGGAGCAAAGTGCGTCACCCACTTGGGCGTCAGCCAGCAGCCGTAATGAACACTGTTGTTTGATCTCCCAGCATTATCGTAGTACCTGTACTTGTCATCAGGGAGGGGTCAAGAGACAGGCTCAGATATCAAGGTTGAAATTCTACTTGTGAAATGAATGACAAGGATAGGGGTGCCCAAGAAATACTCCCTTTCTCATTTTTTCTCTACCGAGGACAACAGAGAAGCTGCGGGCAAGCAGAACCATTTCCCGGGGCTGCTGAGGTTTTGCATTCTTGGTGTGCCTTCCAGGAGATTGCAGGCTGGAGAGGAATGGACAAGTCAGCCTGGAGGTGACCTTACCCTGTATTGTTCTTCCTGTTTGCAAGGCTATGCGAGCAGAGAATGGATCCCCTTTCAAGACTGGGGTATGGAGTAGTACCACCTGAACTTCCATGGGTGCAGTGGTGTGATAATAACAGATAGCAGTTAGAGACACAGGGATTCTGCTCTGAACTGTCTCCCTGCCTTCTCTTCCTTTCTCCCCACTCCTTCCTTCCCCTGAGGGCACTCACACTCCCAGACGTGGAGAGCAGAGGGGTGGTGAGGAGATCAGCAGGCCTGCAGGGAGGGAAGGTGCCTGATTATTGTACTGGGCACTGTCCAGAATTAGAACGTCGGGCTCATAGCTCCTGCAGCAACCAACTGGGCTCTGATGAAAGTTTCACTCGGTTTTCTCTTCTCTTTAAAGCCTGTTGGGACATTTTCATCAGAGGAGAAAGGGGTAGAGTTCGCCTTAAACCTTCTCTGTCCCACATTTTTGCCTTTAAGTGGATCCAAGCTTGAGCCTTGTAATTATCTCAAAAATAGACCCAACAGCCATGGTTCATTGTGTGGGTTTCCTTGGTGGTGTCTAATGAAACAGCGAGGCAGGAGGAGAGAGCCTGTTGGTGGGGTGGATAGATGGCCCTGTGTCGGTTAATCTCACATTTCATCTCTGCTTAAGCAGTCTCTGAGCTCATTAATTGTCTTTCTGAGAAGGGCCTGGCATTTATCTTGGATAGCCATCTAGCTGCACTGATTTCAGCCAGCCTAGAGAGAGGGGACGAGCTGAATGTAGCTCTCTGGTCCAGCTGATGTTACTGAGCAAGTCATAGAGAGTTAGACAGGGTGGCGGCTCTTGAATTGCTTTGCCTGATTGCCCACCGGAAGGGTCCCATTGCTGCCCCACCCGCAGTGTGTGAAGGTGCACGCTCTATGCTCCACACCAGCACCAGCACCAAAGATCACCGCCTCCTCCTGACACAGGTGGAGTTCTGTCAATGCCCACGTCATATAAGCAAAGAAAACAAGCTCACAGAGCTGCCTGATGGACACAGAGTACCTGTCTGTTTTAAACAAACCAGGAGCACAGTAATTCACATTTTATGAGAAGGATAACGTAAAATGATTCTTTATATACTGTGGCCTTTTAAAACTGTTAAGTCCCTCCGATGCATTTAAAATAGATTTTGAATGTTGCTGAAGAGGGAAATAGATAAATAAATGATGGCACATCCATAGTATGGAATTCTAAGCAGCTGTTAAAAAGGAAGATGTGGCTCCACATCAGGGGTTCCCACCTGGGGTTGCCTCGGGAACCCTTGGCCATGTCTGGGGGTATTTTTTGTTGTCACAATCTGGGGAGGGGATGTGTTATCTCCATTTAGTGGGTGGAGGCCAGAGATGCTGCTAACCACCCTATAATACAGAAGACAGCCTCCACTATAAAGGATTACCCAGTCCACATTGTCAACAGCACTAACCTTGAGAATTGGCTTATCTGGAAAAGATATTTACACTCTATTGATAAGTTTATAAGAAGCAAGTGTGCCGATCAATATCTATAGCTCTGAGACATTAAAAAAAATTAAAGTATATCTCTGTGTGTATATAAATCTACAGGCAGGGACATTTGTGATGTTTAGGGAAAAGGCTAGAAGAGTACATGTCAAACTTGTATGGTGATGGATTTTCCTGGGTCAGGTTAATGAAGAGTAGGGACTTTATCTATAATTCAGAAGAGATTGTGATTTATGTAAATTCAATGGGCACCCTACCTTTCCAGGATCACATATACTACACAGTGGATCTTCACAGGGCAGCATATTGACAGAAAGCAAATGCTTGCTTTTCTTTCTTTTCTTTTTTTTTTAAATGCTTGCTTTCAAGGGGCTGTTATATGACACTATCTAGACAGATGCTATAAACCAGATTTTTATAGGAGACTTTTCATTGCCTGGTATTTGCCTTTAGTTACAGTCGAGTCTAGCAATACTAGGTTCTAATTGCTTAAACAAATAAAATGAAACTCCTAATATGGGAATAAGTGGATCCAAGTTGTTGAAGATGTATACAAATTCTTTAAAAACCACTTCATGGCATACCAAGATGACCAACGCTCAGAACAACAATCACGGTGGAATATTCATTGTGACCAAATTATTCCGGGTTCCCTTGCTTTTAGCAAAATTGTTTTCAGCAGCACAAAGAGACATGTCCAAAAGTTTTCGAAGAGTCTGGTATGATGTAATTATTATATGGTAACTAGGCCAGGGAGGAGAGCTCAGTGCAGCAGATCAACAGGGATTGGACATGGAGCTGTGAGAGGAGGCGCCCAGGCTGCAGGCTCTGAGGCCGGGAGGGCTGGGGGCACTGGGATGCTCTTCTCTGACCCAGGAGATGAGGCTCACTCAGCAGGTGGGAAGAGGAGAGTGGTGTGGGCCTTGTAGAGTTGAAATCTTGGTGGGACACCCATGTAAAGAGAGCAAGAGGACTGTCAGTTGGTTGGGTCTAGAGCCCAGGAGGTCATCAGGAATAGACACATACATTCATGGGTCCTGATGGAGTTGGGAATTGAGGTCTGGAGGGATAGTAAATGACTGTAAGGAAGGGGGAATAAGATGCATGCAGAGCAGGTTCCCAGAGGATGCTGGCATCCTGGAATAGGTGTAGAAAAAGGAGCCCAAAAGAGGGAGCACTTTGGGAAAAGAAGCCAGAAAGAGACTGACAGAGCTTTCAGAAGGGAGTGGTGAGTCACTGCAGAGGGCTCCTGGTAAGGTGAGATGGGGCAGAGGTTGTGCAATAAAGCTGTCTGGGTGGGCGGGGCCCGGGCGTTGAGGAGTGAATGAGACAGGTATAGGGCCCACACACTCTTCTTCAGAGCTGTAGCCTTACATGCATGTTGTGATTCCCTCCTTACTGTCTGCTTCTCCCCCAGACTGTATGTGCCATCAGAGACCATGTCCATTTGAGCTCCTCGTTGGGTCTCCAATGTTGAGCACAGTTCTGGAGGGTGGATGGAAAGAAGCAAAGAGAACAGAGCTGTTGTAGTTGCTGAATGGGATGAAGGAGCAAGGAAGAGAGGAGATTTGGATATGCTTCTGGGCCCAGAGAAGGAGCTGGCATAGGAGGAAGGATTGAAGATAAGGAAGGGGAGGGATGATGGATGGAGGAGAGGCTGGGAAGGCACAGGGCTTGTTTCTAAGACCCTAGGAGAAAGGAATATGTTCATCCACACCCTCTTGTGCACTCACTCTCGGTGTGTGTACCTCCCTTGTGCACTCACTCTCGGTGTGTGTACCTCCCTGTGCACTCACTCTCAGTGTGTGTACTTCCCTGTGCATTCACCGTCAGTGTGTGTACCCACCTTGTACACTCACTCTCGGTGTGTGTACCTCCCTGTGCACTCACTCTCGGTGTGTGTACCTCCCTGTGCATTCACCGTCAGTGTGTGTACCCACTTTGTACACTCACTCTCGGTGTGTGTACCTCCCTTGTACACTCACTCTTGGTGTGTGTACCCACCCACCTTGTACACTTACTCTCAATGTGTGTACCCACCCTATGCACTCTCAGTGTGTATACCTCGCTTGTGCACTCACTCTTGTGTGTACATCTGCCTTGTGCAGTCACTCTTGGTGTGAATACCTTCCATGTGCACTCACTCTCTGAGTGTGTACCTCCCTTGTACACTCACTCTTGGTGTGTGTACCCATCCACCTTGTACACTCACTCTTGGTGTGTGTACCCATCCACCTTGTACACTCACTCTCAATGTGTGTACCCACCCTATGCACTCTTGGTGTGTATACCTTCCTTGTGCACTCACTCTCAGTGTGTATACCTCGCTTGTGCACTCACTCTTGTGTGTACATCTGCCTTGTGCACTCACTCTTGGTGTGAATACCTTCCATGTGCACTCACTCCCTGAGTGTGTACCTCCCTTGTATACTCGCTCTTGGTGTGTATACCCCCATTGTGCACTCACTCTCAGTGTGTATTCCCCCTTGTACACTCGTTCTTGGTGTATGTACCTCCCTTTTAAGCTTGAGGCCACAGACCCACCTTAGCCAGCAGCACAGTGTTCCAGACACTGACGTGGGAGAAGACAGGTGCTCTACCCTGTCTGTGCCTTTCAGCACAGGCAGAGAGGACAGGCTCTCTTGTTTACACCTTGTAAACCAGAGAGAAGTGCCACAGGGGTGCCTGTGTAACAGCCTTTGGGAAGGAGTAGGAGGAGCAGTGGCTCACCCAGCATCCACCCTATGGATTATCTGCATTCAAATTGTGGCTATAGCTCAGTGTCATCTGATTTCCCTTTTTGTGAACAGAATGTGCTGCCTGGTTCTAGCCCATGTTCACTGTTAATCTCTTGGTCATGGGCTTGACCAACAATGATAATAACATGCTACTAATGGCTCCTGACACTCGGGTCTTATTGAGTGCTGTCTGTGAACCAGGCACTGGTGTCTCGTTTAATCCCATGCCCACCATGAAGTGGGCTGAGGAACATGAGACTGAGCAGCGGGTGCTGGTGGGAGGCAAGGGTTAACTGTTGCCTTCTCCAGTGGCCAGGTCTGCTGGGCCCGAGACCGCGGGCAGCAAAGCAGAGCAGCGTCCAGTCTCTGTTTTTGAGGTGCTGGCTTGGTTAAACTACTGACACAGCTCGTGGGCCCCTGGTTGGGACCAGCCAGCAGTGGGGGGGCAAAGCAGAGCAGCGTCCAGTCTCTGTTTTTGAGGTGTTGGCTTGGTTAAGCTACTGACACAGCTCGTGGGCCTGGAGCCCTGGTTGGGACCAGCCAGCAGTGGGGGAATTCCCAACATCGGGCAGAGGCCCAGAAAGGGCTTCTCTTATTTCTCTGCCTTGGAGTCCGAGGTACTGGTGGAGCCCACAGGAACATGATAAAGGGACTCAATCTGAAGGACAAAAGGGGAGGGTGTGGTATCTTCCTTCCTTTGGGTGGGAAACCATCTGGGGCAGTAGGAAATATGGTAGAAGTGTGAGCCAGAGAGAAGGGCAGTGAGAGAGAGGAAGGAAGAGGTTTTCTTGGCTTGGAGAAGGACAGCTGGCTCCAGGCAGACTGGCTCTGAGATTTGCGTCTCACAGTGTCTGTGTGGCTCAGCCAGGGCTGCTCTGTGCTGGGAGCTGGCTCAGTGCTCTGAGAACAAGCGAGCAGGTGTGTGGGTCAGGTATCTCCATGGGGGCCAGTCGGGACCACTGAGCTGAATAGGGTGTGGCTTTGGGTTCTGTGAAAACATGCTTAAAAAAATCTTCCTGTGGCTTTCCAACTGGCTCAGAAAAACATCCAAACTCTGCATGTTGACCTTCAAGGACGGACTTGATCTGGTCCCTGACTGCCTCCCTGATGTCTGACTACCCTGGCACATAGGCACTCAATGCACATTTGTGGAATGAATGAATCAAATATTTCTTTCTAAGGAATGGAGCTATTTTGTCTAGGAGAAAGACAAAGGAAAAGCAATTGTTTCAATGTGAAATTCAACATTTCTTGTCTTTGTATTTTTGTTTTGTTTTATACAGGATCTACTGTCCTGACATACAGCTCAGTACAGGGTCAGGTAAATACCCATTTTGTCCTGACTTAGGATTTTTGTTAAGTTCGGTTGGAAATGAAGGAGGTGAGATAGTGTCATGTACTCGATTACTATGTAAACCCAGTCTTGCCACTTAGGGGGCGTGGCCTAGGAGGTGGGCATCATTAGTGCTAGTAGCCTATTGTTTTTTTAACCTGACCTCCCAGTTGGAGAGACTCCTGGGCATAACTAGCATATACTTGCCACCAGGCATAGTACTGCAACCCAGGGCAGACATCTACAGTCAACCACAGCACAATTCAACCCTTACACAGAACAGTCGCTACTAATGGATCAGGGAAGGCTGGTGAGAGATGCCTACTTGGCACCTTTAATGCATGAACTCTAAAAATGGAATCAGTTTTGCCGGGGTTTGAGAGGGTGGGTAGTTACATGGCTTCTTATTAGCAACGATGAGAGTGATTAAAAGGGTGGGAATCACGCCCTTGCCTCTATTTCATCATTCAGCTTCGAAGGTGAATGAAGGAAGCCTCCTCTTCCAGCATCACGTCACATTTTCATGAGCATTGAAGCCACCTGAAGTTGGCCATGCAAAGATACAATTGCACCAAACGGATCTATACCTTGGGGCAATGCATTTTTTATTGATTCCGGTTCTACATTATTATTGTTGCTTAATGAGGAATTAATGTAATTTCTAATGAAGCCACATGGTCCTTGAATAGATGAAGTAAGGTTTTATTTCCCTCGTGATGCTGTATCCTCCCTTCAATTAAAACCTGGGATGGAGAATTAATACAAATGTAAGAAATTTTTTTTTCCTGAGATTAGTGTCAAGACTGAAGCCTTTTGTTACACATGTAAATTGCCTGTGTGATGGGACTGCAGAGGCACGCGGCTGGCCCTTGAGAGGACTGGAGATGGTTTAAGTGGCAAAGGAGGCTTTGTGGGAGGCTGGAGCTGTAGTCTTTGTCCTTTGAGTGGTGATTGAGTGCTGTGTGCTCTCACTGCCCCTCCCCTCCTGCCAGAGTCACTGTTCATTGGAGTACCCCTCCCTGGCTGCTGCTGCTGGCTGCCAGTTATGGGCAGAAGAATTTGAGCAACTACTTTTTTTTTCTTTTTAAAATAATTAATTCAGGTGAAATTCACATAACAAAATGAGCCATTAAAAAGTGAACAATTTAGTGGTGTTTGGCACATTCACAGTGTTGTGCAACCACCACCTCTAAACATTTTCATCACCAAGTGACCGTCATTTCCCATCCCCCCTCCCCCTCCAACCAACCACTAATCTGCTATCTGTCTCTATGAATTTCCTAGAATTGGAATCATAAAATATGTGGCCTTGTA
Organism: Myotis brandtii; assembly: GCF_000412655.1. Taxonomy (NCBI): domain Eukaryota; kingdom Metazoa; phylum Chordata; class Mammalia; order Chiroptera; family Vespertilionidae; genus Myotis; species Myotis brandtii. Next base: position 3,168,452 of record NW_005365229.1, on the reverse strand, counting down.
TAACTGGTTTCTTTTATTTAACATGATGTTTATGAGTTTCAGCATGTTGTAGCAGATATCAGTCCTTCATTTCCTTGATGGCTGGATAATGTTCCATTGTATGGATAGATCACATCTGTATATCCATTCACCTGTTGGATAATTAGGTTGTTTCTACCTTTTGGTGATTGTGAATAGTGCTGCTGTGAACAGATGTGCACAAGTATTTGTTCAAACACCTGTTTTCAGTTCTTGTTCTTTTGAGTATATACCCAGGAGTGGAATTGCAGAATTGGGTTGTCATTCTACGTTTGATTTTTTGAAGAACTGCCACCCAACTGTTCCCTTCTTTAACACAAGGAAACTGGGTGTCAGCAAGGTCTCCCCAGTGCCTGCTGGAATTTGGAGCCTGGCATTCTGGCTCTGGGGCCTGTGTCTCTAATCATTCTGTTCTGCATTTGGGGGTATCAGCTTTGGTTAGCACGTCCTATTCTTTGTGCTGTACTGGAGGAAGCAGGAGTGGGAAGGAGAGAGGAGGAAAGACAGCGTCTCTCATTCATGGGACCAAATGTCCACCTTCTGGCCAATCTCTCCAGGGGATTTCCTGGCCCCGATCTGCCCTCTTTCCCCACTGGCACCTTGACCTCTAAACCTAGGAAAGTCTATGAGGTTGTGTGTCATTTGATTGAGTTGGTTTGTTGGTAGGTTGGTTGACCTAGTTCCTCAGTCTCTCTCTTCCTTTGTCTCAGGGCTGATGAAGTCAACGTGATAGAATAATAAGTCACTGGGTATCAGCTGTGAGCCATGGGATAACACTTGCATTTGCCTAAATCTCCACAGCACATAGGCCAACTAGGTCTCATCATCTACCTGGTCCATGGTGAGGAGCAGAAGACCAGAGAGGTGAAGTAACTTGCCCATAGCCACACAGCTTGTAAGTGGCAAGGCTGAGGTTTGAACCCAGGTCTGTACATTTCCACAGCCTGGATTCTTCCCATTGTGTCTGCAGGCTTCCCCAGACTCCCCCAGGCATCAGTGTTTTTCACACTGGTGTGATAGATATTTTTTTTAAACCTCTTTATAGTTCTGGTTTTCTTGGACCCCCACAAGCCCCAGAGCATCTTGAGATGCTAGGAAGCTCTAAGTCGGTGGCAAGAAAATGAATTCCCAGTGGGGGAATGGCATCCAGTTCTTTTCTCTTCCTAGTGGTTTAGTAACCAGCATATTGCAGAACAGATGATCTGGTGTCTGTGGCCAAGGTGACTGTTGTTTTTAACTGACTTTGCATCCTGCCTTCTCAATACTGTGGTGATTGGGGTGAGGAGTTGTTCATCCTTCTCTGGGAGGGAGGCTCCATGAAACTAGGCAGGGGAGGTCTGAGTCCCTAGCATAGCTCACAGCCCAGGAAGCTGGAGGCGGCTGCTTCTCAGGGGAGGGAGAAGAGGGTGATAAAGGTGACACGGCAGGTAGGTCCTGTGCCCAGGGAGTCCCTGGCTCCCCAGCCACCAAGCAGTTAAATGCTCTGCCTGGAAAGTGACTTCCTGAGGCTGCCCTTCCCTGGGTCCCCTCTCCGGAGCGTGATATAAAGCACACAGGGGAGCTGGGTGCATTTACACCTGCTCTGCGCACAAGTTCCAATGGCAGTGATTCTCTGACCTTTCAAAATGGGTAAGTCTCCTTGGCAGTGGCATATTTCTCAGGCGTAGCTCGGAGTGCTTGGCTGAGCACTGGGAGATGTGGCCACACCAAGGAGATGATGAACCCCGAGGGGGTCTCTTCTGAAAACCTGCCACATCTACGACCCCACTCAGGCTGGTTTGGGTAAGAAAAAAGTGTGTTTTGGCTGGAGTGGGAGTCCTTGCGCCTCCTCCCAGAGGGATGAAAGCAGGCAGGCTGTGTTCAGATTGCAACGCATTTATTCCTTTGATCACCTGCCTTCCTCTGCCTCCTCTCTGAGTCTGATGGATGCTCTGTCTTCGTGTCCCCGTTATTCGCCGTCACGGGAACACGGGGAGAGAATCTTATTATCACCAGCCCTTTAACCTACTGCCAGCATCACCAGGGAGCATAGTAACTGCTGTAGTTGGCGGTTCCCTCCCTTTTATCCTCCTTCCCTCCCTCCTGGCTCCAGAGCTTCTGACCAAGAGGTGTGGGAGAACCCAGAGAGAAGGGTCTGGAATTTCTCCGACACCTCCTGTGTGCCAGGTGGACCCCTCAAGAAAGATAACTGTTAAACCCATTTGCAGGTCCGGGACCTCCTGCTCGGAGAGGCAAATAACCTGCCCAGTTCACCAGCTCACTGGAGGCGGGAAAGGATGAAAAGCTGGGCCTCGGAGTATCTGCTCTTCTTGCTGCTGCCTCAGAACAGGGAGGGGTGTGCGGAGTCTCCTCCCCAACATCTAGGCTCCTCGCTTACTTTTCAGACGCCTCGGAATGGGTCTCCTACACTTTTGTCAGCTGTTTAAATTCGAAGCACCCTCCCAGTTGGAGAACTTGGGATGGGAAGGCGGGGTGGGGGCGGCTTCCCGGAGATCATTTCTGAGCAGAAGGGATATCTTTCCGGTTCAGCAAGTGTCAGTTAGAAATCACCAGTGTAATTAGAGCAGGATTCACCCTGAGCCTTCGTGGGTGCTGCAAGGCTGCCTGCCTAGGTTGCTCTGGCTTAGAGGGGGTCTGGCTCCCTACGGAGCCCGTGGTGGCCTCAGGGCCCAGCAGAGTCATGTGGAATTACTTGCCCAAAGTACCCAGTAGATGCAGAGGTTTCTCATGGTCCTGCAGATAATGCCCAGACACCCTGACGTGGGAGGCTCCTGGGCACCTTTCTGTCCTCGCCTCTACCACCCTGGTCCTGGAAGCTCTCAGAGCCAATGCTACCTCTTTCGGGGAGTCTGGGTGACTGGCCCAAGTGTCAGCATCTCTCCTGCCCCTCAGTGCTCTTCTGTTGACTGTTTACCTTTTTCACGGCATGTAGCACTATCTGCAATAAGATCCTCTCCTTGTTCTCATGTTTATTGACTTGACTCTCTCTTATTAAGTATGCAAGAGAATCATTTCTTATTCACTTGTCTTCACATGTCTTGTTGAATGAAAACCTGAGACCTTAGCTGACACCTTATTATTCCTGTTACACTCTATCACATCCTACTGCTTATCATCAGGTCTCTGTTTTAATTACTCTGTCTACTTACCCCCTTTTTATTTTTGTGCATGGAGGGGATCTGTATTTTACCTAATAAGAAGCACCTTGCCTTTGTATTCTGTTGGGCCCCCAGCACCTTATGTGATAGCTGGTATGGAGTAGATTCTTAATATACATTGGATAGATGGATAGATGGATGGATGGGTGGATGGGTGGGTGGGTAGGTGGGTGGATCAATAAATGGATGGATCAGTGGATGGATGGGGTGCATGGATGATGGATAAATGGGCAAATATGGCTGAATTGTCCTGAAATACTCCTTGTACACTTGTAAAGGTGTGCTCTCTACCTGACAAAGCTTATTAGTTTTACACTTCAGGATTCTTGGGTCATTTGTTTTTTTTAACTGAAATGGGTTTGTTCAGGTCTCCAAAAGTTACTATACATCTGCTATCAGGTGATTCTTTTTGGTGCTGGTCAAAATTTGTGCTTTATTTATTTTGAGCTCATGTCATTTGATCTGCAAAGGCTATCTATTGATGAGCATTGGTTATGGATCGAACCTTTTATTAATATAAAACTAGAAGCCCAGTGCACGAATTCATGCACAGGTGGGTTCCAGCTGGCCTGCCCTGATCGGGGTTGGGCACCTTTCTGACCTCGCCTCTACCACCCTGGTCCTGGAAGCTCTCAGAGCCAATGCTACCTCTTTCGGGGAGTCTGGGTGACTGGCCCAAGTGTCAGCATCTCTCCTGCCCCTCAGTGCTCTTCTGTTGACTGTTTACCTTTTTCACGGCATGTAGCACTATCTGCAATAAGATCCTCTCCTTGTTCTCATGTTTATTGACTTGACTCTCTCTTATTAAGTATGCAAGAGAATCATTTCTTATTCACTTGTCTTCACATGTCTTGTTGAATGAAAACCTGAGACCTTAGCTGACACCTTATTATTCCTGTTACACTCTATCACATCCTACTGCTTATCATCAGGTCTCTGTTTTAATTACTCTGTCTACTTACCCCCTTTTTATTTTTGTGCATGGAGGGGATCTGTATTTTACCTAATAAGAAGCACCTTGCCTTTGTATTCTGTTGGGCCCCCAGCACCTTATGTGATAGCTGGTATGGAGTAGATTCTTAATATACATTGGATAGATGGATAGATGGATGGATGGGTGGATGGGTGGGTGGGTAGGTGGGTGGATCAATAAATGGATGGATCAGTGGATGGATGGGGTGCATGGATGATGGATAAATGGGCAAATATGGCTGAATTGTCCTGAAATACTCCTTGTACACTTGTAAAGGTGTGCTCTCTACCTGACAAAGCTTATTAGTTTTACACTTCAGGATTCTTGGGTCATTTGTTTTTTTTAACTGAAATGGGTTTGTTCAGGTCTCCAAAAGTTACTATACATCTGCTATCAGGTGATTCTTTTTGGTGCTGGTCAAAATTTGTGCTTTATTTATTTTGAGCTCATGTCATTTGATCTGCAAAGGCTATCTATTGATGAGCATTGGTTATGGATCGAACCTTTTATTAATATAAAACTAGAAGCCCAGTGCACGAATTCATGCACAGGTGGGTTCCAGCTGGCCTGCCCTGATCGGGGTTGGGCACCTTTCTGACCTCGCCTCTACCACCCTGGTCCTGGAAGCTCTCAGAGCCAATGCTACCTCTTTCGGGGAGTCTGGGTGACTGGCCCAAGTGTCAGCATCTCTCCTGCCCCGGGATGGGGGCAGCAGGGGGGGGGAGGGTCTTCTGGTGGTTGGCCAGCTGGCCCTGTCTCCTGGTTGAACTCCCTATTGAACTCCCGGTCAAAGGGACAATTTGCATATTAGCCTTTTATTATATAGGATGACCATCTTGAGCTTGGATGATGCTTTCTGTGCTGGATTTCTCTGAAATCAAGGTTGCTGTCCATCTTTCTTTGGTTCCTATGGCCTGAACACACCCTGTCATTGGTATTCTTCCTTTTTTGTTTCCTATTGTTGCCACTGTCTCTTGGAAGTAGTCCATAGATGAATCTTGTTTATTCCCCCAGTTTGGGAATTGCAGGCCAATGCTCTCACCATGGAGCACATCAGCCAGGGCAATCATTACCTTTTAATAGAGGACATTTATAATAACAGGTATGTTTGAACTCCCGTCATTTAAAAGATTATTCCTGAGAAAGAACTTTTTGTGCTGCTTCATTTATCTTCTCTCTTCTGGGCTCTGCAGATTGTTTGATTTGCTTTCATCTTGCCTGCTGATTTGAAGGTAGGCATCCTGTTATTAATTCCTCATGTGGTTGCCTTTTACTCCTTTGTAAAGGATGCTGTAATGCTTGTTTCACTAATAGTCAAAGTCAAGAATGAAATGGCATCTTTGAACTCCATCCAGGCAAGATGAGGAAATTTAATTCACCTGCATATTGCATTTCTCTGCACCTTCTTCCTTCTTCCCAGATTTGTGACTATAATGGGGATCTGCAGAGCCAGTTTAATGTCCATAGTTACAATTTTGACACAGTTATAGTGATACTAATGAGGTGAAGGGGTTAACATGTAACAGGCACTGTGCTAAGCTCCAAAAATAAATTGCTCACCTAATCTGCACAACAACCAATGAGGAACTATCCTTTTCATTCATTTTATTTTTTTTATTATTATAAAAATAATAATATATTTTAAAAATAATAAAGATAGAGAGTTAGAAACATCGATGAGAGAGAAACATCGATCAGCTGCCTCCTGCACACCCCCCACTGGGGATGTGCCAGCAACCAAGGTACATGCCCTTGACTGGAATCAAACCCGGACCCTTCAGTCTGCAGGCTGACGCTCTATCTACTGAGCCAAACCAGTCAGGGCCTTTTCATCCATTTTAGATGATGTGAATCTGGAGGTTTTATAACTTGCCCAAGCTCACACATCTGAGGTGGTGCCAGAGCCATTAGTACCTGGACCTGGCTCTGGTTCCTAACCATGCCTGTTTGGTTCACATTCAGAAATGACTGCTGCCACCTGTGGCTTTGGAAATGTGTTACCCAGAGCAGCTCCTCCTGGCTCTTACCTGCTCTGATCCCACCCACCCTGCTCCCTCCTTGAATTAGATTTGTTATGGACCCCAGAGGTCTGGACCAGCACCACTCTTGTTTCAGTGTGTGCAGGAAGCCCCTGGGGGCTTTTGTTAAAATGCAGAACTGATTCAGTAAGTCTGGAGGGAGGTCCCACGGCCTGTATCTCTTATAAGCTCCAAGGCAATGCTGGTCCCGACGCCTTCCATGAGAGCAAGATTCTGGATTACTCCGGAGCCTAGTCACCACGCCTGCCTAACTGGCCTTGTTTATCTCGGTGCCGTAGCTCATTACTCTTTAATGCAGTGGTTAAGCCAATGGACCCTGAAGACGACTGCTTGGATTCAAATCCCAGCCCTGCTCCTCACTTACTAGGATGACAGTACCCGTCTCACTGGCTATTGTGGGTTTAAGCAATGGAAGATAAGTGGAGTGTTTAGGTGGTGTCTGGCGCATGCTGAGGGCAAGGCACATGCTGGGTATTATTATTTGCTCCATCGAAGCCCTTTGTTTTATCATCACATACACCCTTTGCTGCCTCCCTTAGCTCCTTTCCCGGCCTTTGGGATTGTGCTGGGCTGCATATCTGGCACTTCGGCCAGGCGGGGCATGTTGTCCTAGAACACATAGATAGGAAGGTACTGACATCAGGCCAGGCCTTGAGATATGGTCTCATGGCCCCTTCCCAGCACGCAGGCCTTCTTTCTCAGAAGGCCCAGAAGTCTCATTCCAAATTTGGGAGACAAAGGACTGGAAAAAGTATAAATAAAGAGAGTTTCCTCCATATTGGGGGCCCAGAATTTGAAAGACACATTTTTCTCTGGGCCTCCACAGAATTTAATAATAAAATGTAACTTCTGTAGTCGGCACTGCAGTTCAGCCTCAGCTTTGGCAGGATGCTGTAACTGTAGTCGCTGGTCAACTTAATAAAGGCTCCTAAATTTTGATCTGAGTCCCTGGTGGTCATCTCCGTGGGTCACCCCATTACAGGATGTGTGCAGGCCCTGCCCTTGACCCCTAGGTAGATCCCTATTTCCTCTACATCAAGCATGTCAAACATGCAGCCCGTGGGCCACATGCCTCATTTATTTGGCACGTGTTAGCCTTTGAGTTTGACATCCTTGCTCTACATGAATCCTTTCATCACCTCTCCCATGCAGCCCTCCTGGATAACCTTTCTCAGTGTAGTCCTCCCAGTTAGTCTTATAAGAATGTCTACCTCTCCATTTAGCCACAAGAGTACACATTGAACTCTTTGTAAGTGGCGTTTTTGTGTGTATTGATTTGGAAAACACACTTGGACAAGCTATTTGGATTGGGAGCTGTTTGAGTGAGAACAGAGCGCTGCTGTTGAGCCACCTGCAGGACTATTCTTCCCCAGTCAGTTGTACAAGCTCAGATTCAAAGAGGAATTGGTTACGATAATAGAGGGTTAGAGACCAGTGGGCAGAGAGAGCAATGGATAAAGAGGAGAAGAGAGACACAAAGCAGCTGCCATTTGGAGAAAAACTTGGGAGAAAGATCAGAGATCTTTAAAGAGGATTGTCGGGAAGTTCTGCTGTTATGTGCAACATCTTCCTCTTTCATCGACCTGTGGGCTGTTCAGTGAAATATCCTTGTCCTGTCAGTGTTTTGTGCTGTTGGCTCTGTTCTGGGAGGTGGTGATGAAGTGCTAGGTGTGGTCTCAAGGTGGGCATGACGGGATCAAGCTGGCACGTGGTCAGCTCACCTACACCTAGGTGGACTCAGGTGTTAGTATTTTGGAAATATTCCCAGGTGACTGTAATGTACAGCTGAGGTTGGAGACTCGGGCCCTATGCCCCACATTTGTTCTGTAGGGTGTTCATAGTGTTGAGTTCCCAGAGCAGCTTTTTTCTTCTTCTTCTTTTCTGTTGTCAGGTAAGTTTGGGAAACGAACTCATTAGATTTCTTCATTGTAGGGCTTATCAGTGCCTTTAATATGCTGATATACTTGACCATACATCTTTACTTTTAAATGTTTTTATTGATTAGAGAGAGAGGAGAGAGAGAGAGAGAGAGAGAGAGAGAGAGAGAGAGAGAGAGAAACATTGATGTGAGACAAACATCCATCGGTTGCCTCCTGTATGCACCCCAACCGGGGATCGAACCCACAACCTGGGCATGTGCCCAGTCGGGAATTGAACCTGTGACCTTTCGGTGTGCAGGATGATGCTCAACCAACTTAGCCACACTGGCCAGGACCATATAGTCTTTTAGAGGAATCTCTCTTAGCATCATGTGGGTACTTGGTGCCTGCTTTCCCACTGAAAAGTTCCACTGGAGACCTTTACATTTGTGGATTTGATGATGATGATGGTACTGGTGAAGGAGATAGTGATTTTGATTATGATCATCTCATGACCCAGCGAAGACTCAGGACCAGGCTCAGTTCCGCGCCCCCGCCCTCCAATGACCCGGGGGACAGGCTGTCTTCCCTTCCAGGTGGCCCGGACTGTCATTTCCAATTTGGGAAACAGTCTTACTTTGCATAAGTGATTAAAGTAATTGCACTGGCTGTTTCTCTTAATCTACATGATGCTGAGTAGGGATGGGACAGCTAATGGTGTTAGTTCTGATTTTCGCTAGATTGTTTTTGATCCGCAGTCACTGCCTTATCACTCACTCTAATTGCAAACTCCATGTTGGGGAGTGTGGGTGCGTGTGACACCAGACTCTCCCCTTTTCTGATGGGCTTGTATGTCAGGATGGATTCCGTACGTGGGTGCCTCACAGCTTTCTGATTGCAGGATGCATTCCCTGGAGATACAAACTTGCTGAACGATGTGTCGTGTCACTGAAGGAAATGTCTGGCTCAGGCACTATTGTCCTTCCCCTGCCATTTAGTGTGACATTTTTCGATGGCTCAGACAGAAAAGATGTGATGGAAAGCTCAGCTCATTCAACCCAAAGTGTGGTTCTCCTTGCACACCACGGTGGCCAGCCTGGCTTAATGGCTTATGCACTCTTAGGTGACCATTCTTTTTTTTTTTTCATCCTCACCCAAAGATATTTTTCCCCATAAGATGTGATGGAAAGCTCAGCTCATTCAACCCAAAGTGTGGTTCTCCTTGCACACCACGGTGGCCAGCCTGGCTTAATGGCTTATGCACTCTTAGGCGACCATTCTTTTTTTTTTTTCATCCTCACCCAAAGATATTTTTCCCCATTTATTTCTAGAGAGTGAAAGGGAGAGAAAGAGATAGATAGATAGAGAGAGAGAGAGAGAGAGAGAGAGAGAGAGAGAGAGAGAGAAATATCCGTGTGAGAGAGACACATCGATTGGTTGCCTCCCACATACTTCCCTAAAGGGACTGGGGAACCTGCAACTGAGATGTATGTACCCTGGAACAGGAATCGAACCCGAGACCCTCTGGTCTGCGGGCCAACGCTCCAACCATTAAGCAAAACTGGCCAGGGCTGGCGACCATTCTTTTTTGCTCCAGCAGCTCAGTAAGGAGGGAGCAAGGAATCCACACCCAGAGAACTGAAATTCTGCATTCCCCACCTCCCTTGGAAGAGAGGTGACAGCACAAGCAGCCAACATTCCTGTGATTCTACAGCGGGATGTCACCTCCTCCATGGGGCTCGGCTCAGCTAAGTAAATTTCAGAGCCTTAGCATTTTTTCATCCCAGTTTAGGTGAGACTGGCAGAGGGAGTTTGCTTTCTGAAAGTGGGATGGTGCTCACATGGTCCATCCCAGCAGCAGAATTACAGTGGGCAACAGAGAGGGAGGCTGAGTGTATTTGGAGTTGTGTCCTCCTGGCGGCGAAGTGGCCGGTGTGCCTTCCGGGAATGGGTAATAAACGTGCAGTTGCATATTTAATATGGACTACCTGGAACCCCTAAAGCTCTGGATGGTGAAAGCCCCTTGCGCGAAGTGTGTCTGTAGCAAATCGTTGAGCATTTTAAGTTAAACAGACACACATGAAACATACATGAGGTGATTCTCATTGGCCTTATGAGAGCAGGATTAGAAGGGCTAGTCAACTCTGAGAACATACAGAAGGATGGATGTATAACAACTGCTTATCTCTCCAGATCTACTTTCTGCCTTTCTCTACTCTGCATTGTGTCAGACCACAGCACCAGGCTCCTTTGCTCACTGGCTGCTGGTTGGGTTTCAGCAGTAGGGAGCCACAGCAGGTATAGGGGGAGAGAGGAGTGGGCAGGGAATTTATAGACCTTGCTCCCTCCAATAGGCTGCTGCATTCCTAAACTAAGATCTCAGGCAACCCTCTCTGTGTGTATTTAGGCTCAGAGATGGCAGAGCCTGTAATCCTATTGTTACTAGTCCCAGAGCTCTGTATTATTTCTTGTGGTTTCCCTACCCCCTGCCCACACCTTTGTAAGTAGTTTCTTTATTAAATTCCTCTCAAATTCTCCTAATTTGAGTGTGCCATCAGTTCACTCCCCTGGCTCATCAAATGGACAAGATGTGGCTTATTCCACTACATTAAAATGGAGTCTTTTTAAATGCCACCTTTTGAGCGAGACTTCACTGACCCCTGCTATTCTCTATTACAGCACCTGTTCCATTTCCTGTATGGCACTTGTCAAATCTTGGTGCTATCATTTGACTAGCTTGTTGGTGTGTTTGTTGTTCATCTCCTCCCCTAGAACAAGGACTATCAGCACAGAGAACTTAGGTGTCTTGTTCAAGGCCACACAGCTAGGAGAGGGTGGAGATGCAATTGAACCCAGGTCTCTCTAATTCCAAAGGTGCCCCCCTCCCAGAGCCACACCCAGAGCCTGAGCTGCAGATGGAGTACATTTCCTTAGAATCACTCCACTCCTGTTATCTGTATCCATGGTGGACAAAAAATAGTTTGGGTTTTCTAAAACACTCCTTGAGCCTGAAGTTTTCTCCTCTTTTCCAGCAGGTGTTTTGCCCAGATGCAGAGGCAGAGCCTGGTTCTCAATGTCTCTGTTTCCCTCTGCCCAGCTTCCAGGAGGTCGATAGGCCCTTCTTTCTTCAGTCAGGAGGTGGTTTGCACACCCAGGCCTGCTGGGAACTGGGGCCACTCAGGTGCCCAAGGCGCGGGGTCCTCCCAGGAGGTGGGAGCTATCTCAGATTCACAGCGTGACCTGTGATTCGAGTTTCCTTTCAATAGGAGACACACAAAAGAAATCACCACCATTCTCTATGGAATCTAATGATATGTGTTGAAACGTTTGACCGTAGGTGGAAGCTGACAGGTTTTTTTTTCCTGATCTCCCTCAAAGACCCAGGAGGGCGAGATAAAAGCACACGCATACCTATTATGTGTCCAGAAACACCTCCTCCATCTATACATCACGTGTAGATAAAAAGCAACTCCTACTGTTTCATTTCTCTAAAACATAGACACGTATAAAGAAGAAAACCAAGGTATGTCGCATCATTCCACTGCCTAGATGACCCCTGCTGATATTAAAAACACACCCCTTAGACAGAAAGGTACAAAATGCCCCATCTCCCCATCCCTAGCCCAGCCTGTCCTACTTCCCAGTGGCTCCTGATCCCTTCTAGAACAGTCACCTGTGGCTATGCTAGTGTGTATGTGAATGTGTATATGCCGCCTTGACCATTGACACCAAAGTGGTCATACCTAATGCACTTTTTTGTGACTTGACCCTTTTCTTCTTGTATCTTGGAGCTTTGTCCACATCAGCACAAATAGTTCTATTTTTTTTTTCTTGAGATGACTGCATAACATGTCATCATATGGATGTACCATGATTTGTTTGATCTTGACAGGCTGTTTCCACTGGTTTGCTCTTAGACACAATATTTCAGTGAACATCGTTATGTATATATCTTATCATATTTTTCAAGGAAATCATGTAGAATATGTCCCTGAAGGTGGGCAGCTCAGTCAAAGGTGTGGCCGGTATGGCTCAGTGGTTGAACATTGGCCCATGAACCAGGAGGTCACGGTTTGATTCCAGGTCAGGGCACATACCCGGGTTGTGGGCTCGATCCCCAGTGTGGGGATGTACAGGAGGCAGCCGATCTATGATGTTTCTCTCTCATTGATGTTTCTATCTCTCTGTCCCTCTCCATTACTCTCTCTAAAATCAATATTAAAAATAAAGGTGTGAGCATTTTAAATTTTAGTAGATATTGCTAAATTACCTGTATTCATGGTGGACAAAGAAAGTCATGACAGTTGTGGCCACATATATGATCCTATCATTTGACACTACTCCACACAAGTTTATCAATTCTAAAAATATTCAAATGCTCACTACTGAAAGGGAAGGAGTTTGTTCTTTCTCTTTACATCCACATTGGTCCATACGCCTCTGTGGTGGCACTTTTCATGTCCAGTTGATTTTTGTTTTGATGTCTGGCTCCCCCATTGAACTGGTGTCACCCACGGCCAGATCGGAGTCTCACACACAGCGTTCTTACTCAGCCCAGTAGCTGCCTTACAGTGGGCGTCCATGCACGCTGGCTTGCATCTCTCTACGTTCTTCTCCATAGGACAGCTGCATGGAAACATACTCTCAGCTCTCAAAGCTACGATGATCACCCAACTGTGTGTCTGTCTTCTGATCCTGACCATTTTCCGGGTCTTGGAAAAGGAAGATAGTGCGTACCTCACTGAGGCTAAAATTTCTCCACCAGCCTTTGAATTACGTTGTTCAGATTAACCACACAGACTGGGTGGTTTATATAACAGACTGCATTTTCTCACAGTTCTGGAGGCTTGAAGTCCAAGATCAAAGTGTGGCAGGGCTGGTCCCTTCTGAGACCTCTCTCCTTGGCTTGTAGATGACCGTCTTCTCCCTGTGTCCTCACATTATTCTTCACTTTGTGTTACCGGCGTCCTAATCTTCTCTTCTTATAAAGACATCAGGCCTACTGGATTAGGGCCCATAATGATCTCATTTCACCTTAATTACCTCTTCAAAAACCCTATTGCCAAATATAGTGACATTCCAGATACATGGGCCTAGGACTTCAGAGTACAAGCTTTGGAGGGGCACAACTCCACTCCTAATCGCCACTCCCTTAGATAGTGGTGACAGGGACCCTTGTTCTGTAAGGCTCCTACATCACTGTGGTGAGTCACATGATAAACCCTATCAGCATCAGATGCCTTTTCCAATCTCAGTCCTTTCCAGAGACTCAGGACTTAGAAGACTCCTGGTCCAAGTGAGCTGCAAAGTGCCTGGGGCAGGGGATGGGGCCCTTATTTCTCCAGCTGTGGACAAAGATGACTTTCTTGTGTCGAGCACTCCTGCTTGTTGAAGAAGCCTTACACTCCATTCTGCAATTGGGAGCAAGGAGTTTGCCTCCCAGGCCAAGGAGAAGCTGGGCAGATGTGTGATGGAGGTATCTCCTGCCTCTTGGGGCCCAGCCAGGGCTGGCTGGTAAGGTGTGACTTTTCATGGGCAAAGCCCGTATAGGAAGGGAGCCAGGGCTGCTGGCAGACATCAGCGTGTGAGCCAGGAAGGAAGACAAAGCAGGCACTTGATTCCAATCTAATTTTGCATGCTAACGCTGGGCCAATTATGGGCAGTGCTTACAGTTCTGCATGTACCCAGATTCTGAAACCACACCCAGGTCTGTTGAGAAAGAATGTCTTGCCCAGTTAAAGGTGTCTGTCCAGGGTACAGGGCAGTGTATGGGCATTTGTGCTATTCCTGTTTCCAAACATGCCTTGTTGTGCACAGAGCAGGCCATCCTGGCACGTACTACCCTTCCAGAAGCCTCTTGGCGAGCAGCTTCCCCTGGGAGTCAGGAGTGTGTCTTTGGGCTTAGTTTGCTCCCTGGACAAGGGATATTCTACAACTCCTGAAGGGCAAAAAGTAATGTGAGAACCATTGTTCTTTGGAGACTGAAATGGGCAGGCATTGGAACCTAAAGTAATGTGAGAACCATTGTTCTTTGGAGACTGAAAGCAGCTTGGGGGTCCTAACATACTTTTCCAATCCCTTGCTTTTGAATTTTCCCTGAGAAGTGACTCTATAAGGCAGATGCAACCATCAATGCTCACAGTCAGTGAAACGGGTCCCACATCAGTGTCACAGATTCTAACTCCAGAATGAGCTTTCAAGTCTATAGCCCATGTCCACAGCTTCCTGTCTATAGTCATAGCTATGGGGGTCCTGAAAACATTTATAAAGCATGAATGGGGGTGGTGCTACAAATGTTGTCATCGTCAGAGATAAGTTCTTTATGACCTGGGGTGCTGTAATGGGATATAGTCACTTTTTTGTCTGGAGTCATTCTAGAGACACCAAAAGTAAAAGTGGCCCTGGCCCCCTCAGTGGTTAGAACATTGGCCCATGGACCAAAGGATCATGGGTTTGATTCCTGGTCAAGGTCACATACCCTGGTTGTAGGTCCCCCAGCCCTGATAGGGGTACATGCTGGAGCAACTAATCTCTCTCTCTCTCTCTCTCTCTCTCTCTCCTCCCTCCCTTCCACTCTCTCTAGAAATCAATGGGAAAAATACCCTCGGGTGAGGATTAAAAAAAAAAAGATGGCTAACGTAGTGTACGTGCACTAGATGCTCTTGGCAGACATCACTAGTCCATCAGGATGCACTCCGTCACTGCTGATCTCTCTCTTTGAGATCACGCTTTCCCAGATCTGGTTCCAATGCCTGCCCATTTAAATAAATGAGGCATGTGGCCCACCGCCACGAGTCTGACATGCTTGCAGAGGGAGCCTTGCTGACTGATCCCATAAGGCATGCCCCTCCCCCATTGTAGCATCATGGTGTTGCTTTAGATTGCTACGGCTCCTTCAGGTCTGATTGTCTCCAGTTTCCACGCCTTTCAGATCTCATCTTGTGGACTGACAGCTTCCTGTCTGTATGGAGTCCTGGCTGTCAGGTCAGGCTCCACGTTTTGAAGTGTGAAATACAGTGAACCTCACTACTTTTGGATATGCTGATTTGCCTTCCATCATACTCCGGACAGGATCAGAGCTGAAATATCACCTCCTGATCTGCCGATAAAGTGAAGGCTTATTGGAAGAATATAGATATGAGTGAGCAAAGTAGTTATCTACTGCTGTGTAACAAATTACCCCAAAACTTTGTGGCTTAAAACAACCACCATTTATTATTGCATGATTTCTGTGAGTTAGGAGTTGTGCTTAGCAGGTGATGTGCCTCAAGATCTCTTACAGACTGCAATGAAGAAGTCAGCCAGAGCTGCAGTGGTCTCAGAGCGTGACTGGAAGGAGCATTTTCTAAACTCACACATGAGACTGGTTTGACTGAGAACCTCAGGTCTTCAACATGACTTCCTTGCCACATGGGCCTTTCCACAGGGCAGCTCATAGGGTATTGGCTTCCCTTAGTGAAAGCCCAGAAGTGAGAGAGGACACTCAAAGAAAGAAGTGACATCCCATTGCTCCTGCTTTATTCCTTTCATTAGAAGCAAATCAGTATGTTCAGCCCACACTTAAGTGGAGGGGATTAGACATGGATGTGAAACCAGGAGGTGGGGATCATTGGGGACCATCTTTGAGGTGCCCTACCACAGTTAGAGTACATGATGATATGCTTAGTAATAATGACAATATTACAAATATTAAGCACAGACCAAATGTCAGGGGCTTACATGGATTTTAAAATTTATTCATTATAACTCAAACAGAGAGATACCACAAACCCGATTTCACAGATGAAGAAACTGAGACTTAGAGAGGTTAAGTAACTTGCACAGGCAGTTTGACTCTGAAGCCCCAGGTTTTTAACCAGGAGTCTGCATTACCCTGGAACTGCTTTAAGAAGTTTTCTTAAGCACTGTCAGGAATGTTAGAAAGTGCTTGTGAAAGTGAACCCTGCGTGGGAGCACAAAAGCGAGCATGGCTTGGGACTGAGATAGAATTTGTGTTCTGATTCCTTCTCTCTCACTTAACACTGTGACCTTAGAGTTGTCATTATTGTCTTGGACCTATTTATTTTTTCATCTGCAAAATGGAGATGATGATCATCATGCTATAGGATTACTGTGAGAATTGGAAGAGGCAGCACATACAAAGCTGTCCCAGCTCCTAATTCAGTATGAGCTAGTTTCCCTTCTCCCTGCTTCCCAATAATTTATTCTAATTTTGACAATTCCTTTCTCTCCCCTGAAGCACTTCTTCTAAGAATTGCTTCATTCCAGTCATTCTCTCAAGTCATAACACTTAAAACCCTATAAAAATGTTCTGTAATGCAAACTGCCTCTCCTCTCATCACAGGAGGTCCCAGGGATGAGACGAGACTGCAGGGCTGTCAGTGATCGAGGGTGACTCTTGCATTCCATCCAGGGTCATCTTCCTGAGACGACCCATTATGGAGGTGATGGAGAGGGCATTTGGAGAGTTGGACCAAGGGGGCTCCATGGAACTTCTTGTTCTCCATCTGACCTCCAACTTGGAAGTCTTATCTTCTGAGCAAGGGGAGAGGAGCCAAAGGGCCATTCCTGGAAGACATCAGCATTAAACTCCCATCACTGTTTACAGGTAACAGATTACTGGTATGTGTGGACTCCCTGGACAGACGGGGAGACTGGAGGAAAGAAGGTTTGGGCAGATGGCAGCAGGTGCTCGGAATGCCCACCTGCCAGTCATCTGTCAGGTCTTCTGGATTGGAGGGAGCAATGCTGTCTCAGGGAAGTGCCCAGAGTGTCTGTCTCCCCTGGCCAGCGTGACCAGTCTCTCTCTCTCTCTCTCTCTCTCTCTCTCTCTCTCTCTCTCTCGTCCACTTTTGGTTTTACTTGGATCAGTCCCAGGGTTAGACAAGACATTGACCAAGACTCAATGCCCTTCTCATTTCAGAGCACAAAGCAAGCATTGGTAAGACTCAGATATTTTTTTTTCTTTTAACTTACAAAAATTTTTTAATGACTTCCAGGGATTTAAGAATAAAATCCATGGCTCCTTTGCTTGGCTTAAAATAGACCCAGCAAAGTCGGAACCCCCTTTATCTTGTCAGCTTAGTCTCATTCTCTTTATCCTCAAACACCCTTGCTTGGTGGAGATTCAGGTCCCTCCAAAATGCCTCCAGGCCTTGCACACACTTGTTTTTCTCAGAATGCCTTTCCCCAACTTTTCCCTGTCCCTTCACGGCGAGAAATCCTACTCATTGTCAGGGTTCAGCTTATGTGTTGCTTCCTCAGGAATGCCTTCCTGGAGTTTCCCAACTAGGTCAGGCTCCACATTATATGCTATAAAAGCTCCTTGGAACCCATTGTAGCTATAAGAACAGCTATAATTATCTGTCTAGTGTCCAACTGTCCCACTGGACTAAAGGCTCCTGAAGGTAGGGATAAAGACCATCTTGTTCTCTACTGTTTCTTGAATTCCTAGCACAGCACCTGGGAAAGAGATGTTCCTTTATTACATTTTTAATGTATGTGAGAGTGATGTGGAAAAATAGGAGACAGAAAGGAGCCAAAGATGGTATGAAGATCACCTTGCAGGATCTGGCAGCATGGATTGGCTCTGGGCCACTCTGGATTGTTTGGTGGAACTGAAGGATAAAGTGGACTTGGCCCTTCTCTTTCTCCTGGAAACTCAGGTGTAGGAGGGCTGATCCTGGTCCTTGTCCAGGAAGGTCCAGAGGCTGTTCTTTGGGGGAAATGGAGGCATTAGAGCCTTCATTACTATTCCTGGGATTCTCTTGTGTGCTTGAGACAATGGCACCTGGAGTCTAAGGAGCAAGACAGCAGTAACAGTTATGTCTTCCAAGATGTTGGAGCTCATGTCTACCCTGCAGGCAAGGCAAGCTTTATCAAATACCCTCTTGTCTTTCATGTGCTATACCTTTGATACACAAGTGAAGAGTCCTTAAAATGATGAGTGTTGGTGATGATAACTGAGGATGATGGTGATGATGGTGATGGTGATGATAATGGAGATGATGGTAATAATGGTGATGGAGTGTTGGTGATGATAACTGAGGATGATGGTGATGATAACTGAGGATGATGGTGATGATAATGGAGATGATAGTAATAATGGTGATGTAATAGATGGTATTGGTGGTGATAATGGAGGATGATGATGTTAATAGATGGTTTTGGTGATGATTACAGAGGATGGTAATGATAGTGATGACATTGGTGATGACATTGGTTAATGGATGGTATTGGTGATGATAATGGAGAATTATGGGATGATGATGGTGATATTGATAATGGATGAGATTAATGATGGAGGATAATGGTGATGATGGTGGTGATGATGATATTAATGATAATGGAGGATGCTGGTGATTAAAAGAATGATGATGACGACGATGATGTTAATGATAATTGGTGATGATGGTGATCATGGAGGATGGTTGTGGTGGTGACGACATAATAGCTAAAACTCGAGAGCTGGTGTACGTGATATACTTGAAAACGTCATCTCATTTAATCCGTGCAAAGACATTTTCTGGTAGTTTTCATTTCAGGCATTATTTGCATTTTCATGAATGAAGACACCACAGCTCAGAGGGTCACTTAACTTTCTTGAAGTCACACTACTACTGAGTGGAAGCTCTGGCTGATGCTGAAGCTCTCGAGGTGGATCAGGGAGAAGTGGGACATTTCTGCATCATGGGAGTCCCTGGTCATGGACAGCTTCGTCCAGCTTTCTTCTCTGACCTCTGCTATCCTCTCTTTTGATGGTGCTCAACTCAATGCTTAAAGTGAAGAGTCAGGGACCATGAGGTGAGGATAGAATTGTTAGGATAGAGGACAAGGAATTGGAGATACACAACCTTAATGTCCAGGGTTTGCCCCCATGGGCTGGGATCTGAGGCAGTGGCTTAAGTTCTAATACAGTCAAGTAGGTTATTAGCACAGTTCTGAAACTAGACAGACTTGGGTTCAAGTTCAACATTTAGCCCTACCTGGCTGTGTGACCTTGGGCAAGATGATGTCCTTGTCTTTACTTGTCTTAGGACTGATTTTCCTTGTCTGTAAAATGGGAACCATGGTGCCTACCTATGGTGTCACATCACGTAGTTAAGTCCTCACATATTAGCTGGTATTATTATCATTGCTATCATTGTTATCTCACGAGCCCAAAGCCACCAGGGGAGAGGGAACCAATATCCCCTGAGCTCTGTCATGTGCCAGGTACCTGACACAATGACCGCATGTAGCTCTCATGTCATCCTATAAGATGGCTCTGAGAGGCCAAGCAGCCTGTTCAGGGTCATGCAGCTAATTAGGTGCCAGAGCTGGGATGTGGCAGTCAGTTGTAGCTCCCAAGCCGCCATCTTCCCTCCACCAGACCTGGGTGTTCCAGGTGGCTCCTGGCCTTCTTGGCACCATAACTGCTGAATCTTAGGACATCTCACAGCCCAGAGCATCTGGAAGGAGGTCGACCAGTCCTGGGCTATTGTTCCAGCTGCTGCTGACTGTGGTGCTGCCAGCAGGCTGACCTCAGGCAGCATCTCTCAGATTAGAAGTCCGTGAACTGTAGCTATTGGTCTGGCATAAACTCATCCTCAGCTTTTGTACGTGGCAGAGCTGGCTGGGTGTGAGGAGGTGGATTCCTAATGCCCCTCTGTGATCAATTAGTGCTGCCTAGAGGAGCGGGGGGAAGGGGCCCTCTGTGCTGGCATTGTCTAGTTCAGTTTGGTAGAAATAACAGCGACTGATGACATTCTGAGCCAGACACCACAACCCCATGAGGTGGGTGGTTTCTCCTCCTTTCACAGTGCAGGAAACAGAGGTTTGGTGTTTTGTTCAAGGCTACCCAGCTGGCAATGATAGCACCCAGGTTGCCCTGACGTTTGGTGTTTTGTTCAAGGCTACCCAGCTGGCAATGACAGCAGTAGGACTCGAATCCAGGTTGCCCTGATTCTTAGCCACATCACCCTGCCTCTCTGTGTGCAGGGACTCAGAGAGAGAGGCCCTAGGAACCCAGCATTGCTATCCTGAGTCTCTTTCAGGTAGAATTGCTTTGGGATGCTGAAAGCTTTTGAGAACGGAATCTCGGCCTGCTGTGGTGCCGAGCTGAGGGCTGGGGAAGGTGAGTGTGGCCAGGCCTTGCCCTGGCTCCTCTGGGTATTCCCGCGTGTAGCTCAGAGCATCTGCTACTCTTCAGGCAGCCCTGCAACTTCAAGGAGACCTGGCCAGCCAGAATCCACTCCAGATCAGGAGCTGGGAGAGCAGAGTTCATGAAGCCGCTGTGCCCCCTGCAGGCCACGGGTGGGTAGTACATACACCTCTGTGCTGCGAGTTTTTATTTTTAATGAACATTTTAAAAATTGAAGTGTTCTATATATACAGAAAAGAAACTGATATTAAGAGTACAGCTTGACACATTATCACAGAGTTAATGTCTCTGGGACATCAGGACTTCAGTGCCACCCTCCCCCCAGCACTCACTCTCAACAGCGCTATCTGACTATCTGAGCATAGGTTAATTTTGCCTGTCTTGAACTTCGTATGAATGGAATCACACAGTATGCATTCTTTTGTATCTGACTTCGTTTGTCACACACATACATATATATATATATTACAATGTTTATAGAGCACTATCCACAATAGCCCCAAAGCATTTCAGTGAGTAGGTGAAAACATTATAGTATTTTTATACAATAAAATTCTTAAAGCAATGAAAATAAATTAACAACAACTCTAATGAATCCTCACTGAGTTTTGCTTGCATTCATGTGCTGTTCACACATGCCCAGGAGCGGTCCTGCAGCCCCGAGCAGGACCCTGAGGGGAATCCCCACTATGTTCTCAAACTGCCACTGCAGCCCAGCCACGGCCAGGGCGGAGCCCAGCCTGAGGACCGCTCTCGTACTATAAACATCCAGCAGCCAGTTGTTCCTAAGCCTAGCTGCGCATTGAATCACCACGGGGCTTTAAAAACCAAAACAGAAAGCAAGCAAATGACAATGTCCACATCCCAGTCTCAGAGATTCAGATCTAATTGGTCTAGATTGGAGACGCAGCATTGGTATTTTTAAAGCTTCCCTGGTGATTCTCATGTGCGGTTTACCCACATTAGAGTTGAGAATTGTGAACCAGCAGCAACAGCATCACTGGGCTCTGGTTAGAATTGCAAATTCCCAGGATCCATGCCAGACCTACTGCCCAAGACACGGGGTGTAGGGCCTGGAATCGGTCTTAGTGAGCCCCCCACTGTGCTGCTGCACATCGGGTGGGAGACCCCAGCACGGCCCTGCTCTCTGCAGATAAACCAAGGGTTTCCATGAGGATTTGTTGGATGAGGGGAAACTCAGAGGTCACAGGTAATTGTGTTCTCCAATTCTAATTAAAGTCTTTCATGCCCATTTATTTCATGCCTATTCACTGAGTACTTCCCTTGGGCCAGGCCCTGTGCTGTGTGCTCAGTGCTGGTGTGACCTCACGGAGTTTACGGTCTAATGAGGAAAGAGAGACCATCATATTAAGATACAATTACAATAAGAGCAAAGTACAGGATGCTAAGAGTGCTTGGCAGGCGTGGGAAACACCAGACAGGTCGTCTCTGAAGTCTATAATCTCAGTTGAGATCGGAAAATGAAGAGGATTTAATTGAGTAAAAGTGGAACAAAGACTATTTTAAGCAGAGAGAGCACAGCATGTCCAAAGGTCTTGTAGCCACAGATACATTTATGCTTTTTTGGTCTGAGTGAAATGACTTTACCTTCTCCTACTAACTCATCAACCATCAAAGTGAGGTCTTCTGACTTCTGAGCAGTAACCTTCATGGGAGGAGAAAGCGGATCTTGATTCTCTCCATGTGTTGTTTTTAAAATTTGTTTTTATTGATTTTTTTTTTGAGAGAGAGAGGAAGGGAGAGAAGAGAGAGAGATCCATATGGGAGTGAAACATCTATTGGCTGCCTCCTGCATGCCCACTACTGGGGATTGAGCCCACATCCTGGGCATGTGCCCTGACCAGGAATCTTTGAACTGGCGACCTTTTGGTGCACGGGACAAAACTCAACCAACTGAGCCACACTGGCCAGAAAAAGTGTGCTGACTCCCAGCCTAGATGCTTCCCAAATGCAGATCTCTGCTAGCTTTCACTGTTGCCTGATCATCTTTCTGAAGACAAATGCTTTTCTCCCTCTGTGTTTTTTCTCCTCCTGCAATAAGGACTATCTGTAATCTAAGGGAGGATGACTTAAGAATAGAAAGAGTGAACTTCTACCTTTAAGCACAAAAAACCCCTTGCCCCCATCAGCCTAGCAAAACTTCCCAGAGCCCTCACCCTTATTGGCTTTCTTCCGTGCTGACTGATTTAACGGCATATTTTCCCTGCACACCCAGGTTGCACAAATGCAATAAGAGCTGAGGAGGATGACAGTACCAATCTGGGGAGATTGATGGACTAGCCCGGGTTTCTCCCCAATGAGGCCAAGCTGGGTGTTGATGCAGCAATATGTTTGCCTGCTCTGCTCGTTAAAGTTTAATGTTTGAAAACTCCTCCTTCGCCTCCCATCAGAGATCTTCTCGAGCGTAAGAGGTAACTTCACGAGAGACTGATTAAATCTTTACTTTCTGCGCCAGGGTTTGAGGGAAGGTGTTTCTGCAACTGCAGCCAAAATATGAAATTAATCAACCTGTCTCATTTGTGAGTGTCCCCAAAGCGACAGTGGAAGAGGAAAGGAAGGAAAAGGAAAGAACACAGAGGGAATTGGGGAGGGCAGGGAGGAACAGCCTTCTGGTGGGGCTTTGTGAGGACTTGTGAGTGGGGTGTTGCGTTGGGTTCAGGAGATGGGGCCCTCAGCTCATGCAAAGACAGTGTGTTCTGTTCTCTGTTATTCTCCATCACGTGCCTTGCTGCCCAGAGACTGGGTGCTGAGTGCTTGTCAGAGCTCTGAAAGGAAGCTGACTCTGAACTCATCATGCTTCCTTCCAAGCAATTCTCTGCCACTTCGTTGGTGGACCTTGTCCCCATGGACTACCTCGTTCCCCAAATCCAGACATTTGGAGTCTAGTCTTGCCATTGGAATCTGCAGGATATGTGACCTTGAGCTGTGTGTCAAGGGTGAGTTGTCAGACCCTGAGCTGCCTGTGTCCAGGAAAACAAGGGAGATCTGAGTACAGGATGTACCATCGCTTCCTGACTCAGGCACAGAATGTGGCAATGACGAATGACTCTGGGGGCATCGATGGATCTTGGGTAGGTGCCCACGGTCTGACTTGAGTCCCTGCTGTGAGGGCCTAGGAGAGCTGATGCAGGTGCTATGGGCAGCGGGATGAGAGAAGCAGTAGTCAGGGGGTCTCTCCACCTACCCCTCTGTGCCCCTAAGGCATCGGTTCTCAACCT